>NC_135714.1:179430371-179754204 GCF_964656455.1 Halichoerus grypus
CCCTAATTTTAATCAGTTTTCTCACCTTAAAAAATTCAAGAACATTGAGTATTACAGTAGCATATCTAAAACATGCTTTCTGTATTTATTCCAATGCATGTAAATTGTGAAAAACAATTGCATAAGAAAGACTCTTCATTTTTCTCATGATCTGGCAAAGGTCCAGGACATAATGAGTATACCAGATATATCTGCTGAATGGCATGACTACGCATGTTGATGGCAAAAATGGTCTCTTGCTTGTTCTTAGCACCTCTAACCTTACCTATTAAAAAATATATTTGTTAGGCAAGTACATATGTGGAAAGTAGAATCTCTGGACATCATCTTCTCTTACAGGCATTTTATCTGCATAGACAAACAGTTCTTAGCAGGAATTTATCAGTCAACTCCATTTATAAGAAGATCAATCCTAATTGAACTTAAAATTGGGCAGTGGGCGTCTTTTGTCTCAACAGTGGTTCTTAAGGTTTTCCACACAAAACATCCTCTGTATCTGTAATATGTAATAAACATATCTTATAAACAATGAGACATTATCTCCTTATACTTTGGATTTTTTCTACTATCATGTTCCCTGGTCAATATTCATTTACTGCAGTGTTACTCCCACAACTATCCCCTCTGAGACATCCAAAAATACTTAAAGAGTCAATGAAGGGGGGGAAATCGGACGGGGAGACGAACCATGAGAGACTATGGACTCTGAGAAACAAACTGAGGGTTCTAGAGGGGAGGGGGGTGGGGGGATGGGTTAGCCTGGTGATGGGTATTAAAGAGGGCACGTACTGAATGGAGCACTGGGTGTTATATGCAAACAATGAATCATGGAACACTACATCAAAAACTAATGATGTAATGTATGGTGATTAACATAACATAATAACAATAAAAAAGAATATCACAGATAGATGTAAAAAAAAAAAAGAGCCAATTATCTTAAAATTGCTTTCCTAAAATGCATAATTTTATAGCATGAGATATCAATTCTGATTTGATGATTATTCAATCCTTATCAAAATCATACTGTGTTGCATGAGTCTGCATCTATTGGTAGCATTAAATTCAGTAGCTGACTACACATTCTAGAGAGAAACACATAATTTCTTTTTATTTGTTCCTTATTTACTTGAGATTAGATCACTGAAAAACTCCATATCCTCCAAGCACTGGGTTATAAAACTGATAAACTGATATGCATCTTCACAGAGCCAGAGGTATTCTAAAATTACTTCATAAAATCCCTTTTACTCTGCTGTGCTGTATTTCCTCTTTTAGCCATTTATGCTACAATTTTAGTTCCCATTCCTCTTCTTGGGTCTCTTCAGTGTCCTCATTAACTTTCCTAAGGAACCCCAGAAGAAATGTCAACTCCATTACTCCAAACGCATATAACAGAGAATACATTTAATGTTTGATCTACATATTCCATGAGAAATTTAAATGATTTAAATATTTATAAACTGGGAAATTATGAAAGAAATGGGACTACCCCCATATGCTGTGTGTTTCAGATGAGCTTAGGGTTCTTTATACTGCCGTGTGTATTTCAACACGTTAACTGGCTAATAAAGAGCATATTAAGATGAAGTGAAGGCAGAAAGGAGTGGTCACACGGACTGTGACATGGGAGAAAGTACACGGCTGTCCAGGTTTCTCACAGCTGCTTAAGCTGAATCTTGAAAGAGGAGGGGCTGCGACTCAGAACAGGCTGTATTGTAAACAAGTACCTCACCCTTCTGGGGCCTGCTGAGCCCAGCAGAGATTGGGGCTGGCTGTTGACTCTTCAATTAGAACATTTCAATAACTATAACTACCACATTTATTCCTAAAGAGGCTTTTCATGATTTCTTTGAGTTCTGGTTTTCATTATCTATTACTCCCTCAAGGGCCCAAAGTGTAACAAAATACTGAAGTTTATTTTACACAGGGCCTCAAATTACATAAAGACTAGTGCCAAATATGATGCCGTAGAAATGTACAGTAAAGCATTACCAATATTTCAAGAAACAAAAACCAAGATAATATGCCATTACTTTTTTTTTTTTTAAGAGAAGGAGAGAGAGCAAGTGTAAGTGGGGGTGGTCAGAGGGAGAGGGAGAATCTCAAGCAGACTCCCTGCAGAGCATGGAGCCAGATGTGGGGCTCGATCCCATGACCCTGAGATCATGACCTGAGCTGAAATCAAGAGCTGGATGCCCAACTGACTTAGACACCCAGGCGCCCTTTTGCCATTACTTTTTGAATGTAAGAATTATTTGGCCACCAATAGGAAATGGACAGGGTCCTATTAATTTTCAGTATCTAAACAATAACTATTAAAACATTTACTGATCAATTATGACATGCAGAAACAGATTTCCTGTTCTTAAGGAGCTATAAGCTAATTAGGGAGACAGGGTATACAGAAAAATTAAATATACCTGTGGGGGAATATTTTAAATGCCAACCTTAGTGTAGAATCACAAAACTACCAGAATTCTATTTGAGTTCCATCCTGTCATAAGTAAATTTTAAACCATGGAAATAAAGATAAATAAGCCTTTCCCCCATGATGACTAGGATTCTTTTATTTCATAGAATTTATGTCACAGAAAATGGGAGTTCCAAAACAACAGAGATATTAAGTAACTCCAAACAATTGAACAGTGGGATCTAACAACATTTCACTTCAGATTAGCCCACTTCCCCTATTATCTACTGAAAAGAAAAATTGTGAATTATTGTCTCAGTTCTAAATCAATAAAATAATTTAATTGGGCTACTTGACTTGTACTTCAATAAAAGGATTTTTGGAACAGCTCAACTTCTCCAAAAGAAATTTATTATCTGGCTTTGTCATTCATTACACACCTAATAGATTACTATTTTTCAATACTGAGAGCCTGAAATAGAAACTTAATAATGTTTGTTGAATGAACGAATGTTGAAAATATAAATGTATTAATTTCATGTTGATACATGGCTGTGGGACTCTATTCTTAATCCCCAATTCCCACCAACAAAATAAATTCTGTGAGTTGATAAACTGGATTAGTACAAAATAGATAAATGCTTATGTTCCAGTCTATTGATTTATATCTATATTCATGCATTTTCAAAGACAATATTATTTATGCAATCAAGCAGAAATACTCCTCTGAGCCATTCATGTCTTTTGTGTAATTAGGCAATTAGGATGTGCTAGCCATAGTAAAATAATAAACAAGAAACTCTGAGAATGATTGTGAGATCTTATTTAAAAAAGAAAAGGAGTGGGGTGCCTGGGTAGCTCAGTCACTTGAGTGTCTCACTCTTGGTTTCAGTTCAGGTCATGGTCTCAGGATCCTGAGATCAAGCCCTGCGTTGGGCTCCACACTCAGAGGGGAGTCTGCTTGAGATTTTCTCTCTCCCTCTCCCTCTGCCCCTACCCCCACCAAAATAAATAAATAAATATTTAAAAAGAAAGAAAGAAAAAAGAACTGTATGTAACCAAAGAGATTTTGTTCTGGGTGATTGTGTAAATATTTGTTACTTATGACTTTTGTATGATATGGTGAAGGAAGCTGAGTATCAAATCTTTCTTTACAGCTAATTTGTAATAGTCTGTTTTACTGAAGGGTGAGAGAGGGAGAAAAAATTTAGCATTCATTGAGAACCCCCTGTAAGCTGAATACTTTATGTACAGAATCTCAGAAAATCTTCACAAACATCCTGTTAGATAGGTACTATCAGACCCATTTCTTCACCAGAAGACATAAAGGATCAGAGGATATCATTTGTAAACTAAGACCATACAACTGGCAAGCAAAATTATAATTTTAATCCATGGTTGAGTGCTTCCAAGACCCATATTCTTCTCACATAGACCACTCAACCTTTCTTAAAGGAAGACAACCCTTGCCCCATGATTAAAATGGTGGTTAGCATCTACTGTAAGCTACACAAGGGCAGATTTTCTGTCTCTTTCCCTCTAAAACTAAGATGACAGCTACTTAGTAAACATTTCTATAGTGAATAAATTTGGCTCTTTAAATGTTTTCTCCCACTTCTAAATCTAACCCTGGTTCAAACTCTGAATGACCTGAGTACTAGCTGGATCACCTGGATAAAAACCCTAAGTTGCATAAAACATGGCTAATCTACCCCCATATCACTGCATTCTATCTCTAGAGAAATTAGCTATTTCCCATCAGATAAATGCACATCTAATCAGGAAGGACTTTGTAGCCCATGAAAATTTAAATAAACAGACCCTGTTGTAATAATATAGTGTTTCCTCTTCTCTAAGAACAATGGGCTTCAAATGGATGGATAAAATAACTTTTCATTAAAACTATAAAATACACTGGCCACCACTTTCATCCCAAGAATTCATCCTCTCCCCCAATACTGCCACTGGAAGCTGGTTGTAGCGAAAAGACCCTAAAACATACTCCAAATAACCTGTGTCCTGCTAGACATGCCCATATGTAATACCTTCCCCTTGAGTATGGGTAGGATCTGTAACTTTGCTTCTCACCAATAGAATGGTGAGAAAAATGGAAAAATTATGTAATGTCACTTTCATGATTACATAAGATTGCAGTGTCTATCTTTTTTTATAATTTTCTTTTTTTTAAAGATTTTATTTATCTATTTGAGAGAGAGAGAATGAGAGAGAGCACATGAGAGGGGGGAGGGTCAGAGGGAGAAGCAGACTCCCTGCTGAGCAGGGAGCCCGATGCAGGACTCGATCCCGGGACTCCAGGATCATGACCTGAGCCAAAGGCAGTCGCTCAACCAACTGAGCCACCCAGGCGCCCGATTGCAGTGTCTATCTTGCTTATAGACTGTCTCCCTTGGTGGCTTCAAGAAAGCAAATGGCCATACTGTAGAGGCCCACATGGTAAGGAAGTAAAGGTGGCCTTTGGCCAACAACTAGCAACAGACTGAGGCTCTTATTCCGACAGGTATCAAGAAACTGAAATCTGACAATGACCACATGAGGCAGGAAACAGATCCTTCTTCGATCACTTGGTGAGATCAGACTGAAGTCCCAGCCAACACCATGACTGTAGCCTTGCTAAGAACCTAGTTAAGCCATGCCCAAACTCCTGACCTACAGAAACTGCATGATGATAAATGTGTGCTGTTTTTAGCCACTACGTTTGTGATAATATTGTTATCCAACAATAGATAACTAATACACTGCTCTGTAAATCTAATTGTGTTAGAAAGTGTGGTGAGTTCCCATAGGTAGACTGATCTCTATTTCAGAACTTCTTAGCCTTATCAGACCCAACTCCCTATTTTATTAATACAGACTTTTAATACCTCTCTGATTATCATAAGTTAAAGCAGGTTATGTAGTTTACAAATTCAAGTTTATATATAATATCACCTCTTACATAAATAATTTAAAGATCAATATAATGTCCTAAATATAGAGATATAAAGGGATATTAACTCAAAGTGAAATTATATGCATTTCAATATATTAAATACATAAAACTACATGAGAAGGCAAAGTTCATCAAGAGAATATAACAACTGTAGGGTGCCTGGGTGGTTCAGTCAGTTAAGTGTCTCCCTTCGGCTCAGGTCATGATCCCAGGGTTCTGGGATTGAGTCCCGCATTGGGCTCCCTGCTCAGCAGTGAGTCTGCTTCTCCTTCTCCCTCTCCCTCAGCCCCTCCCCCACCCCGCTTGTTCTCTCTCTCTTGCTCTCTCTCTCTCAAATAAATAAAATCTTAAAAAAAGAGAATATAACAATTGTAAATATATATGCACCCAGATATTTAAAGCAAATATTAACAAATGCAGAGGGAGAAATAAACAGAAAGACAATAATAGCAGGGGGACTTCAACAATAGATAGATCATCCAGACAGAAAATCAATAAGGAAATATTGAACTTGAACTACACTTTAGACCAAATGGACCTAAAAGACACATACAGAACATTCCAACCAACAGCAGCAGAATACATGTTCTTCTTGAGTGGTAATGAAACATTCTCCAGGATAGATCATATGTTAGGTCACAAATAAATCTTAACAAATTTAAAAAGAATGAAATCATGTCAAATATCTTTTCTGACCACAATGGCATGATACTAAAAATCAATTACAAGAGCAAAACTGGAAAATTGACCAATATGTGGAGATTAAACAATATGCTCCTGAACAACCAATGGGTCAAAAAAGAAATCAAAAGAGAAATGAAAAAATAAAATGAGACAAATGAAAATGGAAATAAACACATCAAAACTTAGGGGTTGCTGCAAAAGCAATTATAAGACAAAAGTTGACAGCAATAAATGCATATGGTAAAAAATCAGAAAGATATCAAATAACTAACTTTACACCTCAAAGAACTAGAAAAAGAGGAACAAAATTAGCACAAAGTTTGCAGAAAGAAGGAATAACAAAGATCAGAGTAGAAATAAATAGAGACTAAAAGACAACAGAACAAAATCAATAAAACTAAGAGCTGTTGTTTGAAAAGATAAACAAAATAGACAAATTGCTAGCTAGACTTACCAAGAAAAAGAGAGAGGACTCAAATAAATGAAAGAGGGGACACTCAATTGATACTACAAAAATACAAAAGGATCATAAAAGACTACTCCGATTATATGCCAACAAATTAGACAACCTAGAAGAAATAAATTCCTAGAAACATACAACCTACCAAGAATAAATCATGAAGAAATAGACAATCTGAACAGACCAATTACTAGTAAGGGGACTGAATCAGTAATCAATAACCTCCCAACAAAGAAACATCTGGGGCCAAATGTCTTCACTGGTGAATTGTACAAAACATTTAAAGAACTAATACCAATCCTTCTCAAGCTCTTCCAAAAAACAAAAAAGGGAACACTTACAAGGTCAGCATAACTTTAACACCAAAGTCAGACAAAGACATTTCAAAAAAAGAAAATTACAGGCCAAAATCCCTAAAGAATACAAAGGCGAAAACCCTCAATAAAATATTAGCAAACTCATTTCAATAATACATACAATCATACAAGTGGGATTTATTCCAGGGATACAAGGATGGCTTGACATCTGCAAATCAATCAATGTAATATACCACATTAACAACAACAACAAAATCATATAATCATGTCAATAGATGCAAAAAAAGCATTTGACAAAATTCAGCACCCTTTCATGAGAAAAACTCTCAACAAAGAGAGTATGGAGGGAGCATACCTCAACCTGATGAATGCTATATATGAGCAGCCCACAGCTAACAAAAGTTGAAAACTTTTCCTCTAAGATCAGGGACAAACAAGAATAATCACTCTTACCACTTTTATTGAACAGAGTACTGGAAGTCCTAGCCAGAACAATTAGGCAAGAAAAAGAAAAAAAGACACCTAAATTGAAAAGGAAGAAGTAAGATTGTCTCTATCTGCAGATGACATGATATTTTATATATATATATATATCCCTAAAGATTTCAACAAAAAACTTTTAGAATAAACAATTTCAGTAAAGTTATAGGATACAAAATCAACATATAAAAATCAGTTGCTTTTCTGTACACAATGAACTATCAGAAAGTGAAATTAAGAAAAAAAAGAAATCATATTTATAATAGCATCAATAAAATAAAATAAAATACTTAGAAAAGCATTTACCAAGGAGATGAAAGACCTGTACACTGAAAACTATAAGATACTGATGAAAAAAATGAAGAATTCGCAGATAAATGGAAAGATATTCTTAAGTCCATGGATTGAAAGGATTAATAGGTTAAAAAGTCCATACTCCCTGATGTGATCTACAGATCCCAAATACTCCCTTATCAAAATCCCAATGGCATTTTCCACAGAAACAGAAAAAAAATATTAAAAGTTGTATGAAGTCACAAAAAAACCCCAATAGTGAAAAGCAACTTGAGAAAAAAGAACTCAGCTGGAAGCATCACATTTCCTGCTTTCAAACTGTATTACAAAGCTACAGTAATCAAAACATTATGATACTGGCATAAAAACAAACACAGAGATCAATGGAACAAAATGAGAGCCCAGAAATAAATTTATCCATATAAGGTCAATTAATTTACTACAAAGAAGTCAAGAGTATAGACTGGGCAAATGTAGTATCTTCCATAAATGATACTGGGAAAACCATACAGCCACATGAAGAAGAATGAAACTGGATATTTATCTTATACCATATGCAAAAATCAACTCAAAATAAATGAAAGACTTGAACACAAAACCTGAAACCATAAACTCCTAGGAGAAAACATATGGAAAAAACTCCTTGACATCAGTCTTGGCAATGATTTTTTTTCATCTGACTCCAAGAGCAAAGGCAACAAAACAAAAACAATTGGTACTACATCAAACTAAAAAGGAAACCATCAACAAAATGAAAACACAACCCATGGAATGAAAGAAAATATTTACAAACCACACATCAAATACCCAAAATATACAAGGAACTCATATAACTCAATAGCAAAAAGAAAAAAAATTAAAATTAAAAGAGGAAAAAACAGGCAAAGGACCTGAAAAAAACATTTTTCCAAAGGCATACAAATGGCCAACAAGTACGCGAAAAGGTGCTCATGACATCACTAATCATCAGGGAAATGCCAACCGAAAAACATAATGAAACATCACCTCATACCTGTTTGGAGGCTTATTATCAAAAGCAAAGGGATGACAAATGTTGGTAAGGATGTGGAGTAAAGGGAGCCCTCATACACTGTTGGTGGAAATGTAAGCTGGTACAGCCACTATAGAAAACAGTAGGGAGGTTCCTCAGAAATTAAAAATAGACTATAGCTAATAATACCATATTGTATATTTAAAAGTTATCACAAAAGCAGAACTTAAAAGTTCTCATCACAAGAAAAATACTATTTTGGAACTATGCTAACTAGACTTATTGCGGTGATCATTTCCCAGTATACACAAATATCGAATCATTATGTTGCACACCTGAAATGAATGCAATGCTATGTATTAATTAAAACTCAATTTTTAAAAATTTTAAAAATATGGAACTACCATATGATCCAGCAGTCCCACGTCAGAGTATATATCCAAAGGAAACAAAATCATTATCTCAAAGTGATACGTGTACTTCTATGTTTGTACCCCATTCTTCACAATACCCAAATATGGAAACAATCTAAGTGTTCATCAACAGACGAATAAATAAAGAAAATGTGGTATACACATACAATGGAGTACTATTCAGTCTTTTAAAAGAAGGAAATTATATCATTTGCAACAATGTAAATGAACCTGGAGAGCATTATGCTAAGTGAAGTAAGCCAGACCGAGAAAGACAAATACTGCATGGCATCACTTACACGTGGAATGTAAAAAAAGCTGAACTCATAGAAACAAAAAGTGGAAATGTGGTTGCCAGGCACCAGCAGGTGGGGGAATTAGGGAGAGGCTAGTATAAAATACAAACTTTCAGTTACAAGATGAGTAAGGTCTGAGGATCCAATAGTGACTATAGTTGATAACACTGGATTGTATAAGGGAAATTTGCTAAGAGAGTAGGACTTAAATGTTCTGTCTCTCTCTCACACACACACACACACTCGCATGCGTGCATACACACACACACACACAAACCCACAGAAAATCCCCCAAAGTACCTGGATTCTTGTACACATTTAGAGTCATGTAAAGCAACCACTACAGCTTGCGTGAAGGTTTTAATCTGTTTTGTAGTCTTAACTCAAGTACCACAAGCAGTATTTTCTCGAACATGTCATTTTACTGTTGAGCATCTCTTGTAAAAGTTCTGAATAAATGAAGGAAAATATTGTCAATTTACCTGAATTATCTTCCTGGAAACTCAAGGTATGTTAAAACTGTGGGAATAGAGCTTTGTGCTTATAAGTAAAATGAAATTAATTCTAGGCTAATATATAAGCTGTTTCTCATTTACATGAAAATATAATGGGTCATTCATATATTTCATGAAAAGCAGGATGATTCTTTCCTGAGCAAGACCATCCAGTTCATTGCAAGGAATCTGGCATCCCTCCCTTTTGCCAATCATTATGAAAATAAAATAAAATCCCCATACAAGTATAAAACACCTAGGATGGAGCACTGTCCCTGTTACGGAGCTACCACTCTAATTGTAAGCATGCTCCTGACCAAAGATTTCGTATAAAACATATGATCAAGCATATGTCACAAAACAAGCTACAGATATAAGCTTCTAGAATGCTCTGCCATAGTAAAGTTACATTACAAGTCAAAAGAAAATTACACACACACACTATATATATATTTACATAAAGAGAAAGAGAGCAATGCAGACAACCAAAAGAAGCCTTGTGTCCTATTTTATACAAAATATGTACAGACATAAAAACATATTTCAAAGAGGCTGTAGATAGCTTTTAAGGTCCTTTCTACCCTTAAGATTAGATAGATGATAGATAGATAGATAGATAGATAGATAGATAGATAGATAGATAGATAAATGGATAGATAAGATATATATATATACATATATATATACACACACCTGTGAGTCTATAATAGATTATAAATATAACATAAAAATAAGTTGCTTGTTATAATACTAAACAATAAAAATTTTGCTGGGATCTTTAGAATTTAACATAGTTTGTAAAAAAAAAAAAAAAAAGATTTAGTTTGCTTATATCTATAACAAGGCCATCATCAACGTTTAACTCATGCCTTCTTTTTTTTCACAATAAATACTCTTCTACTAAGCAGGTAATTAAAGATAATGGTGTGCTCTTTAGAGCTACACTCATATTTGATATTCTTCTTCTCACAAACAATCATTACAAGACCAAAGTCTTCATTTCTTTATGGAATTTGAATGAGCCTCTTGAATAGTATTAGGCTGTTCTTTCCTTTCCTCTTGCCATTCCCCAAACCATTAAAAATTACAAGAATGTCAATGTGTGGAACAGTAAAATATGTTGTTTTGGTGTGTGCTTAAGAAAATATGCATACACTTTTATTTTTATTAGAGATGGCAATGGAGTCTGACTGTCGACTTTGTATATGTATTTTTAATCAGGTGCCAGAACTACTCTCTTATCCAGCTCTAGCTGCTTCTATGAGAATTGTCCAGCCTAATTAACATGGTGCCCTTCTTTAAAAGAGTGGGAGACTGCAGACAGAAGTGAATTATGGGGGTCGACCATGCTGAATGTAAAACATCTGTCTTTATAATCATCAGCCCACCAAGCAATATTTGTAATGTAAAAAATTTTGGCCTTTTGAATTCTTTTTTAATTTTCTCAGACCCACTGTCCTAGTATGTATCCAATCCATAACTAAGAGGTTGAGGACATCAGTTACTTATTCTTCCATTCACCCATACATTCACTCTTTCAACTGGCAAATCTTTATTCACTATTTATTATAAGTTAAATATGGAATATTCTAAATCAAAGAGCTTCAAGTACATCAAAGCATTAAATCAGAATGTTTTGCTTGTTCCTCAGATGAATAGAAAGATTTGGAAACAGTTCTCTCTCTCAAATAGAAAATGGCTAACTTATTGAATGCTTATAATAACCACATGGATAACTGAAATTATTGCCTCCATATTTTAAGTTGGAGAAACAAAGCCTCAGCAATTTTAAGTAAATTTAACAAGCCTAAATAGCTAGTAAGTATTCTTAAGGTAGATCCTAACCCAGGCTTGTTTCACTACAAACTTGGTAGTCTCTTAAAATAGGTCATATGAACAAACTACCTTTTGATTGGGCCTGGTTCTAGATGCTTCTGTGTTCAATTCATTTTTTTTCCCAAGATTTGTTTTCAGTATGGCTTTGTTTAGGACAGAGTTATCAGAAACTCAACCTCCTACCTCTGGCAGATCTGAATGTGTCCCCCCCGCTATTGTGATTTGCAGATGCAAATTTGCAGAACACAAATTTAGGTCTCTAACAATAACTGAATGGCCATCTGCTTCCCTTGGAAGCTCAGAAAGTTCTTCTTGGATAGCTTTATTGAGATATACATGTTTATCTCTAATTCTCAGGGGAATTTCATTGTAGAGACATGACTTACTTGCCCTCAGATTAAAACCAAGAGGGAAAAAAAAAAAAAAAGAAAGGATAACAGTAACAAAGCAACAGCAAGAATTATCATCCCAAAGTCTCAGGAAAAATTAGAAGTAGCTGCTCAAATATAATCCAGAAATCGGTGTATAGCAACCTCTGGTTCTTACCTAAAACTCCTCCTGCAAGCACCCACAAACTGGCAACTAGGTCACAGAAAGATGAAAGGAAGAGAACCCACAGCTGGCAAACCCACATTGCCTAGGTTTGTGGTCTCTGTGGCAAGGCTGCCCTGTGTTTTGCTGTGTTTAAGCCTCAGTAATTCATCAAGAAGTTTTCTCAGCTCCAAAGGCTCAAAAGTACAAGTTGACAGTCTGGACCTTAACAGTGTTCATCATGGTCAGAAAGAAATTCCTCTTTATTAGAGGAAGACATATTATTTTCTTTCTTAAGAATGTTACCTCTCAGGGTAGCCTCTATCCCCAATCTGGACAAAGGTGATACTTCTCCTAAGAAGAAAATGTGAATGAACTCAATTTTGAGATTACAGTTGCCCAAGCTGAGGTGAAGAGACTCCAAACATGACTTTTGTCAATAGTGTTGCTTTTATACATTTCATCACTGAAGGAAACAGCGGGGAATGGGTACAGGGTGCCTCAAACACTGGATTTCCAGAGACAGGAGTTCTCCCCATGCAATAGGCTCTCCAAAAAAGGGGGGGGAAAGGGGAGTTTCCAATTCCATTTCACCCCTCAAGGGCATCACTTAGGTGCCCACTGGCTAAGCTTTTTGTTTTCCTGGAAAAATGTGCTAGCAACCACGAAAATGACAACTAAAACTCTGGGATACCCTGTCATTTTTATATGCATTGATTTTTGGTTATTGTTTGCTTGGTATTGATTTAGAAGGGCAACAATGGTTTTAAAGAGATACAAAAGTTTAAGGAACCCTGACTCAGAATGACATCTGATTCATCACAAAGGATTTCCCTCTTTGTTCCCCAGTGAGTCACTTGTATGCTGAAACATGGGAGACACTTTAGAAAAATCAATGACAAGCCATTTCTGCTACAAAACACTGTGCCTCTAAGCTCCTGATTTCTCAAAAGTCAAGGCATGTAGATAAAATCTAGTCCATCCATCACTTTAAACTTCAGCATTAACATAAAAAGGGAACATGCCAATTGACTGTTATGTCTCTTATGTCACATGTCTTTGTCGGACAAATTACCATGCTAGTTAAATCCCCCAACTAGACTCTAGGACTTATTTGCTCATCTGGATTTGCAGAACTGCAAAACATGATGAGAAATTTGTGTTTCTTTTACAAAATGATAATTGTGCCAAAACACAAGCCTGATTGAATTAAACAAGATGACCATCCAAGGTCCCTTTTAGCCTTCCAATACAGTGAAAAAGCTTTATACATTTATCAAAAATTCCAATAGGAAATCACACTTTAATGATCAGATCAAAAGCACAGGGGCAGCAAAATGCAAAGCAAATACCTGTGCCTTAACAAAAAGCGAAACTTTTACTTAAAGAATGTAATTTAAAAATGGAAATGACCAGGGTGTCTGGGTAGCTCAGTCGGTTAAGCATCTGACTTTGGCTCAGGTCATGATCCCAGGGTCCTAGGATCAAGCCCCACGTGGGGCTCCCTGCTTAGTGGGAAGTCTGCTTCTTCCTCTGTCCCTCCCACCCTCACCCCCTCCTCAGGCTCTCTCTCTCTCCTCTCTCTCTCAAATAAATAAACTCTTTAAAAAAAAAATGGAAATGACTATTTTAACATATGTAGACCATTCTATTGTTTCAAACCTGCTTGAAGGCTACTTCAGTAATACTGTGCTACTTTGGGCATATTTTAAAATATTTAAAATATACAAACTCCCCGGCACACCAGACTACTTTTCTGATCAATAGCCTCACAAGTTGCTTTGCTGCCAAGTGGTGATAGTATGTATGGATGTGCATATCCTGGTCTTCTGTGAACAATCACATCCATATCACAAAGGAAATGTAACCATTCTTAAGGTTCTTCTCAGCTTCTCTTTCAGTGGAAAGCCCCTCTGGTTTCTCTCCTTGTTTCCAATCCCGATTTTATCTTTTCACTCTATCACTGAAATGTGAATCCATAAACCCCACTTTGTCAATGTCTGTTTTACAAGAATCCTTTCTATACCTGATTCTTGAAGCTTCCCAGCTTCCTGTCTGCCTCTAATCTAAATATTTACAGTGTATAATTGAGGTTAACTGCAGCTGTACTCTTTGGTAAGCCTTAGGTAAGATCTTAAGCCTGAAGTTTCTGGTTCTGAAAAGTAAAAAATAAAATTAATTTGAAAACCTATTATTACTTGATCAGTCTGGAAATTCAAAACTATGTATAAGATTTTTATATAAGACTAAATATGTCTTTACCTGAGGACAGGGAAGTAGGAGAACTCAAAGATCTGGTTTTGGTTTATAGAGTAATGAATGACCTTGCTTAAACACCTTCACATATTTGAAAAGGCACAACCACTGAGAAGTGTTAACTTTATTATTATCATCCAGTGTTTCTATTGCATTGTTTTCAAACTGCTTTGATATTACCTGGTTATTAGTAAGATGAAAATTGTATTCCTGTCTCCACATTTTTACCCTTATAGTGAATAAGGGTAAAAGACCAACTAAATTGAGCTGATCCACTATGCCTTCCCCACCACTGCCATCTTCTTTTTACTGGTTGATTTTTCAGGTACAGATAAAACATGACTTATGAAGAGAGTACCCATAGCCATTTACTTTATGTCTCAACAAAAGAACCAAAAGAACATACAAAAGTTTGTATTTTCCTATATTCCAGTCATATAAATAGTAATAATACTGCTTTGTCTGGGCAATGTTGAAAACTAACAGATGTCACCAGGAGAAATGACTGAGACACGAAAAACTCTTATTTATTCTGGACCTGGTTTTGAAAAAAGCAGCCATAAGGAAGTAATTGTCAGACTTCCACAGGGCGCTAAGTCTACTGAATGTTGCCAATGTCGTTTAAACAAGAAAGAGGGTATTTGAGTACTAAGGGGAAAAAATGCTGAAAGGACAAAAATGCAAGGGTTGTGGGAAAGAGTCCTCTCTTAAATGGGAAAATGCATAAATAAACTTGTGAATTAATTTCCCATTAATTTTGTTCATGGTAACAGAAAACAACAAGCATGTAATTAAAAAGTTCATTCCCCATTCCCACTGTATCCAAGAATTTCTTCAAGTGTAAGCGCTCAGAGCTACTGAGTACCTACAATGTTGGACATTGTGCC
This sequence comes from Halichoerus grypus, assembly GCF_964656455.1. Taxonomy (NCBI): domain Eukaryota; kingdom Metazoa; phylum Chordata; class Mammalia; order Carnivora; family Phocidae; genus Halichoerus; species Halichoerus grypus. The sequence continues at coordinate 179,445,674 of NC_135714.1, forward strand.
CTGCATATAGGGCCATTTTAAACATGCTTCAATCTTGATCTGCCATCAAGGGAGAGCAAGGACATCTGCTCCATGCTCAGGAGTCCTTCCTTAATGGTGGTTTTAATGGTCAGTGAGTAGCATTGACTGGGCAATGCTGCCCTCAGTTAACAATGCATAGAACAAGACCAAGTAAAATAAAATGGCATTATCCTTTTGAATTCACATTCCTCTCCTTTAATGAGACTCTTTTCTGCCAAAGTTGCCCATGGTAAAAGCATTTTTTCACAGAGGAAAAAGAATTAATCATTATGTGTCTGGGACCAATAGGAATATGATCAAATTAATTTTGATTTTAAGGAATTGGATGTGCGTGGAAAGGGGGAAAGTAGTTAAGAGTTAAGAAGAGTTTCTGTTTGATGGTTTTGTTTTTATTGTGGGTTTTTCCTTTGTTTTGTTCTGTTTTGTTTTTTAAGTAAGAATGGCAATTCCTTAGTGGAAGTTTCAAGATGAAGGAAAATGCTGACAGTCCAGAGCTGACTCTTGACAACATTCTTACCCTCTTGGGAGAATGTCATATAGTGGAGTGACAAGCTCACAGGAAATGAGAAGCCCTGAAAGGAGGGGGCACTGAGCAAAGTTTAATGCCATATGAATAGCGCCCCTTGCTGGGAGTTATTTCCTGGGAATGCTGGGCAATGGCAGGGCAGCGGATTTTGTGAAATTCTTTCACTGTATAGCCATGGAACGAAGCATCGGTGCTGGGGTTGAGTCCAAGCACTTCTCTGTCTACTGTGCCTACCGAACTTCCTGAAAAATGCACATGTTTGGCTTTCTTAATGAAATGAAAATATGACCCTGGAGCTGGGAACACAAAGAAGTCACAAACAAGCACTCCTCTTTTGAGTCTTTATTCCCAAACCATCCTCCCACCCCAGAGAACTGACTTTAATTCTGATTTCCTGTCAGTACTGGGCGTCACACAGGAGATGTAGAATTTAATGACTGAGCCGAACATTGTTTCTGCAGGAACAGACTTGAGCAGCCCCTCGCACAGTAGGAGCATCTAAAATTCTTAGAAAAAGGCCTGACAACCCGTAACAAAGGTTTTCAACAAACAAACCACTAGCTTTAACTAGAAAAACATTCCAACTCCCAAGCTTTACTTTCAAATGACTCCAAAAAATGGCCTTCATGAAAGAAAGTAAAATAAAAGGAACAATCCAGCCACAGCTATATGATTGGTTTTATATTATTTTTGCTTTTTCACAAAACCCTTCCTCAACAGTCAAAATCCTGAAATCCAGCAGCACTTATAAAATGGTGTTAAATCGAGAAAGTGCTGGTATTTCTCCACTCAATACACAAAATGAAACTTTCATTTTCCTTCAAGACCAACGTACCCCAAGTTTTAGTACCTTTCCTTCCAAGTTTTTAACTTAAACACTCATTTTTAAACTCCTCCAGGATTTAGATAAAAGTATTCTATTTTTATCATTCTATTTTTCCATTTTATTGAGCCATCTATGTTATCAAGACTATCTCATAATTGGGTTCCTTACCTCCTGATTACTTTAACCTGTCCCTGAATATAATTAGATTCAATTTACCATCGGACCAAATTCTAATATGTTCTCTTCCCCATGATCGTCCCAACCCTTTTGTCCTCTTTTATCTTGCCTCTGCAAACAGGCTTCAGTTTTCTTAAATATCCTCTTTTGTTCATGGAAACTAAGGGAAGACCAGCAACCACAACATAATTCCCGCTTTCTTCTACAACTTAAAGAAAAATTTGTCTCCTTCTCCTCAACTCAATACAACAGATTTCCTGGAATCTGGAATTACTTTGCCACCCATTGTTTTCTTACAAATTTGCAGTGGCAAAATACTGAAATGTCCCGTTATTTTTCTTGATCGTATTACTGCTAATTACCTGGACATTTTTCCTAATTTGAAGATTCCGAAAGGTAATATGAATCCAATAAGGTCACTCCTTGTTCTTTGAATCATAGTGTTTTCCAGTGGATGCACACGTTCAATGCAACCTTAAAGGTATTTAGTGCCGCTTGATGGGACTTGGGTACCACCCTATGATGATCTGAGATGTCTGTCCTTTAGAAGTGTTTGGATTTATGTTTCAAACTGACTGAAAATCATAGGTGTTTCAGATAGTTACTTCCTATGCACCTAATCTAAAGTTCAAATTTAACACTGAGCAGAAATAATCCCTGAAAGACAAAAACAAAGCAGGCAGTTAATACAGACCAGACTTTTCTTTCCAAAGAGACTGTGGAGTAAATAACAAAGCCTTTCTTTAACCAAGGATTGTTTAAAGAATGAGATCCTAATGTGAAGTAGGTTAGACAGAACATACGCTCCACTCTTAACACCCCCCCACCCCCCGCCAGTTCACAGAGCAGCATGCTGGCAGAGACCTTCAGGTACGTTTGGGGCAGCTCATGTGTGGGCACCACTGGCGGGAGGACAGGCTAGGTCTGCAAGGTCAGGGAGCCTAACACAGGCACAATGTTCTCCAGGGACTACTCAGCCTTGGCTCGCTTTGATGTTGCACGCAGAAGGACAACTGTGTCTGCTGGGAAGAGATTAAAGTGTCAGATGCAGACTTCACAAGAAACATAAGTTTTTAGGTAAGGTCAAACATCTAAGACTGACCCAACATTAATGGGACATTAACCTCCATCACAGCCTTATCATCAAAGATGCATGTGCGCTCCCATCACTTTAAGCTCGAGTAACAGGAGTTGATAACTGCTTCACCACAAGCACCACATAACGGGGAAAAACTCAAGTTAGCTCACTTGTTTCCCTTGCCCTCTTTACAGACTCACAAATACCTGTGGACTGATAGCTATTTTAGAAGCGATCGTTTTAGAGGTATCATACATAGGTCACAGCTAAGTGCACAACCACAGAACCATCCAGAGCTGAGTTGATTCTTGCCTTTACTAGTAATTAGCGGTGGACCTTGAGCAACTCACATAATCCCTCTGAACTTTGGTTCCCTTATATATAAAATGCCAATGATACTAATAATACCTATGTCATAGAATTAGAGTGAAGATTCAGTAAGGTAATGAATGAACAGTGTATGGTAAGAGATTATTAAAGATTAGCTGGTGTTGGTAGAAGGTGAGGTTAGTGAAAGTGCTATGGCCGCAGAATGATAAAGGAGGAATGAATTTGAAAGAGGAAAAAGACAAAAGCATAATGAGAGGGTCACAAGGAGTTTGCAAGATGGATGAGGACTGGCCTGATTATACATTTGTGTGGGGCAATAGCACAGTCAGTCAATTCACTGACTAATGCAGGTCTTGTGTTTGGCATAGATCTACTGAGAGGAGGACAAGAATCAGTGAATTAACATCCAATCTGAGCTGGGCTTGTTTTCCTTATCTGGTCAAATTAATGATTGATTAGTTTTGGTAAAACTGTGTATTTGAGATGGTTGCACTGCCATTTTCATTAGTCATTTCCCCAGGAAATTTCCCTGAGCTGATGATGTCATGTCTATTTACTGACCTCCCATATAAAAGCAGGTGCCACAGGAGTTCCTGGGTCCTAATCCCAGTTCTACCATCAACCTCTAAAGCCCAGCTGAAAGGTCTGTGTGTGTGTTTCTGGGATGGTGGTTTACAACTGCTCAGAGCCATATAGAGCTGGTTGGCGGACACAACAGAATAACCATTCCTAGCACACTGTCATCTTGACCCTGAAAGAATGAGACCACAAGCAAACAATCATTCCAGGCAATAACTTAAACCAACTGCATTTAGAGAGTTCAAGAGCCGCTGGTCCAATATAGTTGGTCAAATTTTCTTTAACAATATACTTTCAATGACATATGTATTTCAATACATGGTTATCAAATACATACGTGGATTCCTTAATTCCCTAACTTCCCTAACACCTTGGTTTAGAACTGAAAATTTGGTATTTATCCTCCCATGGAAGTCAAATATACTTCTTAAACCAGGAATTAAAAACAATAGTCAAAAAGTCAAAAAATAAATAAATAAATAAAATAAAAACAATAGTCATTCCCCTAAGTGAACTGAAACCAGTAAAATATGCCAATTTCAGCTTCTAATTTATAATGAATATTTTTCTAATAATCTAATATTTGGTGATACTGAACATTCCTAATTCAGTATGTGAATTACTGCCATTATCATTTAATTTTCAAAAAAAAGTGCAAAGTAATGATACAATAGGGCCCATCTTGTCTCATGTGGCTTTATGTGATATATGTATATTATAGATTAAACCACTCACGACAGACACAGAAATAACCAAAATCGAAACTAGAGTAACATAAATCTCACAAAGGATTTCAGAAGGACAAATGCATTTCAGAGAAAAAAACTAAAACAGTTTTGAAATATATAAATTAAGTTACTTGTTAGGTGAAACCCTTAAACCAACTTAATATTTAAATATCTAACAGTATTACACATTCTTGCCCCTTCTTCTCCAGGTTAATAGGACAGAGGCACAAATGTTCATGTGTACATTTTGCATTTTTTGGCTTACCACAGTCAGAAAGGAAGCAATCTTTTCCCCCCAGGCAGTTCTGAGCTGGATAAAAGGAAACAAAGTAGGAAACATCTTTCTTATTAAGTGACGGTGTTCTCTGTGCTGGTTTCCAATGAGGAAGAAGAAAAGAAGTGGTAAAATGCTAAGTCCATTCACATAACACTGGGACTGAATTTAAATGTCAGCTCAGCCAAACAAGTTAAAAGTAGACATCTAAAACCTGACATCCTAAAATTGTTATGTTTTAAAAAAAAGGTAAAAACTACTGTGTGATGGAATAACTGCTTTTCTAAGTTTAGGAACTGTACCCACCAAAAATGCATTACTCACACAATTCAATAACTAAAAATGAAACGTAAAAATTCACTTAGGCTATACTTTAAAAAATCACTTCACTTTACAACTGAAAAATGGAATAGACTAACATTTTAAAAGCTACCCTCCTATGTGCGCACAGAGTGCTGTATTTTATGAAGTCTGCTCCCTTCCAGAGATAACATCAACACCAGATCGTTTTAGTGCTCACAGAGAACAAGAACCAAGAGTTGAATTACCATCATACCAGAAATTACATGATGTTCATAAAATATACAAAATAAACTCTCCAATAAACCTGCATTTGTAGCATATTATAGGAGCATTTTCAACTTCCATTGTAACATGGGAAAATAAATAGTATTTGGGCTTCTAATCAGTCCTTATTCTCTGCTTCTCTTTCTTTGCCCAAGTGTAGCAATGAGACCCAACCAGTTGTATCCTTACCCTTCCTCCCAAAATAGCATTTAATAGTAAAAACATCAGTAAAGACCTATTTTCTGGTTCTGGCCCTGGCCCCGTCTTGCTGCCTAACCTTTGATAAATAATTTCCTTTATTTTCCAACTCAGATAGCATTGAGTCTGCACAATCCCTGCAGATGGGCAACATCTCTCCTCAATCTCCTCTCATCTACTGTCAGAGGTCTGGAGAAGGCTGTAGCCTTCAGAAAGGAGAGGGAGGACTTTCTGAAACCTGATGCATGAGCAAGGAGTTCAGGGAGGGCTTATTACTTTCCAAGTAGTACCAGTGGTTGCATACGGCTGGATACAAGTGGTTCATCCCATCCGACAAACCCACAGGTGCTTCTAATTGTCCCTCTTAGATCTCAACTTTACCAGCCTGATGCACCTGAAGGCTCTGAAGCTATGACATATCTATCATTAACACTAGAATACAGATGCAGTGATGCTCAAAGGTCAGGGCTGGTGGAAGCCGTGGCACTCGATTAGATACATCCCTCGGCAAGTGACATTAAACACAACAATTTTTAGATGATTGTGATGATTCTCCTTCTCCCAATAAAACTTATTACTTTCAGAGAAACTTGGACGCATTGTGGTTCCATTTTGTAGACGAACAATTGGAGGCTGGGACAGACACTTGCCAATATCTTCCAAATAATTAATGCTATAGCTATGTGGATGTTCAGCACTTTTAGTTTCCAAGAAATCAAGTTATTTGCTTCAAGTTATTAATTTGAGCACACATTTCAGTGTCACTGCTGTTGTTTGATGGACCAGGGACACTGAGTGGTATGAATGTACTTATGAGCAACTTGATAGAACAAGAACAAATGAGGAGATGGGAGGCACCAATGAACTCTGGGGTCCTACTTTTAAACCCTGACCCCCCTTCCACCAAAACCCCCATGGCTAGAGCTGATAGTGACTGCTTAGAAGGAGATAAGCAGGCAGGTAATTCAGAGAAAGAAGGAGCAACTCTGCAGATAGACAACTCTATAGCCAACAGGGCTCAGCAAGATGTGCTTGGCGATAGATCCTTCCCTATTCCCCAACAGTGCCTGCAAATCTAGGGGACAAAGCTGACTTCCAGGAGACTCTTTCTTTCAACCTCAGCTCAGGACCACATTCACATTCTTCTTATCAGAGTTGCCATTTCCAGCTGACACACGGCAGTTTTCACATTTTGTAAAGGTTGCATATTTGAAGTCATTCTCTTAGGGAGAAAAACCAGTTACTGTGCAGACAAAAAGCAAGTAAAATTACTTTAAATGCTGATATTATTTTTAAAGGGCAAATCGATTTCCAAAACCAAATTAAATGGAAAAGTCATTAAAAAGTCATGGTAGGGCTAAAGCATGTGTTCAGGTATTTCATTTTGTTGCCCAAATCAACTTAAGTTCAAAACCAATGAATTTTTGTCTCAGAACAAATAATTTACAAGGAAAAGTACAACTATCAAAACCTAAGGCTGAATGTTAGATATTCGGCCACAATCTAGTATGAGGCTGCACAGAACATCACCCAAAACACTATCAGAATGAGTATTTTCATATCTTCCCTTGGCAATAATTAGCAAACCAAAGTTTTATAAATACTTTGCTGTTTGAAAGAAATCTTGGGACATATTATCTGGCTTAAAAATAAATGTATATACAATTAATATTAAAAACATTTCCTTACCCCTCACTCACAACTTTTCTCACTACACACACAAGTGACAGCATATGGTTAATGTTTCAAAGGTATCCCATGAGAAGAAAGAGATATTTTCTACCTGTTATAAATTAGAGTATGTTTGCCTTTTTAAATCCATCTTTTAAAAAACTAAACATTTGCAAAGATTTCTCTCTCTCCAAGCACAATATTAAGGTTGTTTACATTCTAAACCCAATCACCAGCTGAAACACAATTCCAGCATGACATTATGGTGATCACGTGGACTCTACCCAGCTTTGGAAATGCCAAGCCTGATAACAGACTGCTGTCATCCTGGCTCACATCCGTACAAAACAAGAGGCTCCTGATTTTCCTTCTTCAAATGGCAGGGTGAATTGTCAGACTTTTCTTCAAGAAGTCTGAAAGGTAAAATTTATCACCTGAAATGATAACCAGATTAATAGCTGAAGAGGAAGAAGTACCAGACTAGGTGATATACTCACAATAGACTCATTGTGGGTCCAGGACTTTTTTTTTTTTACAAAGACGAATTGGAAAAAGCTTTGTCCATCAAGGAAAGAGGAAGGAAAGAGGGCTCTGGGTCTCAAATTTCTCATTTCAGGTTTCTCTTAAAGCCAGGTTTTGCCTGTACTTCCTGTCCCCCATCATATCCTCAAATTCACAGAAAACTCTAATTCTAGCTGACTGCATCGCACTGGTTGCAAAGTTGCAAAGGCTACTATGTGGGAAGCAACTATTCCTGGGAGAAGGGAATTTTGTTGTTTTATTATTATTCGGATTTTTGCTTCTTCTATTTTAACTTGTTCTTTTAACTATATACAATGTATAGGTATAGGCTTTAACTACATACAAGCGTAGGTTCTAACCGGGCAGAAAATGTTTTATATTATTAAAAGAGCTGGTTATCAATTTTGAACCTTGCCTCCACTAGAAAAGTAATATGTATCCCCTTGTTAGCAGAAAGAGCACAGGATATTAATTATGCAAATCCATCTGTGTCATACCAACAAGACACTTTATCAGAATACGATAGCACTAGTCTTCCCTCCAAATGGGCACTGCAATCCACTCAGCATCGAGGTACCCAGGCAAAGAGGAATGTTCTAGACTCCACTGGCCATGATTTTATGTGTTCTTTTAGTGGCACGACCCTTATTTTATTAATCTGTGTCTTTGTCTTCCTGCCCTTGACCTCCAATTACAATGTTTTCCAACAGAATACGACAGATGACAACACATATGTAACACTATATTAGAATGGTCATTTTTATATCATTAAAGTACTAGCATTATCAGAAAAAAATTCAAGAGATTTCTGCCTTTTTGTGGAGTAGAAAGTCACTTCACCTTTCTGAGTCTTCTGCTTTTTAAACAGAAAACAGGAAACAATGTTTCTATCCTACCTACTCAAAACAGTTGTTACAGGGGTCAGGCAATAGAACATGTGAAAGCATCTTTTGAAACTTTTTGAGGACCCATCACAATATGCAGGAGCATTACCTTTAAGGTGAGTTGAAATCTCATTTGGTTAATGTAGGTGGAGCAAAATGGAACTCTGAGACAATTATCTGAATAAAGGAAGGGAAAAAAAAAATGGCTAACTCTGGCTACTGAAAGTGATCTCTGCTTTAAATTACCTACCCCAGGGATGCCTGGTGGCTCAGTTGGTTAAGTGTCTGCCTTCGGCTCAGGTCATGATCCCAGGGTCCTGGGACCGAGTCCTGCATCAGGCTCCTTGCTCAGTGGGGAGCCTGCTTCTTCCTCTGCCTCTGCCTGCCACTCCCCCTGCTTGTGCTCCCTCTCTCTGGCAAATAAATAAATAAAATCTTTAAAAAAATGAATTACCTACCCCAGGATTTTGCTTTACTCAAATACACTAAATAATCATTGTTTTTTTTTTTTTTTTCTCTTCATCCTAACTTGCGGAGAGAGGGTCAAACCTGGAGGTATTATTATTGTCATCATTATTATTATTGCGCCACACACCTGCTAGTCACAATTCAATAACTATTGAACATATGGCAATTGCTTTTCATGCTAAAAAATAATAGGCATATGTTGCCTGGTTAAATGACACATCTAATAGGTTTGAAAGCTGATTCACAGTAATCATTCACAGCAATGATTTGTATTTTCACGACCAAATGCCCACCACATAAACTTTCCTTGATTCTGCTCCCCAGAACTTTTTTTTTACTGCATACAAGTGCTCCTTCTATTCTTAATGGTTCTTACTACGCCCTCAGCATTATGAGTGTTTCCACAGTTATAAACACATCTTCAACTTTAAACTGCACCCTGACATTGTTATAGCAGTTACAGAACTTAAAATTGATTAATCATTATAGTATCTATTTTGAGTCTCTACCACAAAGCAAACTCGGGAATGCCTTTGACTCTATATCAAAGCTCCCTCTCATCCAATGTTCCTTCCATTGTGGACAAATTGGGATTCACTCTGTTCTATTTATCTCCCTGCTGGGACATGGCTATCCATGTCTCTGGCTCATGAATAACCCTGAAAGCTAGCTAGCTAGCTTAATACTTTGCTTACCTAGGCACAGTTTTGCTTGGGGTGTGGGGGGGGCTGTTATTTCTGTTTCTAAGTATCGATCCGGGAAAAGAATGAAGCAGGCAGGTCTGCTGTACAAATTTAGACACATAACCACCTATTATGGGGGATATGGCCAAGGGAAATCAAGTGCAATGAAATTAACATTAAAATCTCCAGATTCCATCGGACTTTGAAGAGCCAAGGCCATGTTATAAAAGGTCAAAGATAAGTAGCACCTTCATTTGCTGAAAGATGAAATAAGAACCCAACGAAGTTCAGACAATCACAGGGAACCATTTTTCTTTAATAGCAGAATGTACAATAGATTATCAAGACACCTTTTGTCGGTGCTCAGAGCTCTCATTGTGTAGCTATTTCTCACCTGGTGCAATAGGTTATGTTACATTCTTTGATAGTTATGTGTAAATCATTTGTGACAAAGCAAATTGTAAAAAGTAATTTATAATTTAAGACATCATTATAGCTATTCAGTTACCAAATACTTTAATATTTCCTATGTTAATTATAGGTCTCTTCCAAGAGACCCATGGCTTGTGAATGAGCTTCAGAAGTGGCAGGTAAAGCAAACCATTTGATGTGGATTGCACTGTGATAGAAATAACAGCCCTCCCAAAAAAATGAGTGCATCGCAGACTCTGCTGGCAAGGAAGAACAAGATTATGATGGACCTAAGAGCTATATAATAATGAAATGAAATGATTATTAGTGTGGCTTGTTGCTTTCTGTTTCATAGCTTCATAGACTCGTGGTACTTGGCACAGTACCAAAATTCAACTGACATCTCCATTTCAGTTAATGTGGGCCTTCTCTTTGCATTTTTACAATTTGACTTTCAAATAAAACAATGTTAATAAAAAAGCATTTGTCTTTCAATATATTTCTAAAGTTGACCCTTCTGATTATATCCAAGTAGAGAGGATACAATTGAAACAATTTTTAAATAAATTTCAAATAGTTCAAGGTACAATGTCTTTCACCAAGCAGGCATCACAGAATACTCACATGATCCTTTTAAGAAACGGTGTCCAACTTTTTTACTCTTAATAACCACAGAAAATTGGAAACCATTTTCTCAAAGACAGACACTTCCACTGCTAAGGCTGCTCCCAAGACAGCATCACACATTGACTAAAATCCTTTAATGGGTTAAAAAGAAGAGAAAATGATTCTTTAGCAGTATGGATTGAAGATTTTGGTGTTTCCTTTCCTCTCCTTTGTCAACATAAGATGTGATAAAGCACCAAGCTTACTTATTCTGAGACCCTGACCCCACAAGTCTGGCCTACCCCCTTCTGAGACTGACTGAATCATTTCGTTTTTGAAACATTCCATTTCTAGGCATGTACTCACGTATAATGTAGGGCCAACAATACCACCACCAAGGTGAGTAGGGTACCCTGCAGCCTGGAGAGGAGAAGGGGTGTCTGCAACAGCAAATGCAATGAAAAAGGAGAAGTGATGATCAGATTTTGTGACTAGGAGTTGCATGTGGGGCCCTGAGAAAGCAGTTTGAGTCGAATGGGCACATGTGGTGAAAAAGAGAGCAGGGGACAAGAGAAAGGTTGACAAAGAGTACGGACTCTCTTTAAAAACCTTTGGCAATGAAGTTGGGACTTCATCCATCTGAATGATGAGGGGGGAGAGGAAGAGAACTAGGGAACTTACTCCTGGATATCAGTCCAGCAACAATCGAGGAGGAAACACTGAACGAAATCTCTGCAGAGTGAGTCCAGGCTGAGAAGGGAGCCAAGACAGGCCAGAAGGCAAGACGGTAGCGACAAGCCTCTCTCCTTGACCAAATTTTGGTCAGGCTTCCCTCCAGCCTCTAGGCCTCCACCTTGGTGCCCATCCTTGTCCAGCCTGTATCACTCACCTGTACCAAGGATCTTGCTATGTCATTTCAAAGAGAACTCAGCATCTTTAATATCTGATCAAATTCCTCACCCACCTGCCACCCTTGGAATCTGATCACCCTGCCTGCCTTGAGCAAGAACCCTGTTGGGTCTGTTTAACCAGAATCCACCCCCCCTTCTCCCCAATGTTTCCTCTCAGCAATTTTCCATCCACTGTCACCCTGCTTCTTAGCTGTAAATCCCCATGTACCCACGTATTTGGAATTGAGCCCAGATTTATACCGAGGTCTTTACTTCCCTATTGTGATCATCGTGAGTAAATCTTGCTACTGCTTTAATTTCTGCTCCACTCTGGTTTTTCTTTAACAGCAGAAAGGAAAGGTAAGGAAAAGGGTATCAGCGTGGTGGGGCGGGGCACGACTGAGTTCAGGGGATGCGGGGAATTAAGGCTACTAAAGACATTTATTTGGGGGAAGAAAAAGTCATACAGAGAGAGCAGAAATTTTGGAACAATTCTGTACTCAGATTTCTATTAGATTATCTTAGCATCATTACACTTTATTATTTTCTCATCTTTCTGAAAAGACATTCAACCAAAATTTCCCTCTGCTAGATTTCTCAGAGACAAGAAATTCAAAACACAAATGTGCCACCGAGAAGTACACTGCCGACTCAGAGACAGATGACAAAACTACCACATTATCTGTGGGGAAACAGGAAAGTGTTACTAAACAGGGAATTCACATTCCTCCATTTCAGGAATACACCCATAACAGCACAGGTGGGTGTGATAGAACAAATATCCCATGGTCACCCTGTGGTGGAAATGTCAAGGTTGGGTCAGCACAAGACCCTCTCAGGGATAATATGGCACGATGTCTCCGTTTAGGGATAAAAATCTTGGAGAGAAAAAGAAGTCCACTGTGGCTGTCTTATAAGAAACAAAAGAAAAAGATAGAATGCTATTTGATAATGCCTAATGGCCATGATGGGGACCAAGAGTGACAGGGTTTTATCAGAGAAGCTCCAGATAAAGTTAATATACATTGTTTGAAACCAGTTAATTCTTCTAAAAACAACAGTGTCAGTGTGCTGTCCTCATGCTATCCTGACATTTTCATAAATACATTCACATAAATAAATTCACTTTGCTCTATGGGAGTGAGGGCCTATTGAAGGTCTGAAACCCTGCATTGAGTCCAATTTCTGTTGCTTACTGGCTATGTGATCTTGGGCAAGTGGCTTGAGTCTTCTCAACTTTGTGCTTGTCACCTATAGCACAGGGGGGCCTGGCAGCGAAATGAGATGATGTATGTAAAGCACACAGCTCCACACCTGCATGAAATGGGCCTGCAGATTATCACTGGTTCCCTCCCTTCTATCTCCATGCAGCCTGTTTCAAAAGAAATGGTTTATGCGTTAGTCACACTATAAGACTATGCCCCTGGACCTTTAATGGAATTGTATTTGCTATGGGAGAAACATTACCTGATTCACGGGTATATGAACCTGGGTGACTGATGAGGGTAATCTATCATAATTCCATGGATCCTTAAGGAGTGAAAATGTGGGCCAACCATGTAACTTTCTCTTCAAGAGAAAAAAAAAACATTATTCCACACTCTAGAACACCTGGTGGGATTTTAGAACCATCATCCAGTTGTGCATCTCTGAACCCTTTAAAAGTCTAACCAATATTTAGGACTCTGAAAGGTTATTTCCCAGATATGCTTGAAATCAGGGTATAGAAATAGATGAGAACTATCTTGTGTTTCATTATTCAGAGCTGACAACTTCATGAATTACTGAGCAGATGCCCCCAATCTTATTTATAATTGAGCATTTGTGTTCTACTGTGTGTCCAATGTTGAAAATTGTCTACAAGTTGAATCTCCAAAACAAACTCCTCCCGGAAATTTCCTGTGGCTAGACTCAAAATGTTGAGGAAGGCAGGTGTCACTTGCAGGTCTTCCTGATGCTGATGGTGAGCAAGGAATGAAAGCCCTTTATTTACTCTTACCAAACATCTTTCTTATTCTAGTACAGAAAAGGTCTAGTCACTCTCACTGAATAGGGCATTAGGCTTGATGTTATAGGTTGATACAAAGATATTAAAGGTCTCATTTGTATTTGAAAGGAGAGCATGAACTTATAGGGAAATAAGAGAGGTTCACAAATAATGACAGTGGAAATCAGTGAGTGATGAGCACAACTTATGTAGTGTCACATGTTAATGGATTTCACAGACAGGGACCAGACTTTTCAGAGCTGATAACATGTACGTGGTCTCCTTCAAATGTATAAGATCTTGATAGCCAGAGATGATAAAAGAGAGTTTATTCCAAGAAGCAGCATGAGGAAAGAATGGTAGGAGAAGATCTGACCAATTTGAGGAAGACATTCCTTTTGCTGCTGAGTGGTAGAGCAGTTAGAAAGATAGCTTTTTAGCTGCTTGAACAACTACACGTCCACTCTATTTTGCAGACTCTAAACTCCCTGAGGACAGGGGCTTGTATTCATCACTGTACGACTAATGTCCAACACATTGCATGGCTCATCCTAACCACATGTCGATGACAATAAATATGGTTATTTGCTCAGTAAATATCTGTTGAATGAATGAAAGCATGTTGATTAATAGGCAAATGTCAACTCGAGGGGAGAGCAGCTCTGTTTTTGGCTCTGTGAAATATGTGGTGTGCCCCACAGTTAGAAAGGATATTTAATATGTGGGTTGGTCGACGTTAAAAGTCATCTCGAAAATCCAGAAATGTGGTATAACACTAACAAAATGCAAATTATTAAGGATGGGCAAAAAAAAAAAATAATTATGTTTTAAAAAAGGCAAATAAAAGGTACACAACACCCATTAATGTAATCGCTTGGGCCCCTTCCAAAACTCAGACTCCATGAGTGCCTTCCTTTAGGTAGTACAATTTATCTTGGATACACATAAAGAATAAAATGTAATGAGTTCATCCATTCAGCAAATATGTGTGAAATACAGAGACACTCCTTTATTACGAGTCTGTGAACTTCTTGAGATAGGAGCCACGTACCCACCCTCAGTGCCTGACAATAGGCCATCAATAAATATTCACTAAATGAAGACATGGATGCAGCATCTTCAGCCTCACCAATTCTAATGTGTACTGTTTAATATTAATTATTTTTCCAAGTATTGTAGTTTTTATAGCCCTTGATTTATTTTCGAAGAGAGGCAAATACGAGTGACTACAAGACTACAGTAATTCCTCAGAACTCCTACAGCATTTTTGCATCCCCCTTATGACACATTTCATTCTACCTCACATTACTGTTACGTGAAAACAAGATTCCTTCTATTATCCTGTAAGCTCTTTCATTCCCAAACTGCAATTTGAGTACTCTTTAAAACCCAAAGAAACACATCTCATAATGCTTTGCACACATTAGGCATTAACAAATATTTGTCGAATGTTCAAGTTCTAAAACATTTAATATAAACTTCTATCAGCACAACATGACACAAATGTAAATACTAAGGAGAGTGCTAGTAATGAACCAAAATACAAGTACTGAGAATAATGCGGTAATGAACTGCCTCTTATTGCCTAGCCTGAATACAGGTTAAAGGAAATTCATCATTTTGTCAATTAAACCTCATCATTTTGTCAATTAAACCAAGGAGCCAAATAGCATCTTCATTGATTTCCCCCACTCTCTTTGTATTACTGTATACTGAAACCAAGTTATAAGGTAACTTTAGAACTGACCTGCTTTAGAATGTCCTATCTATATCTAGGTAGAGATGAATGAACATTTGTGAGAAGTCACTGTTAGCATTTATTCTAAAGTAGAAGGGGTTGCTCACTGTGCTAGACCTGCCTGGGGTTCAAACCTCACACTTAAAACCTTGCCATGAGGATGACTCTGGGACTCTCTGCCATGGAAATCAACACATTATAACAAAGCTTTTATGATATATTGGGGGGGGTGGAAACACTCAAATTGGAATGAGATCCAAGATTAATTTGCCTTATTGTGAACTCTGCTCTATAGACAACATGGTACAATGAGGTCTTGTAAGCAGATAATAAATTAAATGACTACTGTTGCATATAAAATCAATTTTGAGAATACCAGTTTGACAGTAAAATAAGGGAAAAAAAGTATACTCCAAGTCTTGATCTTTTCTGCTGCATCATTATTAGCTTTGGTAAGGAAATGCGTGTCTCAAATATATTAATTCAAATGCAGCATATGGTGACTTGTCCTCATGGACCCCCAAAAGTCTTTGGTCAGAATGCAATTAAAGAGATTCTAATGTTCTAATTAGGAGCAAAATGACTTACTCGGCAAAAGGAAAAAAAATACCAATCTCTTCAGCCCACAGTCTTTATTCACTGCTGCTGATCTGGGGCTATCAAATAGAGCCTTTTCTCCTTCCTTCAAAAACAAGCTACAACTGCTTTCAAACACCTACTCCAAAATTTCAGGATCCAGAAACATGAAATTAATCAGTGAAGTTGCAAACAGTAAGGATGAACTGAACTGTAACAATGATTACTAAAACATCCCTCACTCAGAAGGCAACCTAATATGGAAAGAGGATCCATGTTAATGATGCACAGGGGAAATAAGTTCAAGAAGAATCAATAAAAAGAGCCTCTGTAGGGGAGGGTTCTCCCAAACAGCCTGTGGACCCTGGAGACTATCGATGCCTTGCATCTTACATACCCCCTAACCATCTTATCAGCTAGCATGCCAAGTGTTTAATAAGTTTACACAACTATAAAATAACAGTGGTTCCTGAAGAAAAGACTTCCAGAGAACAAGGTAAGGGGAGAATCCATAGAAACACTGATTTTTTTTTTTAACCTGTTCTGGGATCTCCAAAACTTCCTCTCTATTTTTCAGAAACCGCTTTGAGAAAGGAAAAGGAAAAATACTTTCACTAGACCCCGAAAATGTTTCAGACCCTACAGAGGTACTTTTAAAAAAATATGTCTCAGTTTGTTTCCTGAGATTAAGAATTCCTCATATCAGTGAGGTCATATGATACATGTCTTTCTCTGATTGACTTATTTCGCTCAGCAAACTGAGGGTTGCTGGAGTGGGGGGGGTGTGGGAGGGATGGGGTGGCTGGGTGATAGACATTGGGGAAGGTATGTGCTATGGTGAGTGCTGTGAATTGTGCAAGACTGTTGAATCACAGATCTGTACCTCTGAAACAAATAATGCAATATATGTTAAGAAAAAAAAAAGGAAGAAGATAGCAGGAGGGGAAGAGTGAAGGGGCGGAAATCAGAAGGGGGAGACAAACCATGAGAGACGATGGACTCTGAGAAACAAACTGAGGATTCTAGAGGGGAGGGGGTGGGGGGATGGGTTAGCCTGGTGATGGGTATTAAAGAGGGCACGTTCTGCATGGAGCACTGGGTGTTATGCATGAACAATGAATCATGGAACACTACATCAAAAACTAATGATGTAATGTATGGTGATTAACATAACAATAAAAAATTTTTTTAAAATGTCTCATTTAATCCTTGCCACAGCCTTTTCAAAGTAGGTTTGACAGGTCAGTAAACTGAAGTTCAAAGGAGTAGCAGAAAAATACTAATGGTGGAGGTAAATCCTGGATAATTTATTCCATGAAGCCCCCTTGGAAGGCACTGTCCATGCAAAACACAGCTATTTCTTCCTGCTGGGAAACCTTTTTTTGGGGGGGAGGGTGGGCAGGAAAATCCTACCATCACCATCGACCATTTGAGTTCCCAGAGCTTACACCTAGAGGCAAAATGGAACTGGGGATCACATAATGAGGGGAGCAGATGTGGGGATGAATCTGCCATCTTCCCAATCATCCAGTAAGAGACATGAGATATCTCAGAGAGCTACCCACCACATGCATGAGGAGAGGTCACGGGAGATTCTACACCAACAAGACTGCTGACTGAGCCCTTTAGCACGATGCTATTCCTCTAGCTTCTGAGATGAGCAGGCTTCACAACAGTACCCCTCTCATTCCACTTTGGGCAGCAGGCTATTGTGGGGCAGCCACACCGCCTCAGTTCTGTCCTGCTTACCGCTTCCCAACTCTGTAACCCTGAGCACATTATTTCACCTCTTTGTGCCTAAGGGGCCCTATCCATAATAACAGCACTGGCCTCATATGGTTGAGGACACCAGATGAGTTAATACATGTAAAATTTTTCAAAAGTACCTGGTAGATGAGCATTCTAAATATTAGTTGTTACTGACATTTATTATTTCTGTAAATGATATTGAGTATGAAGCTCTACTGTTTGATCATTCAACAAAAGAGTACAGGGGCGCCTGGGTGGCTCAGTCGGTTAGGGCTTCGGCTCAGGTCATGGTCCCGGGGTCCTGGGATGGAGCCCCGCATCAGGCTCCCTGTTCAGTGGGGAGCCTGCTTCTCCCTCTCCCTTTGCCTCTTACCCCCACCCCATGCTCTCTCTCATGCTCTGCACTTTCTCTCCCTCAAATAAATAAAATCTTTAAAAATTTTTTAAAAAAGAGTACGTCTACCACATTGACGATGATCTAGGAGAAGTACAGAACTAAAACTAAAACAAAACAAAACAAAAACCCTCCCCCCACATAGGCTGTTTGGACACACACCAAGTGAGAGTAGATGTTTCCTTTAATAATGAAAATTTAAACTATGCATACCACAATGATATCAGCAGAAGGAAAAGAGAGTGACTGGAGGTCATTAACAAAAGGTTTAAATTTTTCCTTAGTGTGGTATACACAACCAGATTATTAACAATTTAATCTGACTCATATCGGTGAAACTCGCCCTCCTCCGCCAAACAACTATAAGATCAAAATCAAACAGAGGAGGATTAAGCAGTCACATCAGCCAAAAGCACAGGCATTGGTGCATCTTTACAAATAACAAAGTGCGGTCAACTTCTTTCATTAAAGACAGTCTTAGGGAAGATGTAACCCACCACTAGTGTAAGAAAGAAATAACTAACTTCTTATCAGAGTTTCTGAAAATTAGAGAAATGTGAAGCTATGCAACATTTAGTGACGCTACATATATTTCTGTGTTCACCTGGAGTTGAGAGAGCAAACCACACACTGCAGAGGTGAATTGGGGAAAGAGTACTCACAACAGTGAAAACAGAGCTCCATCCCTCACAACCACTACAATAGAAGATTTATAAAACTGCTCTCTCTTTTGCTGGCCAGTAATCACGCTACATTGTTCATGTATATGAAAACTAATGGGATAGACGCTGGATGCAAGGTTTGCTGAAATTCAATATAAAAGGGTTTTTTTCTTTTTAATGGCAACAAGAACAGAAATATCATCCTATGTCCAAAGTCTGTGAATGCTTGTTTAGAAATAAACAGCTTTCAGAGTTTGCTATATCTGTGTTAATATGCATGATTTATACATAATTTTAATATACAAATAATTTTCCATCTTGAAACCCTTTCTCATTGTCAGGAACATCCTATGAAATCCAGGGTTTGACAGGACTGCCGCATAAGGCAGCTGCTGGTCCACTAGTAGTTGGAGGGTAAACTTGCCCTGACTCACCTTGCAGAAAGAGGAACCAAAAAAAAAAAAGGCAAATTTACCCATGCATTTTGTCTTATTGACAAGATCACAGGCATATATTTATCTATGTATCTAATTATTCATTAAGCAAATTTTATTATCTACTACGTTTCAGGTATTGAGCTAAATGCTACGAATAAAAACACAGGTTTCCTGGACTCAAGAAGCATTCAGTTTAATTGAGGAAGACAACAAACTAAAAATTATCATGAGGAGTCACATGTGTTAGGATAAAGGTACAGGAAGGGGTGGGTGGGTACAGGGGCAGTGGAATCAGATGGTCAAATGATGATCCTTGAAAAAGGTTACCAACCCATAGTCTTGAGGTAGATAGAGTTTAACTTCAACTGAACTAAACCTCTCAAGCCTAAAAGATAAAAATGTACAAATAGGAAGAAATGGCTGCATTCAGTATAATCATTTGAAGCCATCAAGTCAGTTTGCTGCATATTAATTTAGATTCAGATGTAGGAAGAAAACAAACACTTTGCAATAGTAACAGTAAGTAATGATCACATGACCTAAACCAGGCTTGTCTACAGAACACTTACACAAAGCAGCAATGGCAGACATAAGTTAATGTGTAAGTAGTTGGTCACACCCAAGGGATCCTACGAGAGAATAATCTTTATTGAGATGCCAGATAAAAATCAGGTTAACAAAACTGGTTATAGCATCTGTCTAATAGTCAGGGAGCCCGGGGGCCCTTTCTCTACCAATAACCAACTGGTTAGTCATATGTCCTTGAGTAAATCAATCCCTTCCAGTGTGCAAACCTCACTGGCCCCACTCTGAAATGGGAAAGTTTTCAAACTGCACAGCTGTAATCCAGAGCTGGCGGGGAAGGAGGAGGAAGAGCAGGGGATAGCCAGTGGTCCACCCCTGACTCTTGATATCACACCGGAGGTGTTGGGGAAACTTCTGCTGCAGGATATGGAGAGCAAGCTTGTCTTAAAAATCATTGAGGAGATGGTCTCTGAAATCCTTTGAAGCCCTGATATCATCTGGCTCTCCAGGTTACTCTCTAAATCTTGCAAATGAAAGTCATGACTCCTTGAATTATTTGTAATTGGTATTAGTATATATTTTTTAAATCAGGAGTTGATATATTTGGTAAAATAAAATATTCCTCTCACACATGAAATTAAAAAGATGGGGGCAGCATCTTAATTTATTACTGTTGAAGGTCCATTTTTCCTTAAATGTTACCAAAACCGTAAGTTGCCAAATATAATAGGCTGGTACTATTTTCTGGTCTACTCTCTGCCTACCCCCCCTATATCTGTAGACTGACTGTACCCTTAAAATAGCCAACTTACTGAGTTTCTTGCTTCCACCTTCTAATCCATTTTCTGAATTTCTGCCAGAAAAAAAATCTTGCTGTGATACAAATTGTTTTCATGGCTTCTCAATGGCTACAGGTTAAAGTCCAAATTCTTCAGAATGGTGTGCAAGACCTTCCGTGGTCTAGTACTCTCTACCTTTCCAGCCTGGGCTGGACCCATCCCACCCTCAACTACTGAAGTCCCCTGAAAGTGCCATGGTCTCTTCTAAGCATCTATTTAGTCTGCAGAGAATGTCTCCTCCTCCTGCCTTCCTGACAAATAAGTCACTCATCTCTCAAAATTCAGTTTAATCATCACTCCTTTAGCGATAGAATAGAGCATTCCTTCTTTTGAGATCCAACTACATCCTAAGCAGGCAAATTACAGTATCTTTAATACTTACTTTCAAATATAATAACCAAAAAAGCTCACTGAAAAAAAGGGATTCTAACCTGTCTTTGAATTCCCATAACCTAGCATAATGCCTGACACAAAGTAGGCATTCCAAAATATATATTGAATATACATGCCAATATGAATGGGTAAATAAATGCTAAACCAAACTAACTATAACAATAAAGCACAGGTCAAACTTAAAAGAAACACGGCTATGTGAAAACTGAAAGGATGCCTCTCAACAATGGCTCTGCAGTGTCCTCTCCCTTCTGGTCTTCCTGTTTGTATCCTACAAAGCACCTAGCAGAGTGATACAAACTTATAAGATGCTCCACAGATATTGAATAATTGAAAGATGCCTACTGACAGCAAGTAAGTAACCACCTTACTAGTAAGAAAAGTGGATCAGTGAAAATATTTCTGAGTGTGTGTGTTTGTGTGGGGGGGTGGGGGGGTGGGCACTCATGCTTTTCTATCTGACATTGGGGAAAACCGATCTTCTATGCCATTGGGGCAGAAGATAATGGATCAAGTACCAAGCATGACTAAAGGATGTAAGGTCAGAATAAGATTTCCTATTTGCTACAAAGTAGCCAAACTGTACTTGGATGAAAACAAGAGAGACCAAGGCAGGGCTCAGGTGGAATGCAGTCAGAGTTGGCTGGGTAAGAAGCAGACTGTATTGTTTTATGTGCTGATATTTCTTTTCTTGGAAGGAACTGTAATGTTCCCATTTTATTCAAACACAGAAAGAGAGAATATCTCATTTGACCTTCTCCTTCTTCACAGATGATTAATCTTATTTAAATGGCCCGTACTTGGGCCATCTCCATTGATGTATCTGCTGTATTCTGTGACTAAAGTTTACTGGCTGGCTTTGTCATTGCATTTGCAACAGGACCATCACAAATTGGAGTAAGTCATTTTGCCCATCACCTTGATACTAAATTTAGGCCACATATATTTTCTTAAATTGTTTATTACTCCATTTGTACGGTCATTTGTCCTTTTCCATATGAACACAGTATGTGCTCATTTGCTCTGCTAACAGAGACACTCAGAACATTTGGCTTAGGAGAGCTTCTCCACATAAAATTGTTACTCTAGACCATTCTTCACACTGGCCTTGGGAATTTGCTCCCATCCTGGAAACCAGCTATCTGGTTCTGAATCCTCCTGGCCCCCTTTCCAGAGGGCAATCGTCCCAGCCCTGAAACTTCTCAGGATATGCCCAGCCACCCCTACTTTACCGACAAGAGAGACCCAAGCACAGCAAGCAAAAACGACTAGCCATAGGCAGAGCTAAGAAGAAAGCTGGAAGTGTTTTACTAAGTATTTCTATGTTTTAGACACTGACATTTTTGCCTTTCCTCAAATACATTTTCTGTTTTCATTTTATGACTGACTGGAGTATAAAATGTAATTTGGGCATAAACAGTCAAAAAGAGAGAGTGGGCTAGTTTGTGATATAAAACATCTTGCTCAAAAATAAAAGAGTTTGAAGGGAAAACGTTTTCCAGTTTGGGCACAGAAAAAGATATCCCTGACTTGCATGCCAGCAGGTTTAGCAATTTTATATGGCTAGACATTATTCTCCTTTTCCATCACTAGAGAATTCCACAATGAAACAGCTACATAAAATGAGGAATAATGGTCCATTCCTTCAAAAAAAAAAAAGAAGAAGAAGAAGAAGCACAAACACACACACAAATAGCGATAGAGAAAAAAATTTTCATTTCTTTTTGGCTGAATTTCCAGCTATTAGCATTTGACACTTTGCTCTTTTGATGTACACATTTGCTTTGACTCAGGGAAAAGAAGTAATTACCACTGAATTCACAGTGGGGACCACTGGGATTCTTGCATAGGACAAGAACTGGGAAGGAAGAGTGAACAAAGGATGAGCAGAGAATTAATAAAACTTAAAAACAATACAGCTTTTAAATTATAAAGCTAAAATAATTTATTTAACTTATGTTATTAATGACCCCATGGAGATCATTAAAATCATTATCATAGAGGTTGAAACAGCATTTGGTAAAATTCAAATTGATTCTTGATAAAGAACATTTATAAAGTATTTCTATCTGAATCTAAAAGCCAGCATTATGTTTCAAGGGAAAAGTCTGAACTTTTTCCAACTGAAATAAGGAACCAAAAAAACTGCCCAAACTTTCTACTACAGTTTAACTAAGTTCTGGAGAAAATATTAAATGCAATTAGGCCAAAGGGAGTAAAGGCATAAAAACTGAAGAGAAAGAGATAAAATTAACACCATTTATAGATTCATGCTGGGGTCCTTAGAAAACATAAGAGGATCAATTGTTAAAATATTACAAAAGTGAGATAATTCAGCAAGGTTCAAAGTTAACATACACAAGTCAATAGCTTTCACATATACAAGCAAAGACCCCACACTTCAAAGGCATAAAAAAGATAATGTGTAAATAAACTAAACAATAAATGTGGAAGATCTATTGGAGGAAAACTATAAAACACTGCCAGAGGACCCAAAAGAATACTTAAACAAACTGAAAGGTATAACAGGTTCAACACCATTTAGATGTCTCTAAATCAATCTTGAAATTTAATGTGATCTTTTTTTAAAAATTCTATTATGTTATATTAATCACCATACATTACATCATTAGTTTTTGATGTAGTGTTCCATGGAAATTCAATGTGATCTTAACAAAAATACCAACAGAATTTGTTTTAGAAATAGATGAGCCTAGTCTAAATTTTATAAGGAAAAATAAACAAGTCAGAATGGTGGAGAAGAGTCTGAAAAAGAAATGTAATGAGGTGAAAATAGTCCTATATTAAAACATACCATAAAAATAATTAAAACAAGTGGTGCTCACAAGAATAGACATATTTCATGGGACAGACGACAAAGTATAGATTCAAATATGAATTGAAATTTGGTATGTGATAAAAGTGGAGATCAATCTAATTAAATAAACTAAAAAAGTCTGTTGCCCAATTGCACTAGCTGCATTTCCAGCCCTCAATAACATGTGGCCAGTGGCTCCCACACTGGACAGAGCAGACAGAGAACATTTCCACCATCACAGAAATTTCTGTTGGGCAGTGCTATTCTAGACTCTATAAATTGAGATAACAGTTTAATACATAACACTATTTGATATGACAAGAGAGTTAACACAGAAGGGAAGGGCATCTGCATCTGCCCTCCTCCTTGTACATTTTGATGCTGGTAAAAGTGGTTGAAATGAAAATCAAGGGCAACCGTAATGGGAAAAATATGCTCCTAAAGAGCAATATAAAGCCTAGGGGGGTTGTGAAACAAAGACCATAAGCTAGGCCTGGTGACTTTGATGAATCTGAATCCACTTATCCACTCACCTGGGTCTGATAACCCAAGCTGTGAAATCACATTATTATCCATCATTATCAGCACTAAAATATCAAATACCTTCTACACCATAGCCATTTCCTGTTACTTTTAGCTTACCAGATTTAATAAGGCTAAACATAAGTATTGGTAGAGGACACAGATAAACTGCATATTCTCAAACCAGCTAACGTGCTAACCAATCTCCAAAAGAGTGTTCTTTTCTAAATAATGAGATTCTAAGAGGGCACATGCTATTTTACATAAGCAGTGACCATCAGTGGTAGACTCTGGGGTTAGGCAGCACTGAATTCAAATTCTGATCTACTCTCCATTAGCTCTGTGACTTGACAAGTTATGTAACCAGAACTGTATTTTATAAAATGCGTTAAGAGCTTCTATCTCACAGATCCTTGGGCAAAGAGATTAATATATGTAAGGATTTAGTGCACCGACATATAGTAAGTACTCATTAAATGGCACTATTCAAAAGCTCTAGAAAATGTGTTCTTTTAAATGGCTGTCTGATCCTCATGGCATCAATGTTAATTAGTAACAATAGTATGCTATTAATATGTGTTAACTTTAGACAATTTACAAGATAGAAAACACACTCTGTGCCACCTTCAAAGGCTTGGGATTCTATAGGCAGGGAGGAAAGTCAGGTGCTAAAAGGCTAAACATACACTGATGTAAGCCTGGGAAGACAGCACACCCCTGGAAAAAAATCTGGTACAACCACTGGCAAAGGGTGTGGGCAAGACAAAAAAAAAAAAATCATCAAACCACTGAATAATAGGATCTGTGGGGGATATTAAGCAATTTTGGTCACTGGTTTATATTATATATATAGTATCTTCAACAGATTAATTGCTTCAGGCAAGAAAGCTGGGTTTTGCCCCATTTCATTAAAAAATAAAACTGCTGTGTGTGTGTTTGCATGTTTGTATGTGTGATTTTCTTTTTCCAATTCCTTATGAAAATGAATGGCTCCACCAAATCAGATTAATGTTGTGGACTTGGTGTCATATGGTTGGCTGATGTTTAGCTAACTGGCGACCTTCAGAGGGAGATGGCAGACAACAAACATAGTTGCCAAGAGCTCATGAGTAAAATTATTGCTAGGACAGGTTTAAATCACGCTTGCTCATGGTGCCTCACATCACTGCACTTATTAAGAACAGGCAAGAGTTTCTGAAATATGTCCAGATTTCAAGAACCCACCTGCAAGCCAGCCCAGGAAGGCTTACTTTTACCTTAGCCAAATAGAGTCACGCTGGTTGAAAATATCTCCCCTACTGACTTGCCAAAATGTCTAAATCCTCCACTGTTGGGAAACTCTTTGCCTTGAAACTAAAATTTAAGTTAGTTTCCTTATAAATTTAACCCACTTGTGCCTGCGATGGAATGAACCATAGGGTTTTATCAAATTTCATATATTCACATGCAATCATGGAGCATAGTTTAGGAAAAAGAAAACCAAGAAAATTTAAAAATGGCAAAAGGTTAACATTGGTAGGATGCAAACTGGTACAGCCACCGTGGAAGACAGTATGAAGCTTCCTCAAAAAATTAAAAATGGATGATCCAATAATCACACTACTGGCTATTTCCCCAAAGAATACAAAAAACTCTAATTCGAAAAGATACATGCACCACTATGTTTATTGCAGCATTATTTACAATAGCCAAATTATGGAAGCAGTCCATGTCCATTGATAGATGAATGGATAAAAAAGATGTGGTATATGGAGTGCCTGGTGGCTTAGTCAGTTAGGTGTCCAACTCTTGACCTTGGCTCAGGTCATGATCTCAGGGTAGTGAGATCAAGCCCCATGTCAGGCATGGAACCTACTTAAGATTCTTTCTCTCCTTCCCCTCTGCTCTCTCTCTTAAAAAAAATTTTTTTTTAAATATGTGGTACATATACAACAGAATATTATTCAGTCAGAAACAAGAATGAACTGTTACCAAAATGGATGGATCTAGAAAATATAATGCTAAGTGAAATAAGTCAATCAGAGAAAGACAAATACCATATGATTTCACTCATATGTGGAATTTAAGAAACAAATGAACAAAGGAAAAAAAGAGATAAACCAAAAAAACAAAACAAACTCTTAACTATATAAAACAAACTGATGATTACCAGATGGGAGGAGGGGTGGGAGGAGGGTGAAGCGGGGGGAGGGGTGAAATTGGTGAAGGGGATTAAGAGTACACTCATCTTGATGAGCACTGAGTAATATATAGAGTTGTTGAATCACTATATTGTACAACTAAAACTAATAGCGCTGTATGTTAACTATACTGGAATTAAAAAAGTTTTTTAAAAATGGCACAAGGGTTTCTGTTAGAGAACAGACAATGAAGAACTCAAACAACAGGGGGTATGCCCAAACAATGATAGTTATTTCCCTTTTCATTTTAATGAAAATATATTGAGCAATTACTGGTGTTGAAGGAACCAGACATTAGGGTAGGCTACCCATGATATATTTCCCTGAGTGAATTCACAGTTCTATCGGCCTACCCTGAAAACCAATTTGCCAAAGATATTCTCTTTGGAAGTCATAATCACTCCAGGCAATGAACTCTCCAAAGCCAGGGTTTAGGGTTTCACCAT
Organism: Halichoerus grypus; assembly: GCF_964656455.1. Lineage (NCBI taxonomy): Eukaryota > Metazoa > Chordata > Mammalia > Carnivora > Phocidae > Halichoerus > Halichoerus grypus. The sequence goes on from NC_135714.1 coordinate 179,472,379, forward strand.
GGGATCCCTTAGTATTAGGCATCAGTTGCATCCAGAGAGATGGTCATAAAATGGACAGTGAGCCATATGCTTTTCTGAGCCATACTTGAGCAGAATAAATTTATCTGTTGAATATGAATGTATGCATAGCCTGTGTATAAACAAGTAGCTAAGATTTTAAGTTAAACAAGCAAAAAAAAAAAAAAAAAACCCACTTCCTCTTCTTCCCTTTGTTAATCTCTCACCCTCTCCACCATGTGCCTTTCATGATAATGTTCTTTCCAAAATTTCCTCACTTGTCCATGGCTGAGCTATCTGCTTCTAAAGGTAAGAGATGAGAGATAAGTTACAATGGGGTCTTCAGGTGGTTTTTAACCTTTGTTGGGGGATGCTGGTGTGCCACAGCTTTGCAAAGCCAACAGTTTAAAGAATGCTCATTTGGAGGCAAGTCTCCCTGAAACACCTACAAAAGGTAAATTGACTCCCAGATAAAGTGCATAAGAAATTATATAACTTGGACTGTTTGCAATTTTAATTTTAAAAGTTACAAAACAATAGGGAACTACAACTTAATTGTTCACATGTGGAGCAAGGCCAAGATTTCACAGCAATAATGAGAGCCCACTCAGAGGAATCTCTAATATCTCTACTCTAATTTTTGCTCTGGGAAGAAGTAGGATGACATTATTGAATATAAGGTACCAAATTTTATGCAAGACATGGATGAAGGAGGAACTAATAAAAACCATAAAATGATAGCCATTCTCTGCTCTCATGAATAAAACCTAGGCCATTGAATGGCTAGTTTATCTCCAACCACAACTTATTTTTAAATTAAGAACAAAATCTCACTAAAAAGTAATCCTTAGACCTTAATTGCAATTGGATATTCAGTACATCACATCTAAAGATGCACCTCAACCCAAAGCTGTTTTTTCTGACTAGGAGACCTTGGATTTTAAGAGATGAATGTCTCAATCAGGGCTGTCTTTAAAGTTCTAACAGAGGCTAGTGAGTAGAGATGTGCTATGAAGGGCAAATAAGAGGACAAGAGATACCTTGCAAGAGAGTAACAACAGACTGAAAATATGGTCATCATTGTCAGTCTTTGTAAACTGTATCACCTGAGAGTACTCAGATCAGAGCAACACTGGTTAGTGTACAGGTGGCCTCTGAGTGGACCCATTACTAAAGCACAGGGTTTAAGATCTCAAAATGGCCTTGCCATGGGGAGCTGTGATAAAGCTGAAGCTTTCTTATGGGAGGAGAGGCAAGCTCAGCTACTTTTCTGAGTCTTCCTTCTCACCTGGAAAAGAGTCCAAACTGTCAACAGCAATCTCATAAGGACTGGTCCTTTCTACAGAGAGAGAATGCCCAAAATTACCTGTCACTAGTCCCAGATGATCCTTTTTGTCATTAGCAGGCAAGGTTTCACATGTTATGACTATTGTAATGATAAATCAATTATTTCTCAGAAATCTTAAAATTGTTCCACATCTGTCTTTTTTTTTTTTTTTTTTTTTTTTAAAGATTTTATTTATTTATTTGACAAAGAGAGAGAGTTAGTGAGAGCAGGAACACAAGCGGGGGAGTGGGAGAGGGAGAAGCAGGCTTCCCGCCGAGCGGGGAGCCCGATGCGGGGCTCCACATCTGTCTTGAGAGCAGTTTGAAGCTCTATGACATTCTGAATATAGCACAAAACTATGTGCTCTGTAATTTCCCCAGAAATCTCGTTTCTGAGAATAATGTGCAAACTATATATTATTTTTTTTTATAAATTTTTTTATTGTTATGTTAATCCCCATACATTACATCATTAGTTTTAGATATAGTGTTCCATGATTCATTGTTTGTGCATAACACCCAGTGCTCCATGCAGAACGTGCCCTCCTCAATACCCATCACCAGGCTAACCCATCCTCCCACCCCCTCCCCTCTAGAACCCTCAGTTTGTTTTTCAGAGTCCATCGTCTCTCATGGTTCGTCTCCCCCTCCGATTTCCCCCCCTTCATTCTTCCCCTCCTGCTACATTCTTCTTCTTTTTTTCTTTCTTAACATATGTTGCATTATTTGTTTCAGAGGTACAGATCTGAGATGCAATATTATTTTTAAAATGAATCCTTTTAGAGGACAGTTGACAGTTTTTGATGATCTTGCATTTAGTCCCCCTTTCTCTGGGTAATGACACCCAAACCCTCCTTTAAGCATCAACTTCTCCACAGTGTTTCAGGGGACGTGGACTCAAACTCAGACTTGGGGGTGGGAGTCTGGTGCCTTAGGCTCAAACTAACCAGCAAAGTCCCATTGCTAGCCATAGTTGTCAGTCTGGTAACAGAGAGATGACCTAAAATGGCTTAATCAGATTGAAGCCCAGAAATTATTTTCAAAGATTAAAGGAAGAAGTATGTCCTTCCCTGTTGGATTTGAATAAGGAATGAGATGACAATGACCAATTTAAGAGCATGAAGACAAAATCTGCTGAGAGTAAGAGCCAAAACCAAGGACCTAGATGGAAATGGAGAGAAAGCAGATCTTGAGCCCAATGTTGCAACTGCCAAAAGAAGCCTCAGCAGAAATTAACTCTACCTTCATAATCCAAACACCTTCACTGGTTAAGTCCACTTTGTATTTTTCTTCAGCCTGCTCTTGAAAGTGTGCCAGCTAATCCAAGCATCTAAGAATGAACTGTTTTCAAAAGACCAAATTGGTAAGAAGTAAGTAAATAAATAAATGCACTCATTCAAAAACTAAGTTTTTAAAATGACTAAATAGGGATAAGCCAAGCAATCTTTTTCTTCTCTTAGTAATTACTCTTTGGGTTTTGGGGGTTTTTTTGTGTTTTTTTTTTTTTTGCTTTTTTGTTTTGTTTTGTTTTGTAACTATCACCATATCTTGGAAAAGGCTGAAGTGATAATATTCTCAGCTGAAGGTTGTGACTAGAAAAGACTGGCTGTTATACTATTTTTATATGAAATGGAAATCCCGAAAAAGGTCAAATTACCAGAAAGAGAAGTTTGGATCTATCAGATTTGGACTGAACTGTGCCCAAACACACCTCCTCAGTATCTAGTGAGAAATGGGGGTGTGCAACAGCATCTGATCCACTTTACAGAAGATATTCATGTAGACCAGCATATGATGGTGAAAATGGCTCAATTGCCCCAAATCATGCTGCCCCAGCTGTACTTGTGGCCAAACCTATCCCTGGCCTTGTCTCCTGCCAGTCAAGCCAATCTCTATAAAACAAAAAGAGTCATTTCTAGGGGAAAGCAGGCCACATAGCTACATACTGGCATGCATACCGGCGTGCACTTCTGCAGGGGTGCCCCACTGGCTGGGAGGCACTGTCTCCCTTCACTCAACAATAATAGACTCTAGGACCACTGTCATTTCCCATCTTACCAAATGTCCTTCAAAAAGCCTTATAGGACACAGCTTCTACCTTGTTAACAAAAAATTATGGGAATATTCAAATTTTAAAATTAACTTGTAGCCATATGACATTAGGCAGTGGATGAGATTTTAATTAAAACTGTAATGTAAATTTTACCCACGATATATTACAGATATGGTCTGTCAGTCTAGTCCTCGCTGCTATGTAATGCCCGGTTATGATGATACAATCCATTTATAGTCTGAGAGTACAGTAGGTGGAAAAAACTTGGGTTGAATGAAGAATTCACCAAGTTTATTGAACACAAATTAAGTGTACAGCAATGTATTAGAAGACGTGAAAAGCAAAACTAAATTTACCCAAAACACTGAAATATCTCTTGAGGAGTTTCCAAATGAGTGAGAACACAAGAAAAGACCATGAAAAATTCAAAATACCTACATGAAAAAAGTATAGGTGAACAAGGCTCCATAGGACTACAAATAAATGTGTTAAGATGATTCTATAACTGCTTAATGGGTACTGAGTTCTTTTTGCAGGGAGGGATGATGAAAATGTTCTGGAATGGGATCTTGGTGATGGTTGCACAATGTTGTGAATATACTAAAAACCACCAAATCATACACTTTAAAAAGGTGAATCTTAGGGTATGTGAGTTATAGTGCAGTAAAGAAATAAAAAATAAATTTACAAAAAGTTTTACAAGATAAAAAAAAAAAGAGGAAGATTCTAGAAAGATAGTACACTCAGATCCGAGAGGGGTTAATCAGAGAACTTTTCAATGAAGGAGGGGAGATTTCCACTGATTCCTGAAAGCAAGAAGGTATAGCTGGAAAGCATAAGACTAATATTCATGGAGAGGAAAGACAAAATATTCAGAGACCCTGTTGCTTTTTGCTTACCATTGTAGCTCCAGTAAGGAACACAGTATCTGTTACTTAATTATTCAATAAATGTCAAAGGAATGGCTGATGGTCAATAAGTGTTTGTTGAATAAATGAATAAGTAAGCAACAAATTCTACTGACTAGCAGATACCAGAATTCATCTACAAGATTGCCGGGAAATCCAGGTACTGGTTCTAAGAATATGCGCAGAAAGGGAAGGCTGTCAGTGAAGCCGGCTTCATGCTAAAAAACTAGAGACTTTGACCTACAAGTACAAAGGCAAAGGAGTAAGTTGAAATAGCATGGGTAAATAACGTGAGGGGTGGGGGAGGTCAAAATCTGGCAACAGGTGCCACCCACTATGTATTTCCCAGGGCTACCCTGACCTGCTGTTTTGCTTTCTGCCAGGGCAGCTGATGCTGTTGGACAGAGCACAAGTGGTGTTTACACCAGAGGAGACCATCTGGAAACGCAATCAGAGACCTGAGCCTCGGGGGATTATTGGACCCAGCCAAGCATGAAAGGAAGATTTGTGCCCAGAGCTCTTTGGTTCTGTCATGACCTTAGCTCCATGCAGCCATAATTTTGACCCTTTAATGTAACTAAATCAACTACAGTTACTTTTGCAGGCGCCAGCTCAGTCAATTGTCATCAAAGGCAGGAATTATACTGAAGCAGGTAACAAAGCAACAAAAAGCCATGGTTATTTTGTGAAGATGAACTCTCATCATCAATTATTGACCAGAGTAGTTTTTGTCAGGGAAATTAGGTAGAACACATGAAGTAGATAATGTCATAAATATGCATCATATACAATGTGATTTTAAAATGGAATTGTATCAAAAAATACCTGCAGGAGTCTTCCAAAATACCCAAGAATTCAAAGAAAATTTGGGCTTCCCTGTCCTTACCAGCTCTCTGACAAGGGATTTGGCAGAAGCAGCCTTCACAGGCTCAAATCATTTTATGCTTAAACTATTTTATATTCTTCGGTTTTTAAAATTAAATTTCTTGCTGCCCACAGATTCCTTTGGGACATCACCTAATTTCTTTAAACCCTAAACTAAGACTAATTTCCTGGCCAGATCCTATGGATACAAGGCTATGTCCTCAGTATGCTAAAATGTAGACCAGCTTATGCAGAAAGAGGTCTATACAGCTGACCACAAACACTCCGTTTCCTTGGGAATGGATACATGATTGTGTGTAATGAAGCAACAAAAGCTACCCTTTATCAAAGCAAACAATCAAATAAAGTGAAAAGGGCAGAAGTAAAAGAAAAAATGGAAGCAGAAATAATTTATCTTTTTGTTGAATGAAATCTGCCTAGGAAGGCTACCCAAGTGTCACCAAAGAAAAATGATATTTATGATAGCTGGCATTCAAATACAGTTTCCTGGGAGTTCATCACCTAAAAATCATGCTACAGAAACTCAGCCTTTTATGTAAAGAATTTTAATGATGCTGCTGTGTTTATCTTGTCCAGCTGGTGATGCAAAAGATTTACTATTATTCACTCATTAAAATTCATACCAAACTCCATGTTATTTTGTAAAGAGAAAGAAGATCACCTCAAAGAAGAAAAATACAGGCCCATTTTCTCCCCGTGACTGTGGGAGACCATATGGAAAGTCTTACTCAAATGGCCACTACTCTTCCGTGACATGTGGCTTTGCATAATTGAAGCAGATAGAACCAAGACTGCCCAAATATCAGGGACCACTACCCCACACATTTCTTATTTTCAAGTAAAATATCTGTAACACTAAAAACACTGAAACTGCCGTATAGCACTGCTTTGTTCACTAGCAAGATATTTAAATTACAAAAGCAATTAGTTCCATAAAAAATATAAATTCCCACTTTCTACTGTGATTCTCCAAACGAGGAGAAACAAAACATAATTCTTGCACAGAGCCAGCAAATCCACAGGCCAATGGCTTCTGTGGCTCAGTGTCACCTAGCTTTGAGGTCACTCACAGTCTGCTGCAGCTGGTGAACAATTTTCCTTCCAGTGTGTTTCTAAAATTATCCTATTTAGAAGGTGTATCAGGATTAGGTTTAGTATCATGTAACTGGGGGGAAAAAAACCTAACTTAAACATGATTGACATTTTTTCATATGAATTAAGTCCAGGAAGAGGTGGTCTAGGGCTAAAATGGGACCTACACATCATCAGGGACCCAAGCCCCTTCCATCTTCCCACTTCCCTCTCAGGGCTACCGCATGGCCCAAAACAGTCACTGAAGCTCCACCTAAATGGATGTAATAACCAGATAGTTATATCAGGCCAGAAGGAGAAAAGGTGGAAAGGTAAACCATACCCCTTCCAGTTGGATCTGCTCCCTTGGGGAGATGTCCCTGAAGACCAAGAGAAACATCCTACTCGGAGCTTACTGAGCTGAGTCGCAGGTTTTACCCAGCTATAAGAATAGGCAGCTTAGCCTTTTATCCCAAGTGGCAGTGCACAGCTCAAAGGGGGAATTCTATTTCTAGGGAAAACACAGAGTGGGGATAGTGAGAGAGAACCATCATTCTATGGTTCTATGTCACAGAGGTGCCTCTAAATGTAGGGATGATAGCCAGAGACTACCTTGAATTTCAAAAATGCATGATATAAGTAGACTTGCCCTCCAAGATGCTGACTCGCTCTCTCCCTCTACCCCCTCTGTGTGTGTGTGTATGTCTGATCTCTTCTTTTTCTGTTTCTTACTTCTTTGTGACAGTTTCTTTCTGTCTTTTCCATATCTTAGACAAGTTACTTAACCACTCTGTGCCTTAGTTTCTTCACCCAGAAGATGGGGATAACAATAACCCTAACCTCAGGTTGTTGTGAGGATAGATTAATATATAGTGTTAGATATTTTTTTTAATTTCTCTGCTCAGTTACTCTCCCTTCCCTGTTCTTTCTATTCATTTCCATCTCCCTTATACTAGCAGCTAGAAGAAAGTAAGTGGGGAACATTGGGGAAAAAATCATTTGTTGTATGCATTAACTGTTTGCATCCTGGTTATTAATTTTTAAATCAAGTGATTTTTATCTATGTGGCTGCACTTAATAAAAATAATAAACACATAAAATATACAGTATAAGTAAATGTAATTTTTTCCTCTCATGTGGTTAAGTGTTTTTTTTTTTTCTTCTGTGCATCACTGACCCTCAGTAAAAAATACTTATGTGAGGTAGAAGGGGATCTTTAAAAAATCAATCTCCCCAATGTTCACATATGGTGTGTGCATGTGTGTGTACTGAAACTCACTGCTAGCCAACAACCACCTGATGTTAATATTTAGCTAGTGGTATCCTTTCTTTGCCCCTTATTGAACATAATTCCCCTCCATTAATTATTTTGTTAATAAAAGCAATTCAATTTACACATATCTGTAGGAACAGATAAATTAATCATCTCTTAATAAAATATCCAAAGGGAATCAGGAAATAAGACATGTAAAGCCACTTTTTTTGTTTTAAACTGCTAGGATTTTTTTTTAAGATTTTAATTTATTTGACAGAGCGAGACTGAGAGAGCACAAGCAGGGGAAGTGGCAGAGGGAGAGGGAGAAGCAGGCGCTGAGCAGGGAGCCCGATGTGGGGCTTGATCCCAGGAGCATGATCTGGGATCATGACCTGAGTCGAAGACAGCAGCTTAACCGACTGAGCCACCCAGGTGCCCCTAAACTGCTAGAATTTATTGATCGTGACCTACCTAGCAGTAGGGGCCACGGATATAATGCATCTGCCACAGATACAAAGAGAACCACTTCCACATCTGATCTAGAAAAGCCATTTGGAAATGGTAAAAGTTATTTTCAGCATATTTATTCTGCCTTACGAGCCCTGTCAGGAACTCAAAGCAGTTTCTGCCACCTTTCTAAGCCCAGAAGTAAAAGAGAAACCACTAAAACTCTTACAGCTACACAAACGAAGCACACAGTGTGTTGTATGGACCAACATCTCTGGAGTTAGCTGTTGTATTCAGAGATTCTGCCTTCTCCAGGTTGTAGGTCTTTAAATTATTCCATTTTTTTGAGCCTCTTTTCCCCAGTTGAAAATAGGAATAATAAGCCACCACATGAAGATTTTCATGAACATTAAATATAAAATAAGTGAAAATTCCTAGCCCAAACTGCAGTAATGAGAAGTTATTTTTCTTTGCATCAGTAGAAAGTACAATGATGGCATATATTTGGTCATTATGTTACAGCTTTCAAAGCACTATGACAGCTTTTTGTTTTGTTTTGTTGTATTTCATATTTTGTTTTAGTTTTGGGTTTTTTTGAGGTTTTTTGGGGGGGTTAGTTATGTTTTATTTATTGTGGACAATGATGTTTCCTTAAGTCCAAAGATATGTGTCAAAATCTGCTCTAAATTTTTCCAATATCAACACACTTCCGATTATTGAACTGACCTGACAAGATGTTAAGTATGCCACAAGACTAACAATGGTGAAATTAGTTTAAAACAAACCAAATTTTTCAATAAAAGTTCCACAGAATAAAACAATGTAGTATTCAGGCTCCCAGTCAGTTACAGTTCATGCAATTTTATTATAATAAAATTGAATTTTTAATGAATTGAGTGGGACACCCCTTAAATTTTCTATAACCAAAATTTTCTTGATTTGGGGGTAGCATTAGCAGTAAACAGCAAGATGCCTATAGCAGACTGTTAATTAGGTCAAGGATCAGTATGGGGTTACTGATTTAAAAGAGACCCTGCCAATACATCCTTATCCTGCTGACATTGTTTTGGAAGAAGCAATCAGTCACTTGGTGCTAAAGCTATAAAAGAAAAAAAAAAAAAAGGAGGAAAACAAGCATTTAAGCAAATGTAAACAAAACTGACATAAAAATACCTTTGGTCATAATTGTTCGAAAGGGTTTCATCTTTCCTGGTTATCAGAGACTCTATATTTATTGGCTTCTGTATCTTTTTTGCAACTGTTCACTTTAAAATGTCAGGGCTAATATTTGTAGCCACATCAATTCATAAAACATGGCCCCCTCTGTTGGCTTCTTGGGTACCAAGGAAAATATTGACAGTAAAACCTTGCCTGAGATTGCTACTAAAAATAAACTTCATAAATTTCTCATGCCATTGTTATTTGTCTCCTGAGACTGTTTCTATTTGCAAAACAAGACACCTTCTTCTAATGCATCTGCATATGAAACCAAAACCTAGACTTCCAAAATAAAAGTATGGGAACAAGAATTAAGAACTCTGAGCTTGTTTTTGGTTCCTATATTAAATTATTATTTCATGTCCATGAAGCCAGGGCCTGCCTTTTACTTTCATTGTCAACCTATTACACAAAATGAACTAAAAACCACATTGCCTTTCAGAAATCTCTAATATGATTGGGAGGATCGAGGCTGTTTTGGTATTATTGTTCACAAATATTCATTGCTGCTCCCTGGGGAAGAATTCTATTTCCTCAACCTATAGATGTCAAGTATTGGGGTTTTCTGTTTTGTTTTTTTCCATTAGATTTGTTTAGATCAACAGGAGTTGAGCAGAAGTGACACATGTCACTTCTAGGTAGAGGCTTCAGGACTCACGGTGGCTATCTCTTCCTCCCATAAGACCAGCAGTTTTTTAGGATAGTGAACACTGGGCCAGACTGGGTCTCAGAGTGAAGTTCACAAGGGGCAAAGCTCCAGATGATGCACATAGAATTCACAGAATTCTTTATTTGTGCAAGCCACTGAGATGTGAGGGACATTTGTTACCTCAACATTTCCTGGTCTATCAAAACGTACACATAATTAAGGAAAATATGGGTTCTCTATTCAAGTAATGCATTCATGTACTGATTTCCACTTACCTATGTGAACTTGGGCAACTTTCTTAACTCTCTTGGATTCCTCATCTGTCAAATGGGGGTACCCACTTAACCAGCTTTCTTACAAGGAGTCAGTGAAGCAACACATATTGCCCAGTTTTAGTTAAGCTCAATAAAGTTTAGCTATTATTAAATAAGGGCTCTATAATAGTTCCTTTTAACAGAGATGTGTTAATATCCTCTCCAAAGATCTCACGTAGAAAAAAACAATAAAATCAAAATCAAAATCACTCCACAGAAAAGCCAGGGAACTCTTTTATCAAGTGATCCCAAAGGTTCTGTTAGCAAAAAATCTAATCTTCTTTATTCTGATCTAAATAAATATATTATGGTCTCCAAAGCTAAAAGTAACAGAAATAATTGATCACTTTGTATGCTAATACTTTAACTTATCCATATGTCTAAGTCTCTAAGATTTTCTGCCTGTTTGTAGGTCATGTTTCTGTGAGGCCACCTTCACCCTCCTTGGGGGTCTAGGGCTTCAAGAGTTGTAGGTTGAGGTCCCAGGGCCTTTTCCTTCCTTAGAAGCACTTTATGCCCCCAACTTTCATTGTCTCCTTCTACATCCAGACTTCCCTTCATGTATCAATAAATTAAACTTATGAGCCAATTTGAGTTGATGGGTTACTGGCATTTAGCTTCCTTCCCGGGGTCCTCCCAGTTCCACTGCTCTCTTCACACAGATGAATAACCACAGTGGTATCACATCTAGAACAGGGAAGTGAGAGGAGGGGTAGGTACCTCACCTGAGGAGCCTCCAAACTACCATAGGTCTATCGGTGTAATCATCTCTCTAAACACTCATCAAAATGAGAACGTGTTGATTATAGAAAGAAATGTATTTGAGCATCCATATAAAGAAAATCAAATGTAAATTCAATAATTGCTCTTAGTTCTCCTAAGAGGGGGTTCTGATGAGTTATACCCAATTAGAGTTCAGGTAAATGTTTGAGATATTCTCTTACAAAGGAAAGTTGCTTGGGAATATTTCAGATGATCACAATCTAGTTCTAACTTTCCTTAACATGTCCAATCAGAGGCTTGAAAGAATATATTATGCCCCAAATCGCACTAAAACTAGTGAAAATTCCCTTCTATTGGTCAGTGGAAATGGAGCTTCACATTGGTCAAATACAAGTATACACTGCATATTTACAAAAGAAAAGTGGAACTTTTTTTTAACTTGAATAAATATGAAAAAGCAGCTCAGACTGGGAGACAGGATAGCACACATAAGCCAAGTTTCTAATTTTAGATGCACTTCAAAACAATGATTCCCACAACCCCTCTTAACAAACATCCTTTTGACACTGGAAAGACTTTAAGAAAAGTGAGAATTCATGCTTCCTAGTTTCTAACACATAAAAATGACATAAGTGTATTTGGATTCCCGCTGAGTATTTTTTCAAGTACATCAGACTCATCACGCTACCCCCTGAAAAACCTGACAAACATTGCATTTTCCCCACAAGTAGAGAATCAGACAAGTATTAAAAAAGTGAAACCATTGTGGGCATTAATTTAGAAAACTGCCAAAAAGAACTAAGGTTCCAAAAGTGCTCCCACTAAATTGGCATGCGCCTAACAAATGCCTTTCTAATGCTTCTTTAGCTGTCTTTGAAAATAAGATAACCAAAAAAAGATCTTAAACTCCACCATAGACATAACTCCACCATAGTGGGAGTAGAATTATTTAGGGCTTGCTAATAGCCATGATGCTTATAATTCCATGACAGTTATCAGAAATAATGAGAATCTGGCTCTTATTCCAGAGACCGGAGGTAAAGAGTTAGCTTTGGCATGCAATTACACAGTGCATCTTTTACCTGATAACTAAAGCATTAAGGACTTGAGAACCACAAGTGTATTACAAAGATATAATAAACCAATCACACTGGAATAGGGAGGGCACTTAAATATTTGTTATACCACCACATACTACTCTTGTCTCACATTGAGCTTGATTTTGCTCTTAGAAGGCCTAATAACTACTTGTATATCCAGACAATATGAACTAGAATCTGTGTTGTAAGAAAAGTTATACCAAATATAAAAACCCCAAATGACTTGGGGTATTCATGTCTTGTGTTCTATCTTTAAACTTACAGACTTATTTTTTCTCATAAAATGTATACATTTTCCATCGCTAACTGGTTTAGATAAATTCCAAATGCTCATAATTCAAGTTCACGAGTTCGATCCCTACCAACCACTTCTAAAACGTTACATAATACTGAAGCAGGTACCATTTGTTGAGAGACAATTCTCGGTGGTGATTTTCACATTTTTGTATGATGTAGGATTTCTTAGCAGAGAGTATTGGCAAGTTTGACTGAAGGATAATTGAATGGCAAATATGCCTTGGAAGTTAGAGATAGTAAATTTTTCTGGGAAGATTTAGAGATGTCTTTTCTCTGTAGCTATTTGCCCATGAAATAAAACCAAAAGACATCTTTCCAATCTCCCCCAGAGTCATTTGCTTGCATTAGAGAGTAAAACTTTCTCTCTGCGGAGGTAAGGAAGGGCAAATGTGCCAGCTCCCCCATGTAAGCACCAAGTGTCATAATGTTAGGATTCCTCTCACATGGTACCGCAATGCTGCACGTGTAGATGGATATCTGGCCCTCATCATAAAATCCCATAGGGACTGGGGCTTGGGAAAGTAGGACTAAGATGTTCTGTGGGTAATAAACAATCTCCTCCATGATCCAGAGATCTCATATTTCCCAATAGCATATGGCAACATATATAAACTCAAACACCATTCATCACACAAAGGAAGTATCACTTGTGATTCCTAAATGCATCCCTGCCTTCCGGCGCAGTTATCTTGAAAGCACAGTTGATTGGGCACGTTGCAGAGAACTGGTTAAGAGGAGGACAAAGATAAGAAATAGGAATATAGAAATAAGAAATAACAAGTGGAACTGTGAGGATTCAATATGATCTTGAATTTGTTTCCTATGTGCTTTATTATTATCTAATAATCCTGTAATTTAAACCCTTTATCATGTGAACAGTTAAGAGGCTAATGAGGAAATGTCAGCTTCTGTGAGGCTAGGTTGAGCTGTTACATTTTCAGAGGAAAGAAATTTGTTCTGATCACTTAATTGATTATCTTTTCCTTTTTCTTAATGAACCATTACTAAGATTTGAAAAAAAAAAATAGAAAGGAAATTGCCCATTGTATAGGGTGAAGTTTCTCATTCATAGCTCACTGTCAAATTCAGGATCTAACAATTATGTAGGAAGTTGAAAATAGGAACAATTTGCTAAAGTGTGGGAAAAGAAGTTACTTTCATTGGGAGCGTCTGGCCAGTAATAAATGCAAAGTGAGAATTATCTGAAATATACACTATTTTAAACAAAAAGCACAAAGCACATATCCAAAATTAGATGGATAGGCCATGCTGTATCATGGAGCTCCTACACTGAGAACAGGAGTTCAACTACTTTTTAAAAAGATGTTACAACACATTTTTTAGGAATATCTAATAGATTTTATTTTGTTTTTATTTATTTATTTTTTAAAGATTATTTATTTATTTATTTGACAGAAAGAGAGACAGCGAGAGAGGGAACACAAGCAGGGGCAAAGGGAGAGGGAGAAGCAGGCTTCCGCTGAGCAGGGAGCCCGATGCGGGGCTCCATCCCAGGACCCTGGGATCATGACCTGAGCCGATGGCAGACGCTTAACGACTGAGCCACCCAGGCGCCCCTATTTTATTTTGTGTTTAAATCATCACAGAATTCCTCATAAAAATTTTAGTAACATACAGACTATACAATAGCAATTAAAATGTTAGGGTATTGTTTTCCTCACATAGTAGGTACACAGAACGATAAAATCTGTTTGACAGAAAAAGGCTTAAAATATAAAAATATAAAAATTGCTGTCAATGAATTCAGATTGAAACATGTCAAAAATTCATCCCAATTTAACTTGACCCAGCACCTGGCTATAAATATGTACTAATTAGTGAATTACAAAGCTGACATTGAGTGCTCTTCCTCAATGTCATGGGTAGACTTCAGAAATTTATACAAGTTGACCTTAGTGTTTCTTTACTTTTATTTTTCCTTTTTTTTTATTTGAGACCAACTTGATTAATACCTTTCTAGTAGCATCCATGGGAATTAGTTATTTGCAGGCACAAAAACAGTAATAGCAAAATCAGTGGTTGTTCCAAAAGATCAGTTCTCTCCCTCAAAAAATATTTCAACCTAATGTGTAGAAGTAGGTCCACTGAAATTGATTAAAAATATTAAATATTATTTGTGCATAAGGGCAATTCTCTAAGGAATGAATACACAAGATTTATAATTTAAGTGTTCTCTGTTATCTTACAAAAGGAATTTCAGATGATGAGACTGATTTTAAAGTAAATGAGCTTATACAAATTTGAAACGTGTCAAATTTACATACAGTGCAACTTAAAAGGAACAACTTTTGCAGGGTGCATAGTGTTTTTGTTTGTATTAAGAAAATAGCTCCATTTTTCATCACAAGCCTCAGCTCTGAGGAAGTTTAAACAAAGAATGAAGAATCAAATGGAATGAGGGATATTCCCGGCTCTAATACATTGCACATTGATTTCTTTTAAGGAAAGAAAAATGCAAATATAGAGAAGATTTTCTAATCTATCTAACAGCATGTTTTCCCCTCATTCAAATGCAAATGCTCTCCGTATGTTCTGACTTTGCACTTGTAATAAATATTATGAGAGATAGCTTAGTGACCCTACCAGTGGGCCTGATTCATTAATTTCAGAAGCTAGGAGAATAGCAAGAGCCTGTAGAAGAGCACTTCTGATCCTCCGTAACTGGTCATGTCAGTAGAACGCCTCTGGTCCATCACCCAGTGACTGACTCCCCTTTGGACTTCCAGAACAAGGCCCAGCACTCCATCACAGGCCTTCGTGAGATAGCGGAGAATGACAGTGGGGGACAAAAGGGTTGTTCCAAGGCGAGAAGTGCTGAAATGCTAGAGAGAACATTCTTAGGTGTCCCTAACACAGAATCCCTCCCACAGTTGCCTTGTTATTTTGTTCAACATTTGCAAAGTTCTTTAGGTCTTGGGGAAGCTCTGTCTGCTTTGATAGAGACTTTATGCAAGAACTGCTCAGAGGTACATCATGCCAAAAGATACAACCATATGACTAGCAGCTCGTACAGAATATTTTCTAATAAGGGACAGTCTGATTTTATATCTAGTGTTTTTTTCACAGAAAAGAATTTCAAATATATGTATAGCTTATCTTCTGCCTTTTGGAACTTCATTTACATAACATTTAAATCAATCACAGGTGAATAAAAATAAAATACAAATTTTTACAGATGTCAGGAAGAATGTCAATGAAACACTTAACAGGGCTTTGTGTTGAGAGAAGAGGCAAAGGCATTCATTTGACATTTCTTCTAAGGATGTCCTAGTAGAACAGCACAAGCCTCAGAGGTCAAATGCAGCCAGAAGACCTAAATTCTAGTCCTGATTCTCCTCCTTATTAGCTGACTCAGTTTGGGAAAAACATTTAAACTTCCTGAAACTTAGATTTTTTTTTAAAGATTTTATTTGAGAGAGAGACAGAGAGAGTGAGAGAGAACATGAGCGGGGTGAGAGGCAGAGGGAGAAGCAGACTCCCTGCTGAGCAGGGAGTCCAATGCGGGGCTCGATCCCCAGACTCTGGGATCATGACCCGTGCCAAAGGCAGATGCTTAACCAACTGAGCCACCCAGGTGCCCCTGAAACTTGGATTTTTAATACCCACACCTTGTCTAGTTCACAAAGTAAGGATCCAAGGATGTGCTCCAGATTATTTTTTTTAAACTTTTAGAGAATGATACAAATGTAAAACATGTCAGGACAGCTTGGTCAGGGTTATAATATAATACAAACTCCTACATTTGTAAGTTTTTTAAAAGTTGAGACCTTCTCTATTTTCCTAAAGGTACTTAATATGGGGTGGAAAGAAAGGGGGAGTTACAGGGATTTAATCTTACTATCTAAGTGATAATTATGCTGGAATTCAGGTAACTTAGATGTGACTGAGGACCACTGAGTGGTCACTCAAAGGAAGAACGAGTAGAGATAAACAAGCATGACACAGAAAAATGAGCCAGGGCTAAGGACAAGTGGTTCCCTTGGCAGAGGGACACATCTCTGGCCCAGGCTCAGGTGCTCATGCCTAAGTCCGAGGGAAAAGGGGCTATATAATTACAGATAAAACCTAATGATGTTTCTTTACTAAACGAAAACCGCCCCTGGCACCGTGGCTTCAAAGGTACCAGGAAGTGGCCTTAGTGCATCAAAACCAAACATGCACCTTTTGCAGACATCAAAACCAGAACGAGCACATTGCTGTCCTAATCCAGGATATCGAAATCCTCCACAGCTGATGTGAAAATGAGAATCCAGGACAGGAAGAGTGGAAAATGGTTTTTTTTAAATCTGGGGGTCCAGGAATAATTTGAGAGAAAAGAAGTGCAGCAGATACTGTTTGGGTAGGAGCAGAGCCAGAAAAATTGGCTCTGTTAACTACTGTAGCCTGACTTTTACACTCATGCAAATGGGCTTTAAGAGATGTTGCCAATAGCCGGAAACATTAAATAGAGAAGAAACATTTGGCAAACACAGTATATATTTGCCCAAAAGGTATTATTTTTTAATTATAAGGGTAAACACAGCCAGCGCTACATAGAAGCATATACTATTCCTAATAAACATTCAAAGTAACTTTTAACAAAATATTTTATGATGAATTTACTGATCCGACTCTAACAGCTAATATTTAATGAATACATACTATGTGCCAAACACTGTGCTAAATGCTTTCATATGAGGCGCACCTGGGTGGCTCAGTCGGGTGAGCGTCCAACTCTTGATTTTTGGCTCAGGTCATAATTTCAGGTTCCTGCGATCGAGCCCCTCAGCATGGAGTCTGCTTCTTTCCCTCTCTCACTACTCTTCCCCCTGCTCAACTTCTCTTTCTCTCTCTCAAATAAATAAATAAATCTTTAAATGCTTTCACATGGATTATATTATTTAGCTCTCCCAACAAATCTACAGAGTGGTTTCATCCTCCCAGGATTGCTATTTCACAGTTGAGTAACTGAGGCCTGGAGAACTTTAGTGACTTTGCCAAGGTCAAACAGCCAGTGAAGGAGGCCAGGGATGGAGAGTAGTAGCAGTCTGACTCACACAGCCCACCAGAATGAAGACATGACAGGCTTGACTCCGTGCAGCTACGGGGCGAAGACAACCAGTCAGTAAGGTCTGCAGTATTACTGTGCCAGAAACACATCCACAGCTAGAACAAGTCCACGGATGCTAACTAAGGCCATGTGCATGCCAGGTGTATTCTGTGCCATATTTATTGGCTCCAGCTACATTTTGCAATTTGCATCTAAATAAAACTCTGTGAGGCTAAAAACATTATTCTTGGAATAAGATCCTGAGTACAAAACCCAAACTTTGCTTTTTAACCAGTATGTAAACTTTGGGAAGTGACAAGCCCTCTGAAACTGTTCATTAATGTACAAAAGGGGAGATGAGGAGTAATGATGATCATTCATTTGAGGAACTGTTGTAAGATTTAAATGAAATAATAGGGCTGAAGTAGTTAGGAAAATCCCAGCAGCGTAGTCAGGGATAAAAGTGGCAACACACTCTTTCATCATGTACAGCTGTTTCTTGTCAGAAAATAAAAATCGTCTAATACCAAGTGACTTAGAGCACTCACTGCAAAATAAAAAGTGTTCTATACTGTTTTCACATAATAGATAGCCTCTAATTCTTATCAAGAACTGGTAATGCTCATACTTGTTTATATACAAAATATAATATTAACAACAAACAATGACAAATATGTATAGAAGTAATCAAAATATAAATGACAACATAAAGTATAGCCATGCGGGGCAGCTGTGGGCAGCAGAAAGTAAAAAGAACTTGGAAAAGGAAACGATGGGCTCAGATCTTTTTCATTTTCTTCAGTCTTATCAACAGAGTTTACATCAGCTGACCTCAATGGTCCAGTCCAAATTTGAAAACAATCATGCAATTCTATTAATTTTCAAGTATTTTTGATGATTACAGTAGTTGGACCCATGGATGAATAGATCATTGCTACACCCAATTTAGTGACAAATTTCAATCTCTTAACGTCTGGATTTCATTCTACTACCTTGCCATGTTGCTCTCCTCCTGAACTTGAACTGACAGTCTAAAGTAATGCAGTGTTCAAGAAGCAAGGTACCAGGAGTAAGAAAGAACAGAAAAAAAGATGAAGGAGGGAGGGAAAAGGGGAGGAGAGGAGAAAGGAGAGGAGGGAAGGGAAGGGAGGAAGGGAAGGGTGAGTGGGAGGAAAGGAGGGAGGAAAGGAGAAAATAGTCTGGAAACTCTGCAAATTGACTAATCAGGTTTCAGAGCAAGAAATGATCAATAAGGGGCACCTGGGTGGCTCATTCAGTTAAGTGACTTCAGCATATGTCATAAGCTCAGGGTCCTGGGATCAAGCTCGGCATTATACTCTGTGCTCAGCGGGGAGTCTGCTTCTCCCTCTGCCCCTCTCTCTGTCCTTCCCCCCCATTCATGCTCTCTCTCTCAAATAAATAAATAAAATCTTAAATGATCACTAAGCTGTCCCTAGAAATCCCTACTGGAAGACCACTCTAGTCCAGCAGTTCACCAAGGGTCATCCCCAGACCATCAGCATCGCCTGAAAATTGTTAGCAGTACAGATTCTCAGGCTCCACCTAGACTTAGTATATCAGAACCTCTAAAGGCAGAGCCCAGCAATTTGTGTTTTAAAAAGTCCTCCAGGTGACCTTCATGCACACTAACCCCTAAAACTGTGTTCATTTTTGCTTTTCTAATGAATTCCAAGATCAAGCTCTTTAAACATTTGCAATCTTCAATACTCCATATTTAAGCAACTAATCCTACATTCTATCAAGGTTCAAAAATATCCTATAATCCATTCTAAAGCTTGAAATTTCACAGCTGTTATATATGGGGAGTATGTGATACTCTAAGCTCCCACATAATCTATTTCTATCTAGGAAGTCATGAAACAATTTTAGATTCCAAAGTAGCAGAAATGACCAGAGCTTAGAGAAATAGCTGTAGGGGTAGAAGAATATGAGATCTTGCTAACACACAGTTTGAGGTACTTATTCAATATATAGATAATATGGCAAGAAAAACAGGCAATCAGTAGGACTATCTAGCAGTCTAATTAACATGTATGTCATCTCAATACTAAGAACATTTATAGCTGTTTTGTTAAATTGCAAAAGTCTCTTGGTAAACTTCTCCACCCTCAAACCTATTCCAAAGACAATACTCTGATCAGGGGTATCATGCACATTTCTTATATACTATAAAATATAAGAAGGAATAGAACAAATACTATAAAATAAAAACAGTGATTAAGAGATGGAGCTCGGGGCGCCTGGGTGGCTCAGTCGTTAAGCGTCTCCCTTTGGCTCAGGTCATGATCCCGGGGTCCTGGGAAGGACCACATTGGGCTCCCTGCTCCTTGGGAAGCCTGCTTCTTCCTCTCCCACTCCCCCTGCTTGTGTTCCCTTCCTTGCTGTAACTCTCACTGTCAAATAAATAAAATCTTTTAAAAAAAAAAAAAAGAGATGGAGCTCTAGCTACATTTAGTAAACCACAAAAGCAAAACAGAAGACCAACAGCAAGCAGTAGAGCCAAATTAGATAGAATTTAAGTGATAGACTGAACATACACATCTATCTCCTCTCCTCTCCCAAATTTCATTGAAATTAGGAAAAACCGGATTTTAGAATAAGTTCATGCCACCATTGTTGGAAAATTTTTATCTATCAGTAGATAAGAAATTTGGAAAAAAAAAACCAACAACAATCCTTAAAGCAGATAAGATTAACCAATGAAGAAACAGAGGAAATCAAAACCCAAACTTATGTAGGAGAAGTCTACTATAAGAAAGATCAAACCTCCTTTAAGAAACTCTAGATAAAGCTCTACAAGAAACACCCCACTGTCAGAGTCAACCAATCCACAGACTCAAGAAGCAGTAACCAGGATAATTATGAAAGGACCACGGTATGAACAGCTGGTGGAGTCTGATGCCTTCTCCCATGCCTTTGTTTATTCTGTGACTAGCAGCCACAGTATTCACCACTAGAATAAAGTCCTGAAACCCACTTTCTAAATAAAGTTAACCATCTGCCTCGGGAAGGCTCCTAGCCAGAATAGAGAGCTTGAGACAGAAGAGAGCTTGAGACATCCAGAATCTCCTAAAGACAACAGAGGAGAAATAAAGAGAATTATCTGATGCCATCATTCACAGGGAAACAAAACCTTCATGCAATCCTTAGATATACTGCCTCATGCAACAAGTATTTCCTCCACACCTACTAGATAACAAACATGATTCAGCATCCCTGGAGATACCCTGATGAAGAAGTGGTCAAGTTATCATCCTAGTCATGTTTCCATTCTGGTGAGGAAGAACAAAAACAAACAAATAAACCTATACTGATCACTAGGCAGTGTTATGTGCTACAAAAAAAACAACAAAAACAAAAAACAAAAAATAACAACAGGGAAGGGAAAGGAGAAAATGAATGATAACGGATGATAATTAAATAAGCAGTAATTCTTTTCTTTGGTGTGAGACCCAATTAAAGCAATACCTAAAGAAAGAGCTGGAGGCTGAGGAAACAAAGTACAAAAGCCCTGCTGTGGGAACTTACCTTCTAAAAACAAGAAGGCCGGTATGACCAGAACACAGGGGTTAAGGACAAAAATGATAAGAAAATAAAGTCAGAGAAGTAAACAGGAGATTGACAATGTAAGACCATTCTGGTTAGGCTAAAGAGTTTGGATTTTACTGTCAGTATATTTAGAATGCCACTAGAAAGGTGGCTTGTTGTTATTTTACATATATATACACACACACACACACACACACATATATGTTATATATTATCTTGTGTTATTTTGCAGGAAGTAATGTGACTTATGTTCTAAAAGATTCTCTGAGGCTGCTGAGGAGTTAATAAAACATCGTGCAAAGAATGGAAGTCGGGAGACCATATTGGAGTCCACTGCACTAAAAGAGGTGAAAGATGACGGTGACCTGGGTCAGGGATATAACTGGGGAATGGGGAGAGGGAGTCAGTCAGATACCTTGTCTGAAGGTAGAGGCAGAGGTGAGAGAACTGCTCCTGCACTGGGTGTAGAATGTAGGAGAAAGAGAGGATACAAGGGTGAATCTGAGGTTGGCATGAGCAATAGGGTGAACAGTATCATATCTCTGATATGGGAGCTCTAGGAAGGAAGTGAACCTGTCCTGTGGCAGGAGTTCAGTTTGGGGTCTGTCCTGACCTGAGGCCTACTAGACATCTGAGTTGAAGGTACTGAGTAGGCAGTTGGATTCATGAAACTGAAGTTAAAGCCAGAAGTGGTGGATGGAGAGTTCTGACTCCAGAAAATTGTAACAAAGAGCACTGAGGTTAGAAAGTAGAGCATTTAGGCACTCCCAAACCCAGAAGGCATGTTTTTTGTACACATCACCTGGCTAAATCTCCTGCCCTTTCTCTTCAATCACAAGAGGCAGATGCATAAATAGGAATATTAAAAGAATAAAAATAAAGTGCTATTTAGACCCTTAATGACAAATATAAACAGAAAACCAAATATCAACAAATACATGAGGAATAATAACAGCAAGAAAGTGAGGCAAGCAAACACATTACTCAGAATAGGCTAATTGTTAAAACACATAACATAAAACTATTAATGGCTTAGTAAAGTTTATTTTTCACATATATTACAGTCAGTTGCAGGCTGGTAGGAGGTGAGACAGAAAGGGAGATTTTTGTCCACAGTCATTCAGAGATCCAGTACCCTACATCTAGCAGCTCTGCCAACCTGTATGACTCAGAGTCTTCCACTGGATTCTTTGTATCCTGCCAGCAATCAAGTGATGAGAACATGGAGAAGGCACACTGTCTCTTCTTCACATCCTCCCTGGAGAGTATTTTAGGAGCAAGGCCCAGAAATGGTATAAATGACTTTTCTCTCATTTTACTGGCTAAAATCCAGTATGGCCTATTTAACTACAGGGGAGGCTGAAGTAAAAGTGAAATGGGGTTTCAAAATGCATGACTTATCTCTGCCACACCAACCCAACAACAGAAAAAACAGCTCTCAAAAAAAAAAAAAAAGAAGTAGAAGAAAATTTTGAAATTGAAATAATTATCTTAAGGGATTCAATAAGATCCCACATCCATAGGAAAAAGTGGTCAGTATAAAAAAAAAAGAAAGGTTAAAAATATAATCACTCTAGGGGTGCCTCAGTCAGTTTAGCATCTGACTTCAGCTCAGGTCATGATCTCAGGGTCCTGGGATGGACCACTGTGTCAGACTCTGCATTCAGTGGGAGTCTGCTGCTCCCTCTCCCTCTGTGCTCTCTCAAGTAAACTTAAAAAAAAAATCTTTAAAAAAACATATAATCACTCTAAAAATAAAATAAAATTATAAATAGGGTAATTAGTAGATAGTGACTGGTAAAGACTTCATGAGCTACAGTTTTGGTCCTTGAGGTTGTCCCAGATTATAGAACAAATAAGTAGTTGAAGAGTACAAAAAAAAAAGTTAATATACACAGAGGATGGAAATAGGAATTTCAACATGTGCCTATTAATATACTAAAATGTACAAAATGGACTGGATGAGAGGAGATAATCAAGAGAACAGGTATATTTTCAAGCTGAAGGAAAAGGCATACATCTTTAGATTGAAAATTCCCCTTGAGCATAGAAGACTAACACAACCTTCCCTTAGATATATTGTGATTAAATCTCAGAACTCCAAGAATGAGCAAATTTCTGAGGGTTTTAGAGGGGAGGGGGGTGGAGGGATGGGCTAGCCTGGTGATGGATATTAAGGAGGGCATGTATTGAATGGAGCACTGGGTGTTATATGCAAACAATGAATCATGGAACACTACATCAAAAACTAATGATGTAATGTATGGTGACTAACATAACATAATAAAATTAAATTAAAAAACACAAATTTTTAAATATTTCATGGATAAAAACAGGTACTTACAAATAAATGGGAATTAAATTGCTATTGATATCCCATCTCTAAGGCTATGTGCTAAAACAAATGTCTTCACAGGACCATCGAGAAACATTTAAAATTTTTAAATTCTAAACCTATCAAACTATCATTCAAATATAAAGACAAAGATATTTTTGCATATCTAATTGGTCATAAATTTATTACCTATAGGCACTTCCTGAAAAATGATTCACCAAAACAAAACAAAAATAAAAATAACTCAAGAAAGACATGCGTAACATGAAACAGCAGGAAGCAAAGAAAACAGATGATTTATGTTCACACCTAAAAAGTATCTGTTGCAAAATTTGAAAATGGCAACCAGATGTAATACCCAGTTATTTATAAGAAGATGATGTAGAAAGGGAAAGTATTCTAAGGATTAAGCTTTGTGTAAGGGAAAGTATTAGTATTGACTAATTATGTCTAGACATTGATATAAAATGTGAATACATATGTTTTCCAAAACTTTAAGGGTTACAACTGGAAAATAATAACAGGAAGTGAATTTTGAAATTCAGTAAAGGAAAAAAGATGGAACAACAACAACACAAAGATCTTAATTTAAGAAAAAAAGGGGGAAAATGATAGTGTGAAAAACATGAGGGAAAATCAGGAAAAAAGCATAAAAATTTTAAAAATAAATAAAAGAGGGAAAGAATAAATATAACCATTATGAATTACAACAAACATGAATGGGCTAAATTATCTACTAAATTTATTATAACTTAAAAATTAGATTCTTTAAAAATCCTAAGACTGAGTAGTAAGATGGGAGGAAGCTATAGGCTTTTTGCAAGACAAACAACTGAAAGTAAATACAAGATGTGAAATTAAGGGGTGCCTGGGTGGCTCAGTTGGTTAAGTATCTGCCTTCAGCTCAGGCCATGATCCCAGGAATAGAGCCCCACATTGGGCTCCCTGCACAGTGGAGAACCTGCTTCTCCCTCTCCTTCTGGCCCTACCTCCCTCCCCGCTTGTGCTCGCTCTCTCTCTCTCTCATTCTCTCTCTCTCTCACTCTATCTTAAAAAAAGATGTGAAATCAAAAGCTAGAAAAATATTCTCTGAATGTGAGCTTACACAAAGCATACAAGTATGTTATTATTAACATCAGGAAAAAACATATATACATACATATATGTTTTTAACATATATATTCAGGTAACAATGAAATTCAACTTGAAGTTAAACACACAGGATAAGATAAGTAAGTCATAACATTGAAAGTAAAAAAATTTTTAAATGGTGCATGTATTAAAGAGAAAATAAATGTTGAAATTATACACTACTAGAAATGAAAGTAACATTATTTATCAAAATCTGTGAAATTTGGCCAAAGATGCATTTCAAACAAAATAAGTAGCTTTACAGGCATGCATAGTAGACCAAGAAAATAAGTCAACTAAGTAGTCATCTCAAGAAACCACATACATGCAAAGGAATAATAAAGATGAAAAGCAGATATTAACCATTTGAAAAGAAAAACATTAGGCTTAGTAAAATTAAAAGTTGGTTCTCTGGAAAGAATGTTAAAATATACAAATTTCTGAAAATTCTTTGCCATTAAATCTTAAATCCTTTCATTGTGTTTGCTTCTGTCTTTCTGTCTCATCATCCCAATCATTAACGAATATGCATGTATGTATGCATAGAAAAAGGTGCAGAAGGAAATATAGCCAAACCATAAAAAAGATATAATTGAGGAAGGATGTGATGAGAGTCTCTCTTAATTTTTCTCTATATACTTTAATACTTGATTTTTCCCCTATGTTTTACCATTTTAAAGATTATTGTTGCATCAACAAAATCTGTAACATCAATTTTAAATGGTTAGAATATAAACCAAAATGTTAATGTAAATCATATTTACTTCTAAATGGTGAGGTTATTAATGTTTTTTCTTATCTCTATCTTAAAAATATTCTAGAATAAATATCATTAGTGTTATAATTATATAAAAGAAACAACATCTGAATGCAAGGATGGGAATCAGGAAACATAGGTCCAGATATTACCTCTGATCCAATCCAGTAATATGAAAGCCAATCTTGGTCTCTGTTGCTTTGTTTACAAAATGAGCAGTTTAAATGATCTCAGACATCCATTAAAGCTCTCACATACTATGACTTCTTTCTCCCCCTTAGAAAAATGAGTTAAATGTTCTGCAAACTCCCTGAAAAGAGGATCTAAAAAAAAAAAAAAAAAAGAGGATCTTGTTCTCTATCACTTAAAACCACAACTATTTTTTTGAATTAAGAGTATGAATGTTTAGTGTTTACTGTTTTCTCCTTCTCCCTCCTTCCCTCTGCTTCCTTCTTTTCCTCCCATAAATACTGAGCACTTATTATGAATCAGGCACTGTGAAATCTTGAGAATATAAAACAAAAATTGATAGGATAACCACAAACTCTGCCCTCATTAAACTTGCCATCCAGTAGGAGCTAAAGAGGAATTACAACAAAATGTGATTTAAAAGCCAAAACGATCACCATCACTGAAACAAAAAATTTCCTATTATTCATGTAAGGGTCCCATTCAATGGTCAAACCTCAATATGCTCAAGCAGCACAATGAAGTCGAGAGGACAACAAAAAGAAGGGCACAGATGAACGCAAGTGTTTTTTGCCATGTTGGAAGAAAATTAGGGAAAGCTAAGAATCCTTCCAGGCCCCCCAGTCTCCTGTTTCCTGTGTCTACTCAGGATGAGGCTGGCATTTAAGGCCATTTGATTGTGGTAACAAGTAAGTGTAACAAGGTATTTCCCCTTTAATTGTAGTAGTTTTCTTTGGAGATGTGACCCACGGTTGTATTCTATATATTTTGTACACAGAGTTTTACAGAACCATTGCCAACACTTGTACTCAAGTCTCTAAAAGTTACTAAACTGTTTACAAAATAACAACAACAAAAAGAACCAACTGAACAACAATTCAGTTCAGAAGGCTATTACGTTGATTACAGACATCTTTACATGCACATTGATGGGTTGGTCTTATCAGAAAGCAATATCACACAGTTATAGCCTCCATTTTACAACTTAATTTATAGTACTGAATTAAATAAAGTCCCTTATTAATATCTCTGACAATCAAAGGTGTTACTATGTTTTGTAATATGATTAATGGTCAATGTATGTTTTGATTAAAATTAACGGGATTTCTTTTCCCCAAGAATTAGCAAAAATGAGAGGACATTAATCTGGGTAATTTTTTTAAATCAATGCAATAAATGCAGATATCTAAATAAATTACACTATTTTACTAAAAGATGGGTAATCTATATTCTCTGAAGCAGATGTAATTGTTCTACAATTTTTTTAATTTTATATTATTATGGAATGAACCTTATATTGATGGGAAAGTGAACAAGCTGTGGAACATTAATATATTTGTAGCATAATTAATTTGGGGATGATGCCAGAGGTAAGAATATTAGCTTGTAAACGGACACTATATGCCAATAATTTACTTAGCTTAGTAGCAGTTTTCATTTATAACCTAATTATTCAACATTCATGTAAATCATTACTATTTGCTGTAGAAATTATATTTATAATTAAGCAACAAGTACATTTAAGATACTTAATTCACAATTTTCCAGTTGATAACATATATGGCCTATCTCTAGATAATTATCATGCACCTCTCCTTTTTGACTATTACAACCAAGATTTGGCAATTTACTGAATATAAATTACTTCAAATTAATAATAATCATATATGATTTGCTCCAGCTAAACTTTCTAATGTTATCATTTATACTTACGTATTTTTTATTTATTTACTTTTTAAATTTTATTTATTTGACAGAGGGAACACAAGCAGGGGGAGAGGGAGAGGGAGAAGCAGGCTTCCTGCCGAGCAAGGAGCCCGATGTGGGGCTCGATCCCAGGACCCTGGGATCATGACCTGAGCCAAAGGCAGACGCTTAACAACTGAGCCACCTAGGTGCCCCACTTATGTATTTTTTAAAAATTAACCCTGGTTATATGTCTTCCAAGAACTCAGTGTTGGCAATGATTGACAGGCATTAGCATGCACAGTGAGGATGTGTATTTTATTTAAATGTTTCCTGCGAGAATCTTTAGCAATGTTGTGCAGAAATGCTACTGTAACCATAATTGACGATTATACACAGACAGTAGGAACGGCATTCACTTCTTCTTAAAAGAAAACCTAATAGGGAAGATTTCTGCTATAAAAAAGATGTAATAGGCTTATCTTAAACAAATACAACTAACTATGCTATTTTATCTGCAATAATTATCTATAGAAATCTTATGCAAAGTAAAGTTTAATATTTAAAAAAGTCTACAATGTCTTGAATACAGTCTTTGTAATTTTTTCCATTCTTACATGATTAAATATTATATAATAGTCTGTGATAATACAAGTAATTTAAAGCACAAATAAGAAAATATTCAAGTTTAGGTACCCTTTGGTCAAACCTTATTTTTATGATAAAGACAGAAAAATCTAGATGTACTCAATACCTGAAATGTCACCAATACATAACAATGCAAGTAAATTGGCAACATTTCTTTCAAAGCCTTTTGGTAAGAATAGAATGAAACTTAGAATCAAAAGTATGACATTCAATCCTTTCTGACAATTTATTTAAATTTTCTGTATCAATATATCTATGCTATAGTACCCAGTTATTTAATCAAACACTAATCAAGGTGCTTCTGTGACAGTATTCTGTAGATGTGGTTAAGTAAAGGAGATTACCTGTGATCGTGTGATAGGCCTCATCTAATCAGTCGGAAGGCCTTCTGAGCAAACCTCAGGTTTCCTAGAGAAAAAATTCTGCTTCAAGACAGGAGTACCAACTCCGGTTTCCAGACAACAGGCCTTGCCCTACAGATTTCTGACTTGCCAGACCCAAAATCACATGAGCCATTTCCTTACAACAAACTCTCCTTGATACAGAGATATATAGTAGGTTCTAATATATAATATAGGTCTTCTGTTTCAATGGCTCCCTATTTCCCACAAGGAAAGGTATTCCTGTCACAACAGTGGGCAAAAGTGGAGCATTCAACCCAATCTGAGGAGGAGTTTGGTGGTGGACAGGAGATATGCCTATCCTTTTTGAATATAAACAGGTGTGAATGAGAGTAACAACTACAAAAGACATCAATTAAAAGTTACGGCCAAGAGAGCAAAGGTTGCATTAGGCAGGTGGAAATGCTTGGAAGCATGTTTCGTGTATGTCCGAAACTCTATAAGTAGTCCAATATTACTAAACCTTAGGGTTTTAAGTTTATTCATTCGACAAATACTCATTGGTTGTTTATAATGTGCTGATCCCCTGCTGGCTGATAGAGATACAAATTGGACATCAAGACCTCTGCTCGCACAGAATTTGCAACCTAAGGGGGAAAGACAATTAATAAAGATATAATTAAATAATGGTTAGTACCATTAAAAAAATAAAATAGCATAATGGAAGGATTCAGGGTAGGGGAGCAAGATGGGAACTCCTACAGAAGGGCCATAAAGGTTGAAAGATGAGAACACCTGGAAGCTTCAGGCAGAGAAAACAGCAAACACCAAGGCTCTGAGATGGGAATGTGCCTTCACTTTCAGGGGAAAAAGGAAGCCAAAGTGGCTGCAGCCAAGTACATAAGGGTCAGAGGTAAGAGATGAGGTTCTAGAGAAAGGCAGAAGATAGATCATGAAGATCCTTCAGGCCATGGAAAGAAATTTCAAATGAATTCTAGATGCAAAGGAAGTGAGCCTAGGATTTTAAGTAGAGGAAAACCATGATCCAATTGATATTTTTAAAGAGATCATTTTTGCCTCTTTTATTCCTTATGGAATAAGTAGCAGGAAGTTCTGGAAGCAGAGAGATCAGTTAGGAGATTATTTCAGTGTTCAAGGCATAAGATATTAGAGGGTAGCAGTGTGGATGGAGAAACATGAATAGATAGAAGATTCATGTTGGAAGTGGAGTTAGTAGGACCCACTATTGGACACGGGAATTCCAAAAGTTATCCAGTGTGATCTCTAAGCTTACCCAAATTAGGATAAACTTCTAGTAAAACTGAGGGTAAGCAGAAGACTTGGGTTCTACTACCAGGTTGCCATCTGCGAGGCTTTGGGGCAGTTATTCTACTCTCTGGTTCTCAATTTTCTCACCCATAAAATGAAAGAATTGACTAAGATGAATTCTAAAGCCTTGTCAAGCCCTGACTTCTCATGAATCTGCAGAAAGGTTATAACCACAAGCACATTAAAGAAAGACCTTTTAAATATATCAACCTCTGGAGAAAACTAAGTTCACCAATCTGGTCCTTGCTTTATTTTCATAATATTTCTCTCACTAGCAGATCAGACTATATTTAATAAAAGGAGAAACAGTCAGTCTACTATCTATCATTCTGAATCCTCATTCATGACACGTGTATACACTCTCAAATTAGCATATACGTGATGTGTGAGTAATATTAGAAGACTAAGCCAGGGGAACTCTTCTGTGCTATGGTTCCCACAAAGAGCAACAAAAACCATCATGGGTAAATTCCCACCATTGACTCTAAACATCAAAAAGGCCATTTATAGTTTATTTCCTTTTATTTAAAAATCCAAATATGAAAAAGCAGAACACCTTTGCCATTCTACAAAGTCCCACATTCACTCAAAGCACAAACAGATCCATATTGTGCCCGGCATTTGGAATGATCCCAGAAGTAGCCTGTTTTGTTGAGTCACTCAGATGCTATTTTCCAAGAGACATATGCTCTTCTTGTTCCTGGTTTACAGGTTGCTGATATCTCTTAGCATCCAAAAGGGACCAACACAGCATTAAAAATATAAGCAGTTGTAGAGCTGTACCCTGGAGGATGTGATTTTACAGTTATACTGTTTTGAGACATAGTAAGGATAACTACTTTCAGGAGAAAAGAACTAAGAAGCACTGGAAATACCAGCATATGAATAATTCTTAGTAAAAGCCAACTTTTTCCTGTCCCTTATTGGGGGGAATCCTTTATAAAAACATTTCATCAATGACTCTCAATTTCTCAACCCTATGAACAAATGTTAACTCCCAAAATACGCCTATATGTACAAGGGACTGGAACATGGAGTAGAGGTATTTTTTAATGGCATATTTTCTCCTATGAGAAACATTCACTGAGTAGAAATACACTGT
Organism: Halichoerus grypus; assembly: GCF_964656455.1. Lineage (NCBI taxonomy): Eukaryota > Metazoa > Chordata > Mammalia > Carnivora > Phocidae > Halichoerus > Halichoerus grypus. Next base: position 179,502,760 of record NC_135714.1, read on the forward strand.
TATTTCTACTTGTAAAGAAAAGCAGCATGAAGTAAAGCCGGATGAAGATAAATGGAAAATGGAGATAACTTGCTCACATTTTTATCTATAAAGATATGCTTAACTTAAAAAAAAATATTTTCTGAAAAAGATACTGAGTATAGTCTGTGACTAAAAGCAAGAACGTTATACACATTTGGAAAATATTAGTGGAAAAGGACTCTAATATGCTATGAATTTGGAGAATAGGATTTCAAAAAGCGGTAAAAACAACTGATTAATACAAGTGACCAATTTCAATACAGGATCTTTCCTGGAAGTTTGTTTTACAGAGAATGGATCTTGGGAAGGGCCCTTTAAGTCAAGATAGCTCACCAAACAGGTCTTCCCAGTGAAAGTGGCATTTGCAGATTCCCTCCAGCTAATCAAATATAGTGTAGAAGTTGAGCCTCAGTGTAAAGGCGGTTGAACCTTTTAGTGCGATAATGGCAGCATAAATAAACATGCAAGCAATTGCTGGAGTAATTGATAACTCCTTCACTGAGCTCAAAGTGTTTTATTTTTCCTTAAGATTTTATTCATTTATTTGTGAGAGAGAGAACGTGCACGCAAGCAAGCATGAGCAGGGCAGGGGCAGAGGGAGAAGCAGACTCCCTGCTGAGCTGGGAAGCCCAATGCCAGGATTGATCCCAGGATCCTGGGATCATGACCCTAGCCAAAGGCAGATGCTGAAGCCACTGAGCCACCCAGGTGCCTTCTCAAAGTGTATTATAAAATATTTCAGCAACTCTTAGAATTCCATGTCAGGTTAATGATAAAGATTTCTCTCTCTATATATAATCATACCAAAAGTAGGTTTGGACCTTTTATGAAGTGGAATCAAATACTCAAAGCTAGAACTGAGTAAACGATCCTGAAATCTTAACTACTGTTTCAGTGTGCTAGTCATAAAGTTATGCAGTATTCCCTGATAGACTGTCAAAAAGAAAAAAGGAAAAAAAAAAAAAAACTCTGCATTTTAAAGTAGGTAATTATATATTACAATGATGAATGAGAAAAACACCTGATATTGTAAAGAAAAAATAGAAATGACTAAATAATTTTTATTATTTGCTAAAAGATATGAACAATTTATAATAGAAGAAAGGCAAATAGTTCATACACAAGAAAAATGTGAACCTCACTAGTAATAGCAACTTAAAAATGAAACAAATTGAAACAAGGTATGTTTTATCTATAAAACTAAAGTTTTTTTTTAATAATTTTGCCACATGTTGGCCAAAACAGGTTATAAAACAATATGCATATGATTCCACTATTGTTAATAAACAACTGAACACAGATTTAGATAGAGACTAAAAGAATTTAGATCAAAATGTTAACCCTGACTTTATCTAGATAATGGCACTTCATTTAAATTTTATATTTTTTCTTACAGTTTTTCTCCTTTTTCCAAACTTCTGGAAAAAGAAGTTTTATGGTGAAAAAAATACTCATTAAAAATTGGGTTAACTAAACAAACAAAAAATCTGGTCAGCCAAAGTCTATTGTGCTATTGTGTCATTTATATTTATCAACACCCTTAGAAATACATCTTTATCAACACAAATAAAGCACTTTTAATTACTAGAAGAGATCTGCATTCCAAGAGGGTAATTTCCATTTGAATATTTATCTCAGTTGGTGAAGATCATCCTAATAGAAATCGTCTCAACTTTATGAAGATACATGTTATAAAAATGTTTGATCATTAAAACACATGCTTACAATGTTTAAGCATTAACAGTGCTGCAGCTGAATGTGATTCCAAAGATATTTGAGATTTAAATGTAATGACAAGCTAATATCACCTGGCCAGAATAAAAATAAAAATTGTTTGCTTCTTGGCTCTTACATCAGATGTCATTGTCCTATGCAGAGAATCCTCATTGCTTTTTTCATATGGTAATAGGACTATAAGAGTTAGGCTTAAGATGCTCTTAAGAAAATAAAGAAAAATCTTCTTAGGCAAACTTAATAAGAAAACTAGGAGACATGATTAAATTACCAGAGGGATTATTTTAAAGATTTTAAGGCACTGTAGGCAAATAGATGATGAGGTTTCCAAATTAATTATATCTTTATTAGCATAGGTTCAGCATTACTTCAAATTGTTGTTTAAAAAGTTGCTCTAGTTCTATATGTGATACAAAAGAAAAAAGCCCACATACTTTGAAAATATTATATCACACTGCTTCCTTGATTAGTCCTAATAAATGAAATTTTAATAAATGCATAGAAGCTCCCCAATAAGATGGATGAGAGTTGTGATGGTATTAAAAAAAATAATGCATCTTTGTCTAAAACAGGAAAAAGAAATTATACAGACATACACATACACACACCTCAAATATAGAAATGTTCTAAGAAAGTACTTTATATCTCACTGGAAATCATAGGAATGCAAAATTAAATAATGTTATCATTATGTCAAATGGAAAGTTGGAACACAAAATTATATAAAAAATTATATAGTCATATGTTAAAGTGTATGTGAGTCTGTGTGTGTGTGTCAAGGACTAAATGAAACCACCATGTTAACAGGTTGGGATAATAGATATTGTGGAGATTTTTGTTTTTCAATGCATTAACTTCTTCAAAGAATATGTAATGATCATATATTTTAAGTTTTGATTTCAATTCTAGTTACTTAACACAGTGTTATATTAGTTTCACGTGTATAATACAGTAATTCAACACCAACATACATCACCCTGTGCTCATCATGACAAGTGCACTCCTTAATCCCCATCACCTATTTGACCAATCCATTCATTCCTCTCCCCTCTGGTAACCATCAGTTTCTTCTCTAAAATTAAAAGTCTGTTTCTTGATTAGTCTTGTTCTCATTTTTCCCCTTGCTTTTTTTTTGTTTCTTAAATTCCACATATGAGTGAAATCATATGGTATTTGTCTTTCTCTGACTGACTTATTTTGCTTAGCATAATACTCTCTTGGCTCCATCCATGTTGTTGTAAATGGCAAGATGTCATCGTTTTTTATGGCTGAGTAACATTTCATTGTACATATACACCACAACTTCCTATCCATTCATCAATCCATGGACACTTGGGTTGCTTCCATATCTTGACTACTGTAAATAATGGTGCAATAAACATAGGGGTAAAGATATCCCTTTTAATTAGTATTCTTCTATTCTTTGGGGAAATCCCTGTAGTAGAATTACTGGGTCTTATGGCAGTTCTATTTTTAATTTTAGTAACCTCCATACTGTTTTCCACAGTGGCTACACCAGTTTGCATTCCCACCAACAGTTTATGAGGGTTCCTTTTTCTCCGCATCCTTGCCAACGACTGTTGTTTCTTATGTTGTTGATTTTAGCCATTCTGACAGGTATGGGGTGATATCTCACTGTAGTTTTGCTTTGCATTTCCCTGATGGTAAGTGATGATGACCATCTTTTCATGTGTCTATTGGCAATCTGTATGTCTTCTTTGGAAAAATGTCTATTCATGTATTCTGCCCATTTTTTAAAGTTTTTTATTTAAATTCTATTTAGTTCACATATAGTGTAATATTGGTTTCAGGAGTAGAATTTAGTGATTCGTCACTTCCATATAAAACCCAGTGCTCATCACAAGTGCTCTCCTTAATACCCATTACCCATTTTACCCATTCCCCTGTCCACCTCCCCTCCAGCAACCCTCAGTTTCTTCTCTATAGTAAAGAGTTTCTTAGGTTTGCTTCCCTCTTTTTTTCCTTCCTCTAAGTGCATCTGTTTGTTTCTTAAATTCAAGACATGAGTGAAATCCTATGGTATTTATCTTTCCCCAACTTACTTCACTTCGCATAATATGCTCTAGCTCCAACCACCTCATTGCAAATGGCAAGATTTCATTCTTTTTGATGGCTCAGTAATATTCCATTGTATACATATGCCACTTCTTCTTTATCCATTCATCAGTTGATGGACATTTGGGCTCTTTCCATAATTTGGCTATTGTTGATAATGCTGCTATAAACTTCACGGTGCATGTGTTCCTTTGAATCAGTATTTTTGTATCCTTTGTAAATACCTAGTAGTGCAATTGCTGGGTCATAGGGTAGTTCTATTTTTAACTTTTTGAGGAACCTCCATACTTTTTTCCAGAGTGACTGTACCAGTTTGCATTCCCACCAACAGTATAAAAGGGTTCCCCTTTCTCCACATCCTTGCCAATATTTGTTGCTTCCTGAGTTGTTAATTTTAACTGTCCTGACAGGTATGAGGTGGTATCTCATCATGGTTTTGATTTGCATTTTCCCTGATGATGACTGATGTAGAACATCTTTTCATATGTCTGTTAGCCATATGAATGTCAGCCAGTCTTCTTCAAAAAAAAGTCTATTCATGTCTTTTGCCCACTTCTTAACTGGATTATTTGTTTTGGGGGATGTTAAGTTTGATAAGATCTTTACAGACTTTGGATACTAACCCTTTATCAGATATATCATATGGAAGTATCTTATCCCATTCCACAGCTTACCTTTCAGTTTTGTTGATTGTTTCCTTTACTGTGCAGAAGCTTTTTATTTTGATGTAGCCCAATAGTTTATTTTTACTTTTACTTCCCTTGCCTCAGGAAACATATCTAGGAAAAAAGCTGCTCTGACTTATATCAAAGAAGTTACTGCCTGTGTTCTCTTCTAGGACTCTGATGGACTCCTGTCTCACATTTAGGTCTTCAATCCATTTTGAATTTATTTTTGTGTATGGTGTAAGAAAATGATCCAGTTTCATTCTTTTGCATGTTGCAGTCCAGTTTTCCCAGCATCATTTCCTGAAGAGACTATCCTTTTCCCATTGAATATTCTTTACTGCTTTGTTAAAGGTTAACTAAACACATAGTTCTGGATTTATTTCTGGGTTTTCTATTCTGTTCCATTGAACTATATGTCTAATTTTGTGCCGGTACCATACTGTTTTGATTACTACAGCTTTGTAATATACCTTGAAGTCCAAAATTGTGATGTCTCCAGCTTTGCTTTTCTTTTTCAAGACTGCATTGGTTATTCTGTGTCTTTTGTGGTTCCATACAAATTTTAGGATTGCTTGTTCCAGTTTTGTGAAAAGTGCTCTTGGTATTTGATATGGATTGCTTTAAAGGTGTAGACTGTTTAGGGTAGTATAGACATTTTAACAATATTTGTTCTTCCAGTGCATGAGCATGGAATATATTTCCACTTCTTTGTGCTGTCTTGAATTTCTTTCATCAGTATTTTACAGTTTTCAGAGTACAGGTGTTTCACCTCTTTGGTTAGGTTTATTCCTAGGTACCTTACAATTTGCGGTGCAATTGTAAATGGGATTGTTTTCTTAATTTCTCTTTCTGCTGCTTCATTACTGGGGTATAGAAAAGCAACACTGATTTTGTAACCTGCAACTTTACTGAATTCGTTTATCAGCTCTAGCATTTTTTTGGTGGAGTCTTTAGGGTTTTCTATATAGAGTATTATGTCATCACAAAATAGTGAAAGTTTTACTTTTTCCTTACAGATTTTTTTTTCTTGTCTGATTGCTATGGCTTGGACTTCTAGTACTAGTGGACGTCCCTGTCTTTTTCCTAACCTTACAGAAAAAGCTCTCAGTTTTTCCCCATACACGATAATGTTAGCTGTGGGTTATTCACATGTGGCCTTTATTATGTTGAGGTATGTTCTCTCTAAATCTATTTTGTTGAGGTTTTTAACATGAATGAATATTATACTTTGTCAAATGCTTTTTCTACTTTTATTGAAATGATCATATGGTTTTTATCCTTTCTCTTATTGAAGGGATGTATCACTTTGATTGATTTGCAAATACTGAACCACCTTTGCAACCCAGAGATAAATTCCATTTAATTGTAGTGAATTATTTTTTTAATGTATTGTTGAATTCAGTTTGCTAGTATTTTGTTGAAAATTTTTGCATCGATATTCATCAGGGATATTGGTCTGTAGTTCTCTTTTTTAGTGATGTCTTTATCTGGTTTTGGTATTGGGTAATACTGGACTCACAGAATGAAAGTTTTCCTTTGTATTCTATTTTTTTGGAATAGTGTAAGAATAGGTATTAACTCCTTTAAATGTTTGGTAGAATTCACCTGTGAAGCCATCTGGTCCTGGACTTTTGCTTGTTGGGAGTTTTCTGATTACGGACTCAATTTCTTTGCTGGTTACCAATCTGTTCAATTTTCTATTTCTTCCTGTTTTTTTTTTTTTTTTTTGAAGATTTTATTTATTTGACAGAGAGAGACAGCACACATGCACAAGTGGAGGGAGGGGCAGATGGAGAGAGAAAAAGACTCCCCACTGAGCAGGGAGCCCGATGTGGGACTCAATCCCTGGACCCTGGGATCATGACCTGAGCTGAAGGCAGAGGCTTAACCCACTGGCCACCCAGGCGTCCCTTCCTGTTTCAGTTTTGGTAAGATATGTTTCTAGGAATTTATCCACTTCTTCTAGGTTGTCCAATTTATTGACATATAATTTTTCATAATATTCTCTTATGATTGTTTGTATTTCTGTGGTGTTGGTTGTTATTTCTCCTCCATCATTTGTGATTTTATTTCTTTCTCATGTTTTCCTGATAAGTTTGGCTAGAAGTTTATCAATTCTATTGATTTTTTTTAAAAAAACAGCTCCTGGTTTCATTGATCTGTTCTATTGTTTTTTAGTATCTATGTCACTTATTTCTGCTCTAATCTTTACTATTTCCTGCCTTCTGCTGGTTTTAGGTTTTGTTTGTTTTCCTTTTTCTAGCTCCTTTAGGTGTAAGGTTAGGTTGTTTGAGATTCTTCTTGCTTTTTGAGGTAGGTATATTGCTATAAACTTCCCCCTTAGAACCACTTTTGCTGTACCCCAAAGGTTTTGGACCACTGTGTTTTCATTTTCATTTGTTTCCATGTACTTTTCTGTTTCTTCTTTGATTTCCTGGTTGGTCCACTCCAATCATTGTTTAGTAGCATGTTACATAACCTCCATGTATTTGTGGTCTTTTCAGATTTTTTCTTGTGGTTGACTTCTACTTTCATAGCCCTTTGGTTGGAAAAGATGTCTGGTATGACTTTGATCTTCTTGAATTTGTTGAGGCTGGTTTTGTGAGCTAATATGGTCTCTATTCTGGAGAATGTTCTGTGTGCACTTGAAAAGGATGTGTACTCTGCTGTTTTAGGATGGAATGTTCTGAATATAACTGTTAAAGCCATTTGTTCCAGTGTCATTTAAAGCATTTGTTTCCTTGTTGGTTTTCTGTTTAGATGATCTGTCCATTGATATAAGTGGAGTGTTAAAGACCTTTACTATTGCTCTATTTTTATTAGTTCCTTTGTTTGTTATTGTTTTATTTATTTGAGTGCTCCTATCTTGGGTGCATAAATATTTACAATTGTTATGTCTTTTTGTTAGATTGTCCCCTTTATTATGTCATAATGCCCTTCTTTGTCTCTTGCTACCGTTTTTGTTTTTTAAAGTCTACTTTGTATGATATAAGTATTGCTACTCCAGCTTTCTTCTGACATCCATTTGCATGACAGATGTTTCTCCATCCCCTTACTTTCAATCTGCAGGTGTCTTTAGGTCTAAAATGAGTCTCTTCCAGGTAGCATATAGAGGGATCTAATTTTTTTTTATCCAACTGCCACCCTATGTCTTTTGATTGGAGCATTCAGTCCCATTTACATTCAAAGTAATTAGTGATAGATACATACATATTGCCATATACTACTTGTTTTATGGTTGTTTCTGAAGATTTTCTCTGATCCTTTCTTGTATCTTTTTCATGTTTTGCTGATTTTCTTTAGTGATATATTTGGATTTCTTTCTCTTTATTCTTTGGATATTAGTGGTTTTGATATATAGATACAATTAGGTTTGTATATAACCTCTTCTGCAAATAGCAGTCTATATTAAGTTGATGGTTAAGTTTGAACCTATTCTTCTCTCCTCCCCACATTTTGGGTATATGTTATATTTTATATCCTTTTATTGTGAGCTTCTTGAGTTCCCTTTAATATTTCTTGCAGGGCTGCTTTAGTGGTCACAAACTCCTTTAGTTTTTGTTTGGGAAATTTTAAAAAAAATTTTTTTTGTATTATGTTATGTTAGTCACCATACAGTACATCATTAGTTTTTGATGTAGTGTACCATGACTCATTGTTTGCGTATAACACCCAGTGCTCCAGGCAATATGTGCCCTCCTTAATACCCATCACCGAGCTAACCCATCCTCCCCACCCCCCTCCCCTCTAAAACCTGCAGTTTGTTTCTCAGAGTCCATAGTCTCTCATGGTTCATCTCTCCCTCTGATTTCCCCCCCTTCATTTTTCCCTTCCTTCTCCTAATGTCCTCCATGCTATTCCTTATGTTCCACAAATAAGTGGAACCATGCGATAATTGACTTTCTCTACTTGACTTATTTCACTTAGCATCATCTCCTCCAGTTCTGTCCATGTTGATGCAAACGTTGGGTATTCATCCTTTCTGATGGCTGAGTAATATTCTATTGTATATATGGACCACGTCTTCTTTATCCATTCATCTGTTGAAGGGCATCTCGGCTCTTTCCACAGTTTGGCTATTGTGGACAGTGCTGCTATGAACACCGGGGTGAATGTGGGAAACTCTTTATCTCTCCTTCTCTTCTGAATAATAGCCTTGCTGGATGAAGTATTCTCGGCTGCAGATTTTTCCCATTCAGCACTTTGAATATATCATGCCACTCCCTGTGGCTTGTCAAGTTTCTATTGAAAAATCTCCTGCTAGCCTGATAGGCTTTCCCTTGTAAGTTATAGACTTTTTCTGTCTTTCTGCTTTTAAGATTTTTTTCTTTATCACTATATTTTGCAAATTTAAATACAGTATGTCTTGGTGTGGGTCTGCTTTTGTTGCTTTTGATGGGAATTCTCTGTGCCTCCTGGATCTGGATATCTGTTTCTTTTCCCAGATTAAGGAAGTTTTCTATTATTTCTTCAAATTTTCTGCCCCCTTTTATCTCTTCTTCTGGGACTCCTATAATACAAATGTTATTATGCTTGATGGAGTCATTGAGTTCCCTAAGTGTATTCTTGTTTTGTATGATTCCTTTTTCCCTTTTGTTCAGCTTGAGTACTTTTTATTACTCTGTATTTTAGGTCACTAATTCATTCTTTTTCTTCCATCCTGCTATTCATTCCATCATGTCTGTTTCTCATTTCATTTATTGATCCCTTTATCTCTACTATGTTATTCCTTATCTCTGTGTTAAGGGTCTCACTCATGTCTTCCACTCTTTTCTCAAGTCCAGTGAGTATCCTTATGATCATTGCTTTAAATTCTCTATCAGGCATGTTACTTATATCTGTTTCACTTAGATCTCTGGCCATGGCTTTGTCCTGTTCTTTCATTTAAGATAAGTTTATCTCTCTCTTCATTTTGTCTGCCTCTCTGTGTCTGTTTCTCTGTGTTAAGAAAGTCAGCTAGGTCTTCCGCTCTTGAAAGTAGTGACTTTATGAAGAGGAGGTCCTGGAGTGCCCTGCAGTGCAGTATCACCTGTTCACCAGAACCTGACACTTCAGGAGAGTCTCCTATGAGTGTTGCTTATGCCCTGCTATTGTGTCTGCGTCACTTTTTCCTTTCAGTGCAGTTTTCTGCACTGAGCCTCTGTTACAGGCTGTGCTCACTCTCTGTGGTGTTAGTGGGACCCTGCTGGGAAATTTGGAAGCCAGCCAGTGGTATTAGCAAAATTTGTGCTGGGCCACTCGTCCTATGCCAGATCCCCCAAACTGCTGCAGCACCTGGGGGATGAACACCAGGGTGGCCAACGTGCAAGGCTGAGCACAATGTGCAATGATGTTTGGGCATGCCTGGGCGTGGCCCGTGATGGTGGCTGGGGGTGCCTGGCTGGGCATAGAGTAGTGGATGGTCATGGCACACAGCAGCAGCTGTGCAACAGGCAACTGGGCAGAGTGCATGTGCAGCTTTAACAGAATTTCCCTTGAGCCCTGGGATGAGGCTACACGGGTCTGTGCAGCCCTGCCTCCTGCAGGTGGATCTACATTTATACTGGGGGGCAGGGAAAGAAAATGGTGCCTGCCAGCTCCCTCATTTTCAAAGAAGTCCCCCAGCAGGCTCTGAAATCAGTATGAACTGATCTGTCTCCCCTTTGCTCCCTGGGATGTGTAAACTGTCATTTGTATGTTGCCTCTCTGCACAGGGTGCTATCTCTTTAAAGGGGGCAACCCAGCTATCACTTGCCCTCCTGGCTTGCCCAGTGCTAAGTCAGCTGACTTTTAAAACTCCAGGTTCCAAGTCCCACTGGTTTTCACGAACTCACGGAATTCAGCCCCTCTGGTTTTTAAATTCAAAAGTTGTAGAGATTGGTCTTCTCTGTGTGAGCTCCCTTGTGCAAGGGCCCCATTTCTCTGCCCTCTTCCAAGTGCACAGCTCCCTCGCTCCTGCAGGCAGCCTCTCTCTGCCTTTCAGACCTTCCTAAACTTTCAGATGTAGCTTCTTCTCTATATTTAGTCATGGAGTTTGTTCTGCCAGTCTTTGGATTGCTCTCTGGCTCATTGACTTGGATGTGGATGGTATCTAGTTGTAAACATGGGAAGAGGTAAACTCAGGGTTCTCCTACTCCACCAACTTCGCAAGCTCCTCATGATCCTGTATTATATTTATAAGAAGAATTTACTTTGAATTTCTAAAAATGAGTAAGAGATATGTGAATGGATACAATGTCAACATACTCTATTCTAATTCTAAAACAAATTGGAAAAATATTTTCTCAAGACATTTGGCAAATAACTCCTAAAACTAATCATTGATATATAGGCTAGCCAATTTTTCTTCAGGTTGGCTTTCTTAAATTTATGCAGTAACCATATATTTGAAATAAATTCTTATCGGAAGTTCAAATCTAAACAAAAACTAATGAATAAAATATATCTGTCTTGGATTTTTCTCTGAATATTTCCATTATTTGTTAAAATCATTGAGATCTTTATTTTCATATAAGTACACGCACAAATAAATCCCACCAGAACCAAGTGTTACAAAATACAGCATGTGTCAAGCCAACTATATTTTAAGAGAATAAATTAGGTATCTCCAGGTTGTGGAGAAAGGGGAACCCTCTTACACTGTTGGTGGGAATGCAAGTTGGTACAGCCACTTTGGAAAACAGTGTGGAGTTTCCTCAAAAAGTTAAAAATAGAGCTACCCTATGACCCAGCAATTGCACTCCTGGGTACTTATCCCAAAGACACAGATGTAGTGAAAAGAAGGGTCATATGCACCCCAATGTACATAGAAGCAATGTCGGCAATAGCCAAACTGTGGAAAGAGCCGAGATGCCCTTCAACAGATGAATGGATAAAGAAGACGTGGTCCATATATACAATGGAATATTACTCAGCCATCAGAAAGGATGAATACCCAACTTTTACATCAACATGGATGGGACTGGAGGAGATTATGCTAAGTGAAATAAGTCAAGTAGAGAAAGTCAATTATCATATGGTTTCACTTATTTGTGGAACATAAGGAATAGCATGGAGGACATTAGGAGAAGGAAGGGAAAAATGAAGGGGGGCGGAAATCGGAGGGAGAGATGAACCATGAGAGACTATGGACTCTGAGAAACAAACAGGGTTTTAGAGGGGAGGGGGGAGGGGGGATTGGTTAGCCTGGTGATGGGTATTAAGGAGGGCACGTACTGCATGGAGCACTGGGTGTTATACGAAAACAATGGATCGTGGATCACCACACCAAAAACTAATGATGTACTGTATTGTGACTAACATAACAAAATAAAATTTAAAAAAAATAAAATGTTTAAAAAATAAAAATAAAAATAAATTTAAAAAAATAAATAAATTAGGTATCTCCAGAAACTACTTCATTTAAGTCATATGATACAAATGTTAAAGTCACCTTCAGGCTTTATTCTATAATTTTTTGTATTCCCCCCAAAACCTCAAAATGTTTCCTATTTCTTCAGTTAATAGCCCTTTCTATAATTTGATATGGCACTTTATTTGGGAAATAAGGAAATATTAAAGTAAGCATAAAAAAGTGATTAAAAGCAATGACTAGTATCAGAGACACTTGGGTCTGACTCCTAATTCTAGGGTCATTAGGAAGTTATGTAGCTCCCCTAACCATCAGCTTTCTCATATGTAAAATGGAAGTAATAATATTACACAATAGAATCAGAAGATTAAGTCAGATCATGTATACATAATGCTTAAATTACACATATTCTATATTAAGCAAACAAAACTATACTAACAACAATGAAACAATGGCATTGATTCCTTCCCCCCAAAAATGGAGGGAAGTAATTAAAGAATGCCTCAGCCTCTGAGTAATGGTCAAGTTTCTCTGTTTAACATATTTTTATCAGAATAAGTCAAAGGCAAAGAAAAAATTAATCATGAAGTCTGGGGACAATGCAAGAAGGCAACAAATTACACTATAACTAAATCATGCAACTTAGGTAGAATCAACAGATAGATTTTAAAACCTTTTTGGATCAGGGTAACAAGTAGGAAAATAAGACTGTTACATAGGTCTCCCTGTGTCTCTACTGAGATCCACAAATTCTCACAACTTATGGTGACTAACAAGTACCCATCACTGCCATCAAGAATGGGAAATAAAAACCATCAGAATAACTAAACTTGGTTCACAGCCAACAGTAAATATCTCTAGGAAAGGAGCTTATCATTCAATACTCTTCTCTCTCAGATTTTGATTTCTCACTGAGATGCCAAGAAAAATGGTTGAATCTGGCAATTCCATGAAACAATGACATTTTCAAGGCATGAAAGAATTTGGACCTTACCAAGTTTCTAAGTCCACACGTTGCTAAAGAAGCATACCTCAAAAATAGATGTGGATAGTGGCAAATCACTCTATTAGAACACTGAGCCTGATTCAATTTCAGCCAGACATTTTATATTCTGCTCAGGCAGTCTGTCTCAGACCTTTACCAAGAATAACATTTCATTAATACTAGGTTGGAAATGGTAGGTTTACCCTTACTGACCCTATATAATCACTAGTTTTGAGAATACCAGGAACACTGTTGATTCTGTATCCCTTATATGACTTACTCACTGGGAAGTCAGGTTTCTCCTTTAGAATCATACTCATTACAAGAAACTAACATTTCTAGGGAAGTCAAGACAATTTGTCTTGCCAAATCTTTAGAACTAGGAATTACAAAAGGACAGTTAAAAACACACTCTACCTTCATGAGTCATGTTTTGCTGTTATCAAAGGAAAAACTCTTTTTCTCCTTTTTTGAACAAGTGGTGGTTAGTTTACCTGAGTACAGAATAGATTAGCCTGACTAAAACACAATGACAAGATGGTTGAGATAATACATACATATAAAAGACTGAGCTAAGTTTTATCCCAAGTTTTCTGGTCAACCTGTAATTTAGTACTAATGTATATTAAAAATGTGCCAAAAATCTCACTCTACACTCCTTAACTGGACACTCCATCTAGCGTACTTAGAGCAAAATTTTTCGTACACTCAAAATTATTTTTCTCCAAATAACTTTACCTGTAGGTTGAAAAAAATAAATTTTCTTTGTAACATGGCACAGAAAACTACTCAAAAAATTAAAACTTATCTATTATCAGTGGAATAAAATTTCTTGAGTGCCTAATATATGACAGGGGCTTTTCTAGGTACTGAAAACAAAGGTAAACAAAATCCAGAAACCAAGTTCTTCAAACACTCAAAAACCTGGAATCCCTTAATTATCCTGGTCAAAAAATTTGTTCCTTTAATCCAAATTCCACAAAAAAAGCAAAACTAATGATTAGCATTTCATAATAATAAATCTGAGCACTTTAACTACTAGAAGAGTGTCTGATACACAGAAGGTTATACCTAAATATTTGTTGAATGAATAAAGTATACGAAACAAGAGGTGGGCTTCTAGATAGAGCATGAAGTATCAGAAATATAGAGGTTAGATAATTTCTTATCAGAAAAAAAGCAAAGCTAGATTTTAAAATGTCTGAAGGTTTGTTTTGCTAGGTTAGCAGGCAATGTAGAAATAAGTGGTTCAGTACCTTGGATAGCTCCATGGGGGGGGGGGCAGCCCCTCTAAAGGTCCCAGCTCTACTTCGGTTGCTTGTGTCTTCCAACTGAAATCATCTTATTAAAGGGTCATGTCACTTTTATACTAGATTCATTCCACATATAAACAGAAAAGACTCCTCAACCCTACCGCACCTCGACACACATGAAACAAATATGCACACATAGAAGTCTGGCCTGTTTGTTAAAATTCTGTCCTGATCAGGGAATAAACCTGTCACTTCAGAAAACTGACCCAGGAAGTCTTGCTTATATCTTGCTATGTGACAGCTCATCCTAAGAGGGCTTGCTTCCCCTGATCCAGAGCAAGAGATTTACTTGCAGCATCTTATAAAGTGGCTATCTGAAAGTTGGAATCAAATACACTACCAACCTTAACTCAGTGTTGTAGATTTAAATCAACAAATCTCTGTCTGAGGAAGACTCGGAATGCTTATGGAGAAGCATGTTACCTCTCCATAAACATTCACATAGGTGAAACAACCACACATTAGTTACGACTATAAAGTAATAATAATGATTAAAAATAACAAGAACTGTAAGGTAAGAAGACATTATTTAATATGTCTCAAAACTATACAGAGCTAAAGTAAAACCCTGACAAATACAAGAGCCTCATCTTTATTAGTCTACTTCTCTTGCTTGCCTACTGAGTTTTTAAACCTTTGCTTGCTTCTATACTGTAGCCATCATCTTAGGGTTGAATATTCATTTGCATAGTTTCTCCCATGCTAAATCAAAAATTCCTTGATAGGATGGGTAACATCTCATTCACAATAGCCAACAGTATCCTGGATATAGTAAATGCTCAATAACTGCTTATTGAATTAAACAACTGAACTCATCTCTGCCTTATGAAACTTCTGTTCTCAGAGCAGTATAAATGGGATCTATCCTAGTACATAATTGTATTACTATAGAGAAAAAAAGTGCCGTTGTTTCTAATAGTAAACATAACAAAGAGATTTGAGGCATCTGGAAATATTTACCCCATAAAGAATCCTATGAGAGAAAGTAATACAAACCATATCTTACTGCTGAAAAATCACAGAAGATTCTGTTTTTGTTGTATTTTTAAATCTCCAAAGACTGTATTACAAAGAACCAGAGAAATATAAAACTGACCTCTTGAGGAAAACATAAGGTCAATAGAAGAGATTTCCTTTAAAGAAAGAAAAAGGAGGCAGAGAAGAATAAAAAAGAGGCAATGGGCAGGGGGAGACAGTGATGGAGGGAGGAGGAAGGAGAAAGGAAGCGAGAGGAAAGAAGGAAGGAAAGATGGAATGAAGTTAGTTCAGGTCATGAAGGAAGATGCTGGTAAAAGATGGTCCTGGGAGCAATCAAAGGTCTATCTTGACAGATGGTGAGAAGGTTAGAAAAAGCAGCATCACCCAAAAATTGTACAAGCAGAAAATAAGCTTATTCTTGTCTGCCCATGGATATTACAGAAAATAGAGGAATGGTGAGTATCACTTTGGTTTGTTTTGTTTTTGTTTTGAGGGAAAGAGGAGGTTAAAAAAATTACTTGGGAAAATGCTTCCATGAAATGCTCTGGGAGATTTCACTCAGATTGCTTGCAATAGATTCTCAACTTAAATAATCTCAATAATTATTAAGATTTTCCAAGGGAAATTCACATTATGTGTTTGGTCTTACCAAATTCAGATATGATGTCAATTTTTATTCTTATAGATAATGTATCCTATGTGAAATTATCCAGTGTTTGAAAGGAGTTATAGGGTTTGGGGCACTCATTTTAGAAAATTAAGTGTTACTGATTGAGGCCCTTTTTCATTTCAGCAGGTTTTTCATTTCACTGGGAATCAATTCCATCTGGAATTTCTAATCCAGCACTTAAAAATCATCCTTCAAGGCCTCTGATCTTATTTAAACACTGAAATTGTGCAGTACAGAACCAAATTTCCATAAAAGTGACTCTGTGATTCCATTTCATTCTCCCTTCCATCTGCAAAGAATAGTTTTGTTTTGTTTTCCTACCTCAGGAACACCTAATCTTTACATTTTAAGAAACAGAACTTGAGGGTGCCTGGGTGGCTCAATCAGTTAAGCATCTGCCTTGGGCTCAGGTCCTGATCTCAGGGTCCTGGGATCAAGCCCCACATTGCACTGGGCTCCATGCTCAGTGGGTAGTCTGCTTCCCGAGACTTCCCAACCCCCACTTGTGCTCACACTCTCTTGCTCTCAAATAAATAAAAATCTAAAAAAAAAAAAAAAGAAAGAAACAGACCTTAAGTGCTTTTGTTGACAAGAACCTCATTATAATAGTTAGAATACTCCCCTGTGAGTACTAGTTAGTGCCACCGCTTGTTAACACATGCTTTTCTAATTAAAATGCAATTAGTTATAGGCTAGTCACTGAATATTTAAATTTAATATAGATTCCCTGTGATTCCTGTGATTCCTGTGAACAGAGGCTGTAAATTAAAGGGATATGAGAATCTGAACTATAAGCAGAGTTTTTAAAATTTTGTTGCTATACACTAAGCATCATTCTGGACTTGTAATACCTGCTTTCTGTGGAACCAGAAATCATTCTGAAGGTGCTTCCAAGTCTAGATTTTAAATGAGCTGGAGACCACAGAGACTTCAATGTCCATTAGAAGCTTAAAGAAAATAAAAATAAAATCTAGAATAGTACTGGCTTGCTAAACACTGAAATGAACATCAATATTTTTACTAAACTATGAATAAAACCTTTTTTAAAAAACCTAAGTACTCAGTTTAAAAGTAAATCAAATTTTTATAATTCTAAAACCATTGATGGCAGTGTGGTGTGAGATAAAATACACCAGACCAAGTATTGGATGTTCTGGACTTCTTCCTATTCTGTTTCTTCTGACATGTACCATTGAAAAAGTCACTTAATCCTCCTAGACCCCAAGCTTCAATTTCTTCACTTGTAAAACAAAGAATTTGGACTAGAAAATCACTAAACTTACTTACAGAAATAGGCATTTCATTCAATTTGAACTCAAACTTGACTTGTATTTGAACAGCGCTAAAAAAAAAAAACACTTTGTGTCTGTTATATGCTCTAGGCTTCAGAATATAAACTAGTTCCTTATAAGAGTAATGTGCCTTCTTTTTCTTTCAAATAATTCCAGATGGGGATGAGCTCGAAGACCTGAATCAATGAAAAAATTATTTAACCAGTTCTAGAGGACCCACTCATTTTCTTCCAAAATCCTGCAAAGCTGTAGCAAGTGGAGGGTAGGGGTCAACACAGCTCTGTTGGTTCAAGGTATGCTTCCCTCACAACTCCTTTGAGCAGACCAAGGAGCCAGAGCATGCTAGCAGTGGGAGAAAGCTTCCTTCAATATCATATATCAGAGAGCCCATATCCAGGAATATAATTCAGCTGTTGAAACTGGATTTAAGTTGTCAGAACCACAAAGGACAAGCCATCTGCCTTTCCTCCCCCACTGCATTTCACCATCTTATATTAAGAGGCAAAACTAGAACCAGCCTGTATTCAGGGCTGTGGTCCTGCCCTGGCAGTCTTAAGATCCTAGTCAAATAGGACACACAATGCTAATAATTCACATTTAGCAACATAAGAAATGAGAAACATCTCAGGAATACCCAATGAGGATCCAAACCCTGAGAATGATGTATTTCCTAATGATCAAATCTATGTTCGGTCCACTGAGACATATTGCTTCTCTTAGAACAGAATACCCTAGACAACATTAAGTGATATTGTGAGTGATGGCAGTTACAAGCAAGACAGAAGAAATACTGTAAGTTTAGCCTCAAGGAACATGTATAAAGAATAGCCTTGAGAAGAGGTGGCAAACATATGCCATCCCCAATGCTGTGCACACAGCAGACAGCACTAACCGATAACAATAGTCTTTTCTATAGTACCTGGGTCTCTATTTCACAGTCTTTCTCATCAGGCCAGCCCTATCAATTGATCTGAGCTGGCATGAGAAAGAAAACCCATTTATCATCTTTCCTATAGAAGGAAAAAAAATAAAACCTCTGCGGGCGCCTGGGTGGCTCAGTTGGTCAGCGTCTGCCTTTGGCTCAGGTCATGATCCCAGGGTCCTGGGATCGAGCCCCGCATTAGGCTCCCTGCTCGGCGGGAAGCCTGCTTCTCCCTCTCCCACTCTCACTTACTTATGTTCCCTCTCGTGCTGTGTCTCTCTCTGTCAAATAAATCAATAAAATCCTTTAAAAATTTAAAAAAAAATAAAACCTCTAGACTGAGAATCATGAGGATCTGCTCCTCCTTTGGGCTCTATCAGTAAGCAGAGAGATAAGTAACTTCATACCTCTAAGGTCTCCTCACCTTTATTCATAAAATTTGGAAGTATGAGACTCCAAGTTTCTTTTGTGTGTTCTAGCCCTAAATATCTATAATATTAAGCAATGTGGAGTATCTCTGAATGATTTCAAAAAGCAAGCCTACCATGTAAGTCTAAGAAATGAAGTTACTCATGTAAGTTACAAAACATCATTGTAATTTTTTACCTCTTGACAAAGCTGCAGATACTAATTATAAGATTCTTTGTCCAACAGTGGTTTATGCCAAGAAATATATTCTAGTCCAACTGCTTTACAGATGAGGAATCAGATGCTCAGAGGGGTTAAATGATTTGCATAAAATCATGTGGCTAAATCTGTATCCCCAGATTATGATTATCAACACCAAGACCATTAGCACAATTAGTAGTTTTTATGCAATTTAGAGAGAGGATTTCCAAACTGCAAACCCAAATCTACTAACAAGCCAGTACCTCTCCTCCATCACTATTAGTCTTTAGGCTTTCTTGTTTGTGATTTCTTTATACCTGAATACTTTTAGGGTGCCTACATTCTTTCTTTCAATTCCCTAAGATTTATTTTAATTCCTTGTTCAATGAACAATGTATTTTAGTCATGCTTTCATATTTGCATTTGCAAGTTTCCCAACTTAGAATCACTGAAATGTTTACTGGTGGGTGGTATACAGTTGGCCCTTGAACAACATGGGTTTGAACTGTGTGGGTCCACTTACATGCGGGCTTTGATAAACACACTACAGTACTGTAAATGTATTTTGTCTTATGATTTTCTTAACATTTTATTTTCTCTAGCTTCCTTTATTATAAGGATACAGAATGTAATACATGTAACATACAATATATGTGTTAAATCGACTGTTTATTTTATCAATAAAGCTTCCATTTAAGAGTAAGACATTAGAAGTTTTGGGAGAGTCAAAAGTAATATGTACATTTTCAGTTGCATAGTAGGTAGGTGCCCCTAACCCCTACATTGCACTGCACCATAGCTATGCTAAATAAGACTTTGCCTAACAGAAGCCCTGTCGAATCCAAAAGGCAGTCATTTATTGCTACCTTTTGTTTATTGACCTTTCTGTTTAATGTCTGCATGTGGTTGCTGTATATGAATCCGTGAGCAGTAAGGATTTAACTCACTTAAAAATGATAATATACCATCAAATGATCTTAGTATGTCACTATGTTTGCTGTCTAATTTTGAATCTAATTTTCCAGTGCTTTATGTTGATTTAATAAAGAAAGCAGAGGCATTTCAAGTTGTGTATGAAATATAATGGACACAAATTCTAGTGACCATATACTTATGGTATTACAATCCTGGACCATCAATAGCAATGGAAACAAAAGGAGGTATGACATTTAACATAAGTAAATATAAGTGAGAAGTTAGATATGAAGTTGGGGGACCTGAATTCCATCCTCAACTTTCACGCTAAAGTTACAGACTTGTACAGTTGTCCTCACTTCCTTGAGCCCCAGCTATAAAGTGAGAAAGTTCAGCTGCTTTCTAAGATCACATTCATTTTTATCACTTTATGACTAATATTGCCATGGGAAGCCCCTAATACATCTTTCCCATGTGTGGTAGCTCTCTCTGGGCATCTGCATAATTTTTAGTATGGCAGCATACACCAGTCACTGGTTCTGTGCTTACCCAGTATGACTCAACTGCCAATCTGGCATGCAGAGCCTCCTGCTCTGTGACTAATCCCAAATATCCTAGGCAGTAGTCGGTAACAGCCTGTTTTCAACAAAAAAATAAGAAAACAAAACTTCTGGTCTCCACTTTCAGTCTTCACGCTACAAAATTAAGAACCTATTGACTACTACTTCCTCCAGTGTAAAGGGCCAGGCCAGCTGACACTAAAACACTTTATAAAGCATCTGGAAAAGCCCCACAACTCCATGAAGCAGATGGAACTGAACTAAGAAGGGACCCTAGGAATTTTCACATTTTCTAACCCAACCCTTTCATATTACATGGAAGAATGGAATGGAAATGTCAGGAGTAGAACCAAGCATTCTTGAGCCAGGCCAGTGTGTTCATATGGGAAAAATATGAAAGAACAGGGAGAATTAACAATTTATACTACCAGTGGGTTTGGGTGAGTGGCTCTATAAAACATCCCAGAATATAGTGTTTTCTTAACATTCACATTAAAACTTTTATAAATCTCCACATATTTATTGTTATAGTGAGGCAGTATAATGAGAGAAAAGTTACTTGTTCACAAATTACATCTCCTTCACTTAGTGATCGTTGGCCAAGTTAACTTCTTTGCGCTCTGCCTTATCTGAAAAATGGCACTAAAAATGCCTTTATCAAATTTTGTTGACAGATAACTAATGTTCTCTACCATTATTAGCACTGCATGTTTCACACATTCCTTAACATGTTCAAAATGTACGTATTGTCTGCTGGTCACAACAAATCCTACAAATTTAAGTATCTCTTCAGTGTGACCTAATGCCACAGTGGGTCCTTGGGATAATATCCTAAAATGTACTAATAATTGTGAAGATGCTCAAAGAAGACATTTTCCTACAATAAAGGATACTGTGCCTCCAAGACAGTAAGAGCCATCCTACATGGAAACATTATTGGGGATTTGAGAAGAAAACAGGTTTATTTAAATTTGTTTTAAAACAATGAAAGGAATGAAATAAAAGAATGTTCTTATTTTATGAACTCAAGGTGGTATAGAATAGGTTTCAAATCCACCACTTCCT
Source organism: Halichoerus grypus (assembly GCF_964656455.1). Taxonomy (NCBI): domain Eukaryota; kingdom Metazoa; phylum Chordata; class Mammalia; order Carnivora; family Phocidae; genus Halichoerus; species Halichoerus grypus. Next base: position 179,523,898 of record NC_135714.1, read on the forward strand.
GATGGTGATGCAGAAATAGTATCTGAGAACATTAATCTAGACATAGCAGTCTGAACTACACACATGTGTACACATTATAAAACTATCAGCTGCAAGTGGTGTTACTCAACATAAGATCAGACTCTTGTACACATATATCTTAAAGGTCCACTTCCACAAGATGCTGTTCAGTTTTAGTATACTCTAGTATCTACAGTTCTTAGTCCCAAACTGAGAGCAAGCTATATAAAACATTTGCAAAGATATTTCCATTTGCAAGTTATATCATGGTGGAACCCAAATGAGCCTTTAAGACCACCAAAAACTTTTTTTTTTCATTTTATAGATGAGTAACTCTCATTGTTCATCTCCCCCTCTGATTCCCCCCTTCATTCTTCCCCTCCTACTATCTTTTTTTTTTTCTTAACATATATTGCATTATTTGTTTCAGAGGTACAGATCTGAGATTCAACAGTCTTGCACAATTCACAGCGCTCACCATAGCATATACTCTCCCCAATGTCTATCACCCAGTCACCCCATCCCTCCCACCCTCCACCATTCCAGCAACCCTCGGTTTGTTTCCTGAGATTAAGAATTCCTCATATAAGTGAGATCATATGATACATGTCTTTCTCTGATTGACTTATTTCGCTCAGCATAACACCCTCCAGTTCCATCCACGTCATTGCAAATGGCAAAATTTCATTCCTTTTGATGGCTGCATAATATTCCATTGTATATATATACTACTTCTCCTTTATCCATTCATCTGTTGATGGACATCTTGGCTCTTCCCAGAGTTTGGCTACTGTGGACACTGCTGCTATAAACATCGGGGTGCACGTACCCTTTCGGATACCTACATTTGTATCTTTGGGGTAAATACCCAGTAGTGCAATTGCTGGGTCATAGGGTAGCTCTATTTTCAACTTTTTGAGGAACCTCCATACTGTTTTCCAGAGTGGCTGCACCAGCTTGCATTCCCACCAACAGTGTAAGAGGGTTCCCCTTTCTCCGCATCCCTGCCAACATCTGTCGTTTCCTAACTTGTTAATTTTAGCCATTGTGACTGGTGTGAGGTAGTATCTCACTGAGATTTGGATTTGGATTTCCCTGATGCCGAGCGATGTTGAACACTTTTTCATGTGTCTGTTGGCCATTTGGATGTCTTCTTTGGAAAAATGTCTGTTCATGTCTTCTGCCCATTTCTTGATTGGATTCTTTGTTCATTGGGGGTTGAGTTTGATGAGTTCTTTATAGATTTTGGATACTAGCCCTTTATCTGATATGTCATTTGCAAATATCTTCTCCCATTCTGTCGGTTGTCTTTTGGTTTTGTTGACTGCTTCTTTTGCTGTACAAAAGCTTTTTATCTTGATGAAGTCCCAATAGTTCATTTTTGTCCTTGCTTCCCTTGCCTTTGGTGATGTTTCTAGGAAGAAGTTGCTGCGGCTGAGGTCAAAGAGGTTGCTGCCTGTGTTCTCCTTTAGGATTTTGATGGACTCCTGTCTCACATTGAGGTCTTTCAACCATTTGGAGTCTATTTTTGTGTGTGGTGTAAGGAAATGGTCCAGTTTCATTCTTCTGCATGTGGTTGTCCAATTTTCCCAACATCATTTGTTGAAGAGACTGTCTTTTTTCCATTGGACATTCTTTCCTGCTTTGTCGAAGATTAGCTGACCATAGAGTTAAGGGTCCATTTCTGGGCTCTTTATTCTGTTCCATTGATCTATGTGTCTGTTTTTGTGCCAGTACCATACTGTCTTAATGATGACAGCTTTGTAATAGAGCTGGAAGTCCGGAATTGTGATGCCGCCAGCTTTGCTTTTCCTTTTCAACATTCCTGTGGCTATTCGGGGTCTTTTCTGGTTCCCTACAAATTTTAGGATTATTTGTTCCATTTCTTTGAAAAAAGTGGATGGTATTTTGATGGGGATTGCATTGAATGTGTAGATTGCTCTAGGTAGCATTGACATCTTCACAATATTTGTTCTTCCAATCCATGAGCATGGAACGTTTTCCCATTTCTTTGTGTCTTCCTCAATTTCTTTCATGAGTATTTTATAGTTTTCTGAGTACAGATCCTTTGCCTCTTTGGTTAGATTTATTCCTAGGTATCTTATGGTTTTGGGTGCAACTGTAAATGGGACAGACTCCTTAATTTCTCTTTCTTCTGTCTTGTTGTTGGTGTATAGGAATGCCACTGATTTCTGCGCATTGATTTTATATCCTGCCACTTTACTGAATTCTTGTATGAGTCCTAGCAGTTTTGGGGTGGAGTCTTTGGGGTTTTCCACATAAAGTATCATATCATCTGCAAAGAGTGAGAGTTTGACTTCTTCTTTGCCAATTTGGATGCCTTTGATTTCTTTTTGTTTCTGATTGCTGTGGCTAGGACTTCCAATACTATGTTGAATAGCAGTGGTGATAGTGGACATCCCTGCCGCGTTCCTGACCTTAGGGGGAAAGCTCTCAGTTTTTCCCCATTGAGAATGGTATTCGCTGTAGGTTTTTCATAGATGGCTTTTATAATATTGATGTATGTACCCTCTATCGCTATACTCTGAAGAGTTTTGATCAAGAAAGGATGCTGTACTTTATCAAATGCTTTTTCTGCATCTATTGAGAGGATCATATGATTCTTGTTCTTTCTTTTGTTAATGTATTGTATCACGTTGATTGATTTGAGGATGTTGAACCAACCTTGCACCCCAGGGATAAATCCCACTTGGTCGTGGTGAATAATCCTTTTAATGTACTGTTGGATCCTATTGGCTAGTATTTTGGTGAGAACTTTTGCATCCGTGTTCATCAAGAATATTGGTCTGTAGTTCTCCTTTTTGATGGGGTCTTTGTCTGGTTTGGGGATCAAGGTAATGCTGGACTCATAAAACGAGTTTGGAAGTTTTCCTTCCATTTCTGTTTTTTGGAACAGTTTCAGAAGAATAGGTATTAATTCTTCTTGAAATGTTTGGTAGAATTCCCCTGGGAAGCCATCTGGCCCTGGGCTTTTGTTTGTTGGGAGATTTTTGATGACTGCTTCCATTTCCTTAGTGGTTATAGGTCTGTTCAGGTTTTCTATTTCTTCCTGGTTCAGTTTTGGTAGTTGATACATCTCTAGGAATGCATCCATCTCTTCCAGGTTATCTAATTTGCTGGCACAGATTTGCTCATAATATGTTCTTATAATTGTTTGTATTTCTTTGGTGTTGGTTGTGATCTCTCCTCTTTCATTCATGATTTTGTTGATTTGGATCCTTTCTCTTTTCTTTTTGATAAGTCTGGCCAGGGGTTTATCAATCTTGTTAATTCTTTCAAAGAACCAGCTCCTAGTTTCGTTGATCTGTTCTACTGTTCTTTTGGTTTCTATTTCATTGACTTCTGCTCTGATCTTTATTATTTCTCTTCTCCTGCTGGGTTTAGGCTTCATTTGCTGTTCTTTCTCCAGCTCCTTTAGGTGTAGGGTTAGGTTGTGTACTTGAGACCTTTCTTGTTTCTTGAGAAAGGCTTGTATTGCTATATACTTTCCTCTTAGGACTGCCTTTGCTGCATCCCAAAGATTTTGAACAGTTGTTTTCATTTTCATTGGTTTCCATGAATTTTTTTAATTCTTAATTTCCTGGTTGACCCATTCATTCTTCAGTAGGATGCTCTTTAGCCTCCATGTATTTGAGTTCTTTCTGACTTTCCTCTTGTGATTGAGTTCTAGTTTCAAAGCATTCTGGTCTGAAAATAGGCAGGGAATGATCCCAATCTTTTGGTACCAGTTGAGACCTGATTTATGACCTAGGATGTGATCGATTCTGGAGAATGTTCCATGGGCACTAGAGAAGAATGTGTATTCCGTTGCTTTGGGATGGAATGTTCTGAATATGTCTGTGAAGTCCATTTGGTCCAGTGTGTCATTTAAAGTCTTTATTTCCTTGTTGATCTTTGGCTTAGATGATCTGTCCATTTCAGTGAGGGGGGTGTTAAAGTCCCCCACTATTATTGTATTGTTGTCAATGTGTTTCTTTGCTTTTGTTATTAATTGGCTGCTCCCATGTTAGGGGCATAGATATTTACAATTGTTAGATCTTCTTGTTGGATAGACCCTTTAAGTAGGATATAGTGTCCTTCCTCATCTCTTATTACAGTCTTTGGCTTAAAATCTAATTTGTCTGATATAAGGATTGCCACCCCAGCTTTCTTTTGGTGTCCATTAGCATGGTAAATGGTTTTCCACCCCCTCACTTTCAATCCGGGGGTGTCTTTGGGTCTAAAATGAGTCTCTTGCAGACAGCATATCGATGGTCTTGTTTTTTAATCCAATCTGATAGCCTGTGTCTTTTGATTGGGGCATTTAGCCCATTTACATTCAGGGTAGCTATTGAAAGATAGAAATTTAGTGCCATTGTATTGTATTGCCTGTAAGGTGAGTGTTACTGTATATTGTCTGTGTTCCTTTCTGGTCTATGTTGCTTTTAGGCTCTCTCTTTGCTTAGAGGACCCCTTTCAATATTTCTTTATGGCTGGTTTCATGTTTGCAAATTCCTTTAGTTTTTGTTTGTCCTGGAAGCTTTTTATCTCTCCTTCTATTTTCAATGACAGCCTAGCTGGATATAGTATTCTTGGCTGCATATTTTTCTTGTTTAGTGCTCTGAACATATCATGCCAGTCCTTTCTGGCCTGCCAGGTCTCTGTGGATGGGTCTGTTGCCAATCTAATGTTTCTACCATTGTAGGTTACATATCTCTTCTCCCGAGCTGCTTTCAGGATTTTCTCTTTGTCTCTGAGACTCGTAAGTTTTACTATTAGATATCGGGGTGTTGACCTATTTTTATTGATTTTGAGAGGGGTTCTCTGTGCCTCCTGGATTTTGATGCCTGTTTCCTGCCCCAAATTAGGGAAGTTCTCTGCTATAATTTGCTCCAATATAACTTCCTCCCCTCTCTCTCTTTCTTCTTCTTCTGGGATCCCAATTATTCTAATGTTGTTTCGTCTTATGGTATCGCTTATCTCTCGAATTCTGCCCTCGTGATCCAGTAGTTGCTTATCTCTCTTTTTCTCAGCTTCTTTATTTTCCATCATTTGGTCTTCCATATCACTGATTGTCTCTTCTACCTCATTTATCCTAGCAGGTAGCGCCCCCATTTTTTATTGCACCTCCTTAATAGCCTTTTTGATTTCGACTTGGTTAGATTTTAGTTCTTTTATTACTCCAGAAAGGGTTTCTCTAATAACTTCCATGCTTTTTTCAAGCCCAGCTAGTATCTTTAAAGTCATGATTCTGAACTCTAGATGTGACATCGTACTAATGTCCATATTGAGTAGGTCCCTGGCAGTCAGTACTACCTCTTGTTCTTTTTGTTGAGGTGATTTTTTCCGTCTTGTCATTTTATCCAGAGGAGAATAGATGAATGAGAGAACAAAATGCTAACAGGGTAACAACGTCCCCAGAAAATATACTGTAAACAAATCAGAAAAGACCTGAAGCCAGGGGAAAAGAAAGGGAAAGAGAGAAAAAAGAAAAAGAAAGAAAAAAGAAAAAGATAGAAACAAACAAAAACAGAACCAAACAAAAAAAACCAGAATATGATCAAATATGATCAGGCTGGTGCATAGATCAGTGCCACTCCCTAGATTTTGGGTGTATTTTGGTCTGTTAGAAGAAAGTGCCTCCCAAAATTTTATTTTATTTATTTTATTTTTTTTTAAAGATTTTATTTATTTATTTGACAGAGAGAGACATAGCAAGAGCAGGAACACAAGCAGGGGGAGTGGGAGAGGGAGAAGCAGGCTTCCCACAGAGCAGGGAGCCCAATATGGGACTCAATCCCAGGACCCTGGGATCATGACCTGAGCCGAAGGCAGACGCTTAACGACTGAGCCACCCAGGCGCCCTGCCTCCCAAAATTTTAAAGAAAGAAAAACTTATATATGTACAAAAATAAGGGTTGTTATGATGAATGGATGGAATATGACTGTAAAGGTGAAAATTATAAAAAATTTTATAAAAGGAATTGATAAGAAGTTGTTTGAAAAAAGAAAGAGGATTAAAAAAAAAAAAAGAATAAGAAAAAAAAAGGAAGAGAATGTGATCAGGCAGGAAAGTAGAACAAAACCATACACTAGAGATTTAGGGTATATTTTGATCTGTTAGAAGAAACTGTATCTCAAAATTTTAAAGAGAGAACAACTTATATATATATGCCAAGAATAAGGGTAACTACTCTGAAGGGATAGAATATGACTCTAAAAATGAAAAATAAAAATGTTTTTTTAAAAAAGGGATTGATGAGATGTTGGTTGAAAAAGGGAAAAAGAAAAATTCAAAAAAAAAAGACGTGTTAAAAAAAAAAAACTTTGAAAGACTAAAGAATCATGGTAAAAAAAGCCATGGATTCTATGTGCAGTATTCCCCTAGCGCTGGAGTTCTGCCATTCTCATTGATCAGTAAACTTGGTCTTGGCTGTGCTTGCTGATCTTTTGGGGGAGGGGCCTGTTGCCGTGGTTCCCAAATGTCTTTGCCGGAGGCGGAATTGCCCCACCCTTGCCGGGTCCCGGCTAAGTAATCTGCTCGGGTTTGCTCTCGGGAGCTTTTGTTCCCTGCAAGCTTTCCATCCAGCTTTGGAGGACGAGAGTTTAAATGGCGGCCTCCCAATCTCCACCCCAGAGGAGCGAAGAACTGGGGCCCCGTTCCTCAGTGCACCCCCAGAGAAAAGCAGTCACTCCTGTCTGCCCAGTCTCCAGCCGCACTCCGTGCTCACCCGGCCTGTGACCGAGCATTTCTATCTCTGGCACACAACCCCATGTGGAGTCTCCAAACCCAGGAGATCCCTGGGGTGAGCTCCCGCGCCGCTCCTCCCAGGGGAGGAAGGGGAGTCTCCCCGGATCTGCCGCTTGTTGGGTCCCTGCTGGAAGAGCAGGGGCCTGACTGTGCCACGGATCACGGTTTATGGCAACCCCGTGCTGAGAGCCCGCGCCTTGGTTCCGTCTCTGCAGCCGGCTTCCCCGCTCTGATATCTGGGAGCTCTGCCGCACTCAGGCACCCCCAGTCTTTCTGTGACCCGAGGGTCCTGAGGCCACACTGTCCCATGAGGGTTCCACCCCCCGCTTAGACACTGGAGCGACGTCCCTCAGCGGAGCAGACTTCTAAAAGTTCTGATTTTGTGCTCCGTGGCTCTATCACTTGCCAGAAGAGGCCACCGGAGGACCCCTCCCCCGCCGTCTATCCTCCCGAATATCGCCTCGGATTCACTTCTCCGCACATCCTACCTTCCAGAAAGTGGTTGCTTTTCTGTTCAGACAGTTGTTGCTATTCTTTTCTTCGATCTCCTGTTGAGTTTGTAGGTGTTCAGAATGGTTTGATCCCTATCCAGCTGAATTCCTGAGACCAGACGAAATCCAGGTCTCCTACTCCTCCACCATCTTGCTCCGCCCCTCAATTAGTATAGCTTTTTAAATGGTTTTCTTCTTTCATGACTTTTTTGAAAGTATCATTTAGTTGCACCCTGTCCACAGGTTTGGTAAGTGCTAAGAAAAAGTAGTTTCAGAAAGATTATATATTTTTCTTCTCTTCTCCATTACCAAAGATGTCCATAACTCTAAACATGTTTTTCTCAATAGTTTGGGCTGACTTCTGCAAGTTATCTGTCTAAATAAGATTTACAAGGACAAAAATGTGTGATAGCTCCATTTTACTCCAATAAGGTGTTGACAGTTTTGCCTTAACCTATGGATCACCAAATATTTTCTCATAGGAACTAGCCCAACTATGAATAAGATACTATAAAAAAATCAGCTTAGGGATATTAGGGTCAGGCCAGGGAGGAAGAACAATATTTTTGTTGTATCAAACCAGAGACAGTAACTTCTAATTTCAGATCAATATAAAATATAATCCTAGAATCAAATCATGATGCTTGCACTGGAGAAACTATTTTGTCAGTGGAATCTCTGAAATGATACACGGAACTACGTTTTTTATGCACTTGGAGTTTATAATTATCAAAATCAATAAGGTTAAGTAATCGCCCATGCATTACTCTACACATGCATTAATCACACATAAGATAAACAATGTAAAGTGCTCTTGAAAAATTCAGGGCAAGCTAAATAGTTATAAATATATAAGATATCTTAAAGGTTCCTTAAAGGAATTCTTTTATTTTGCTGTTGTTATTAAGGACACAAACTCTTCGGGATTTATCATTTTAAAATTTTGTATGTAATAAGTGTCCAGTCATCAACTCCAGTCAATGAATTCTGTATCTCGGTTAATTAGCAACTATATGAGAGAACTGTTTAGATTCTGCACATAAAAACCAATGCAGATGGTCCCCAACTTAACAGTGGCTTGACTTAATGATTTTCAACTTTATGATGGTGTGAAAGCAATAGCATTCAGTAGAAACTGAACTTTGAATTTGGACCTTTTCCCAGGCTAGCGATATGTGGTATGACTCTCTCATGATTCTGGGCAGCATTAGTGAGCTGTAGCCCACAATCAGCCCCACAATCATGAGGACACATAACTGATACCCTGATAACCATTCTGTTCCTATACAACCATTCTATTTTTCACTTTCAGTACAACATTCAATAAATTTCATGAGATATTCAACATTTTATTATAAAATAGGCTTTCTTTTAGATGATTCTGCCCAACTAATGTAAGCATACTGAGCACATTTAAGGTAGAATAAGCTACGCTATGGTGTTTGGCTGACTAGGAGTACTAAATGCTTTTTCAACTTATGATGTTTTTATCTTAGAATGGACCTATGGGGATGTAACCCCATCCTAAGCCAAGGAAGATCTGTATTCCATATTTACTGGAGTAGAAGAAAATATACTTAATACTGATACTGGTGATAATTCAAGCAAGTATTTACAGAAGGCTTACTAGAGCTCAGACACTTTATCTTTACAACTCCATTTTGTAGGTAAAAAACTGAAGCTCAGAGAGGTTAAGTAACTTGTTCAAAATTACACAACTACAAAGTAGTAGATCTAAGGTTGCATTTTAGGTCCACATGACTCCAAAATGCATGTTCTTAAACTACTACTCTTGCCCACAATTTAATCTTTCATAATGACTTTCTTAACTCATCATTGAGAACAATAATCATTATTATGAAGATATTTAGAATCACTGGTTAGAGGTAGTACTACTGGTAGACTGATAAATTTTGTGGTATCAGGTTTTCATAAGAATTGTTATCTGTATCATCTGTAATGAAAATATGGGAGAAAATTCTACTCAAAAATAGCATGTTATGGTGAAAACACACTAGATCCAAAACCTTAACACAACACAAAATGGTAAGCATGGCATTTTCTTAGATGACTAGATACATACTAAATGATGAGGACTTTCAACATCAGCTGAGCCATCAGAGAAATTTTTCAAAGAAGAATCATCCACTGAATCTGACTCAAAATAATAAATACAACGTCAGACTGAAATATTCTCTTTGCAACCTTCCTGAATATAAACTATAGTTTTGAGGAGCACATAAGCAGATATGGCTAAAGTAAACAAACAAATCTAAAAGAGAAAACATAAATTAGTCAATTACAGTTCTATTCTAATTTTAAATAAATTACAATGTTTGATACTACTGCTTATTAGTTTTTATGTTTTTATTAAAAACTTTGATTCCTAAAAGCAAGAGGTAGAAAATAATCTAAATACTCAACAATAGGGGTGCATAAAAAGTATGGAACATCCATAATTTAATAAGCCATTTAAAAAAATCATACTAAAATAATACTATGGGAACATTTCCATAATATATTACCTGAACAAAAATGTTAAATATTATAATGTGAACATCATACTTAATAGTAAAAAACAGAGCTTTTCTTCTAACATAAGGAATAAGAGAAGAATGTCCACACTCACCACTTTTATTCAACATAGTACTGGAAATCCTACCAACAGCAATCAGGCAAGAAATAGAAAGCATCCAAATTGGTAAGAAGTAAAACAGTCACTATTTGCAGATGGCATGATGCTATATATAGAAAACCCAAAAGACCACCAAAAAACTACTATAACTAATAAATGAATTCAGTGAGGTCACAGGATACAAAGTTGATACCTGTTACATTTCTATACACTGATAATGAAGTAGGAGAAAAAGAAATTAAGAAAACAACCCCGTTTACAATTGTACCAAAAATAATAAGATACCTAGAAATAAACTTAACAAAAGAGGTGAAAGACCTGTACTCCAAAAATTATAAAATAATGATGGAAGAAGTTGAAGATGACACAAACAAATGGAAAGATATTCCATGTTCATAAATTGGAAAAACCAGTATGTCCATGCTACTCAAAGCAATCTACAGATTTAATGGAATCTTTATCAAAATACCTACAACATTTTTCACAGAACCAGAATAATGCTAAAATTTGTATGGAACCACAAAAGATCCCAAATAGCCAAAACAATCTTGGGAAAGAAGAATTGGAGATATCACAATCCCAGATTTCAATACATACTATAGAGCTGTAATAATTGAAACTGTATGGTACTATATCATAGTATGATCTAAATTTTGTGTATATATGAATAGGAAAAAAAAGACTAAGTGTGAATAGCTCAAAATGTTAACAGAGCTCTCATCCAATGATGGAGTGGTCTTTCTTCCTTTTATTAGTCCTTTATTCCCATGCTTGTTTGCTTTCCTAAATTCTTTTACCAATTTTTCTCTAAAAATATGCTCTAAGAAAATTTGACTTGTTTAGTAACTATCTTTATTGATGCAGGGTAGAACTGAAGAGCACCAATTTGCAATCTAACTACCTGGATTCAAAGCCTGACTCCATCATTTACTAGCTGTGTAAATGTTCCTAAGTTACATACTCCAGTCTCATTTTCCTCATGTGAAGTAGGAGTATAATGTGCTTCTACTATAGCAGAGCCACTGTGAGAATTACATGAGTTAATATATGTAAAGTGATTAAAACAATGCCTGGCACATGGTCAGGACTCAATATATGCCAATTGTTGTTGTTGTTGATGTTGCTAATTTTATTATTGGAGAATATTGATTCAACCAGTAGCCCTGCTGTAAAAACAAAGAAATCCATATTTTAATAAAGATAAATATATTAAAAAGAAATGACTGCTCCAACAAGAGAAGTATGTATATGACACTGCCAAACATGCACTGAACCTAAATTATTCTCTACTTAAAAAAATAAATTTCTGAGAATTTTAACAATATCAGAATTTTTCAAATAAACATTGTTATTTTTCTGTTTTTTTATTCTTATCCATCATATATCCATGAATGATCCTTTATGTATTTCTCTAGGTTTGGCACATTCATTCTTTTCTTAAAACAAAATGATTCTGTGGTTAGGTAAATAGTTTGTTAAAGGACAACAGAAGCCTGATGCTAGATTTGTGGTATATGCAATGTCAACCCAACAATGTCTATAAGTAAAGGGATAAAGAACTTCACCAGAGCAAAGATAATATTCAAGGTCCATCATCACCACACCAGAAAATCTATGGACTGGGCAACTTACTTGACATTAATAAGGATGATCAAAACCATCTTAGAAAACTCAATGGACTTCTTTCTGGTATGATAACATTCACATATAATTTAGGCTTTTTTTTTTTCTTCCTACTGAATTAGAAACTTCCATGACACTAAACCTCCCTTTGTCATGCCAGGGCTTACCCCAAACATACACAGTATAGAGCATACACTTTTCCTTGCTATGTCTCCTAAGTAAAAATAAAACTCAATTCTTTTCAGGAAAAGGCAAGTGTTACTTTATCTCCCTACTTCTACCTTAATGCAAAACCACTAAATATCATTCTTTGGCATACAGTAGGCTTTTTTAAGTTAATATTTTCTGAATGAATTAAGCCTTCTGATTTCTCACATTATTCAGAGATGTAAGAAACTGCAAACACATGTTTCCTAGATATAAACTGTGAAGTGTTATTTCTTCCACTCTGAAACATTAGCTTCATATCTAGTCCCAAAGGATGTTTTTGGTGTGTGTGTGTGTGTGTGTGTGTGTGTGTGTGTGTGTGTGTGTGTGTGTGTGTGTTTAAAGACTTTTTTTTATTTGACAGAGAGAGACACAGCAAGAGAGGGAACACAAGCAGGGGGAGAGGGAGAGGGACAAGCAGGCTTCCTGCTGAGCAGGGAGCCCGATGCAGGGCTTGATCCCAGGACCCTGGGACCATGACCTGAGCCAAAGGCAGACGCTTAATGACTGAGCTGCCCAGGCACCCCTCAAAGGATGTTTTGAGTGAGAAGTGAGGTAGTCTGTCCAGGTCCCACAGTTTGTGGCCAAGAGGAAAACTACATAGAGGTATACATAACTGCACTGGACACCATGCAATACTCTTTCCCAAAACAGAATGCTTAAGGTCATTTCTTCAAATATGTGATTAACTACAAGAAACTGGATTTGACCTTATGTTTAAGTTAAAATAAAAATAACTCAAAATTGTTTTAACCACACATAGAAAGTAATTTCTACATTTAATGATTTTAATTATGTTAAATCAAATGAAATGATAGAGATTTGAAAACAAATTTGGTAAGCAGGAGACACACCTCAAATATTCTCTCTTTCAAATCCTATTTTACATTAAAACTATATTTTAATGAAGAGTCAATAAAGGCAATCAGTTTCAATATACTGCCTCCTTTAATCCCTACGACACTATAAGAATACAGCTGTCTTCTCAACTATCTGGTCCTTCTCCATTCCTTTACAGGCTCGCCATTCTTTTGTGCACCTGGACTTGTGCACAGCTGTGGGGGAAGGATTGATGTTCAATCTTCTGTCCTATTTGTTGACATCAGAAAACACGTTCATTCTCTGGCCAATGCTTCAACTGTCAATCCCTGGAGGGCAACTCCCACTCCCAAACATAAAGCCCTGTGTGTACTTCTGAGCCACAATCCCTCATCCCCATTTGCCCATTCTATGTTCATTTAAATGTCCTACCATCTCTCTCAAGTTAAAAATGCTTAGCACCGGGGCGCCTGGGTGGCTCAGTCGTTAAGCGTCTGCCTTCAGCTCAGGTCATGATCCCAGGGTCCTGGGATCGAGCCCCGCGCTGGGCTCCCTGCTCCGCGGGAAGCCTGCTTCTCCCTCTCCCACTCCCCCTGCTTGTGTTCCCTCTTTCGCTGTGTCTCTCTCTGTCAAATAAATAAATAAAATCTTTAAAAAAAAAAAAATGCTTAGCACCAAATTCGCCACATTTCCTTCACTGCCTTTTTTTTTATTATGTTATGTTAATCACCATACATTACATCATTAGTTTTTGATGTAGTGTTCCATGATTCATTGTTTGTGTATAACACCCAGTGCTCCATTCAGTACGTGCCCTCTTTAATACCCATCACCAGGCTAACCCATCCCCCCACCCCCCTCCCCTCTAGAACCCTCAGTTTGTTTCTCAGAGTGAGACTATGGACCTTCATTGCCTTTTTAATACAGATTTCATCTTTTTCATCAGACTCAGAAAGTCCATTGACAGGCCTTTTTGTGAACTTAACACAGTGCCATTTTGGGGCCTGAATGAATAGAGTCTCTGTTCTAAATAAGAAATTAGCAGTCAAAGGAACTGAAATGAAGGGAAAATGCAATAAAGAGAAAGGTATTTCACATTTATCTGAATATTTCATAATATCGGGGGCTTCCTTGTAGTTGACTGCCTAACATCTTTGGACATATTCCTACATTTTGGGATTTTTCTCACATTGAGAGTCCAGTTTCAGAAGCCAGAAAACTGAGAGACTACCTTATATCTGGGTGCCAAACCAGGAAGAACCAGGTTTCTGGCAGGAGCAGTTGGGGAGGCATTTGGTTCATCAGCTTCAGGAGGCAGATACCTGGCATCATAGGTTATGAGAAGCCATATGATCAGAGAGAAGTCCTGGGTAGGAGTATGTAGCCCCAGAACCAGGCTCTCTGGCACCCTCCCAGAGATTTTGGAGCTTACTAGTATCTGTCCATACGTTCTTTCTGATTAAATTAGCCTGTGCATATTCTGTTACATGCAACTAAAAGCCCTGTCCAATACTCACATTAAAGTATTGAAATTCTCTATTCATTCACAGAAGCACAAATTGAGTATTAAGAAAAAGTGGTCAATTTCAAAAACAGTTGCATTTATCTTCACTCTAGGCCACTTGGCATACCAAGTTATGTTTGCCATGCTACAGAGCCACATAAAATCTATGCTTCCATGAAATGGGAATGCTGAAGCTCCTAGCTCATATGAGTAAAAAATTCACCATGATTAACCAAGAGTAATTAGTGTTTCTTCTGAAAAATAATTTAGAATAGTTAATTTGCTGATAGAAATTTATAAAAATCTGTTTTCTTTACCCCTGAGGGTAAATTAAACAAAAGAACTTTAAAATCTAGTCCCCTAAATAGATGTTCCAAGGTCATGAGTAATCAAGGTGTTATGGTTATGAGTATAGCATGATAGTCAATACCATGAGGTCTGGTATCAGAATATCTAAATTTGAATCCCAACTCTACCACTCATTAATTTTGTCACCTAGAACAATATAAACCATGTATCTACACATCAGCTTCTTTATCTGAAAACAAAAATAATTATAGGACCTACTTCAAATAAGTTTTTAAAAGTATTTCTGCTACAGAAAATATATGGAAGGTATTTAGCACACTGATCAGAATATATTAAGTCCTCAATAAATGTCATCCACTGTGATGTCTAGTAGCTTCATTGACAATTATGATGACAATGATACCACAATAATGCGAGGGAGTCTAGAATTTAACACATTTGACTAAGCCCTGTACTAGATGTCTATTATGGTAGGGTCTTTTAATATTAAACATCTCAGTTTTTCCAAATGTCTTGTCTTGTTCATTCAGGGGATTATTACTTCTGAAACTAAACTGCCCACACTCCTTGGCTGAGAAAAACGCACCTGGGGATAAGCTGCCTGACTGAAAAGCTATGCAGCTCTTGATGGGCTGTTTTTTGCTTTGTGCCTGAAAACAGCTTTTCTACACCAGTGCCCCTTTGAGGGTATTTTGGCCTCAGATTACAAGGACAGTGAGCTACTGCAATGGCATTTTATAGAGAGCCTCAGAGTTTCCAAATATTCATTTTTAGCCAATGTTTCCAGCTGGGGTCCATTTCCAGTGGCTAGGGGAAAACAAATATTTGTCTTGGGATTGTAGGGTTCCAAGCATTTTGCAAATGTTTTCACCTAATACTTCCCTGGGAAAATACCATCTCTGGTAAACGTAACTTAAAAAGTAAGTTGTTCGTTTAGCAAAAAAAAACTGTTGCAGTAAAAACACAATCTTGCGAAGTCTTTGCAAGCATATGTGCTGGTTTTGTCACCATTGTAACTGTGGTTACGATGCACTTTGGTTTGATACCTCAAGTTTCCTTTGTTTAACATCATCTGTTAAAAAATGGTTGTTAACCCTTGTTTGGAGTTATCACCCCTTTGAGAATCTGACGTATGCTCTCTACCATTTCCTCAGAAAAAGAAATTGCCATATACATAATGTATGTCTGCATACAGAACAACTATGCATGGCTAACAATTTAAAGTTCTATTTTAAAATGTCGAATATATTATCTGTTTATTGGCATTCTGTTAATCAGAAAACTCCAGAAAGTAATTTTTTGCCAGAACAATGATACTTGGTATTCAAAATAATGACCCCGGCTCTGTGAACCCCTTGAATCCCACCTATGGATGCCTTCAAGCCTTGCTACTCAAAGCACAATCCTTGGACCAGCACCCTCATCATCACATGGGAGCCTGTTAGATATGCAGAACCCCGGGCCCCAACTCTCCAACCCATACCTGCTGAATCAAAATAGGCACTTCTTTTGTATGTATATATGTATGTATTTATTTATCTTTTATTATGTTCAATTAGTCAACATATAATACATCATTAGTTTCTGATGTAGTGTTCAACGATTCATTAGTTGCGTATAACACCCAGTGCTCATTACAACATGTGCCCTCCTTAGGCACTTTTAACAAGATACCCTGTTGATTCATATGTATATTAAATCTTGTGAAATGCTGCTTTGAGTGCATGAACAGTCCTTTAAGAATCTCTGGTCTCCAAGATTCTTTCAGTGCTTGAGTCACAAGTTAAATTCCAATACTGTCTTCTAGAAGCCCCCAGTATAATGTATATGAACAAATACAAATTAAATGATAACCATTTTTTCATTTTTTCAACAAATATTTACTGAACATCCACTGTGTGCCAGGCGTTGTTCCAAGCCTCTAGCCTCATTCTAGAGGGAAAACAGATAAAAAAATATGCAAGTAAAAATGTAATCTGTCAGATGCTCATTAGTGCTATGAGGTAAAACAGAGCAAGATGAAGAGGACAGAGAATGTTGGTGGTGACCAGAAAAACCTATGGATAAGATGGCATCTGAGCAAAAACCTGAAGAAAGTGAGGAGTGAGATTTGTACTATAGGAAAGAAAAGCTTTCCAGTAGACAGCAAAGTAAGGTAAAAACCCGGAAGCAGGAAGGTATTTGGTGCCTCTGAAGGATCAAGGAGGAGGTCACTTCCGGTGGATTAGAAAAGCAAGAGGGAGCAGGTGAAAGCGACGAGATGGGATAAGGGTGGTCATGTAAGTACTAATAATCACTGACCACATGTACCAATTGCTTATAATCATGAGGAACGACAGTGTGACAAGTCCAGATGGGTTCAGTGGAGGGGAAGACTGCCCCCTCTCTTCCACTCAGTCAGGGAAAGTCTGAGACTTTCCTAGGGGTTTCAGAGACTTTTTGAAATACAACTTACTCCCATCAGAAAGCAATTTATTCATCTTTACTTTTTTTTTTAATTTAGGCTTAAAATATAGTTGCTAAGTACCTCTGGCAAAAACCAGATTCTGTTTCAGAGGGTCTGGCACATACTTGGCAGGAAACACACAAACTGGAATTAAATAATAATCCCATGGCTGGCTATAATTCAGAACCATATCTTGGCTACCTTTTTAGGCTTATGTTCATAATTATTCTAGACCACATTTCGACAGTATCCTAGCCATCTTGTCTGAACATCTGTTTCAGGAACTCTTCTGCCTTTGGCCAGTGTGTGCTCTCATTGCAGCCAGCACACCAGATGACCAGTGCCATCCCCTTCATATTGTGCATACACATCTTGTATTTTTGAGTCTATGCCAAGTTCCTGTTGGGAGACACAAGGTTTTGGTAACAAGGGATATGTGCTTCTCTTGTTGCCACATGTAAACCACATGAAAGGAATCATGACTATATTGCTTAAGAAGTCATGCCAGTAACTGTAAAGATCAGCCTAGCCTACAAATAACAGCTATCAATTTGTACAACCTTTGTACATGGGATAATCTAATCCATGCTAATCTCTCTCTATTATGGCAATGAAGATGCTATAATCACTCCTCACACAGAAAGGCTTCAATCAAATTAATGTTCCATGTCAGCTCTATCTTAAAATATTTCCTCTTCCTCATCCAGCATGAAAAGTGAATAAATCTGTCTATGCTGAACGAGCCTCCCAAGGATTCCCAATTTAATCTAGCCAAAATGGAATTTACCAGTCAAAAACATCTAAATAAAAACAAGGAGGCCACTATTCACTCACAGATAGGTATAATCCACCTTAATAAAATTAAATTACAAAAAGAAAAATAATGGGATTATTTACAGAAAATTTCCTTTTCCCACTCAATTATTTGTAGAATATTGGAGCCAGATAAGACCAATGGAGGTCTTCATTTACAGGTGAGAAAATGGTGGCTGAAGGAAGCAGAGATCTTACTCAAAGATGCAACACTCTGTGGTGGCAGAGAAAGCACCAGACCAAGGTCCTTCATCATCCAGATAGCCCACCACCACCCCCAACACACACACACACACACACACACACACACACACACACACACACACACACACTCCCCAGGTCTGTCCACAGGGTTACAGCATAGGGAAGCTTCTCTGATTTGCTCCAACATTTTTTTTTATATATCATTAACTATAGGGGGGTGGGGAGACCATGTAAGTCAGAGTTAAAATGGCAAGAACAATTGCTAATCAAAAATCAATCAGAAATGAAGATAAAGCATTTTTTGAGATTCTAATACAAGTTGATAGGAAAATTGGATTCGATTTTCCAAAATTTAATTCTCACAATGCTCAAGAACATGTCTGTTGTACCACAGGAGGCACCCTTCTAATGTCAGTGAATATTTCTAAGGAATCACTGTTCCATACTTGACCTATTTTAATTTTGCAGGTGGTTGGTGATACAGAGAGTAGAAAATGCTGCCACTCAAAATCTGACTTTGTAAAACCTTAAACCTTTTAGAAAAGCAATCAGCACAAAATGTGTCTTCACACCTGTGACTGAAATTATATGAAGAAACAAAAAGTGCCAAGAAAAACTAGAAAAGCTAGCTAACCCAAATTAGTTTTTATATTTGCAAACTTCAGTTCAAAAAGTTTCGTCAACCAAGAAAGTATTTCTCAAGACGTGTCAGTGAATAAAGTACATGACAGGACATCCATAACATGATAAACATTTAAAAATCCCATTGATGGATCCCCATAAAGCCTCTACTTATAATGACTCATCATCAGAAAACTCTTGTAATTAGCACAGCTATACTGTCCCGGGACATAGCAATGACCCTAGGATATTACGAGATTCCCACGTGTCTACTTTTGTCTGTATCATTCTGGTGCTGATGGATTTTCTTGGGTTCTGGTTGTTCACAGTGGTAATCCTCTCCAAAAAAAGAGTACTGCACTAGCAAGAATACTTTGTTCCCTAATGACCATAGATAGCACATTCCATTTTCAGTGATCTGCTTGGTAGAATCTTATGTATGTTGAAAGATCTGTTCACAAACACAGTACTCTCATTTTACACACTAGAAAACTGAGATGTTTAATGATTTTCCCAAAGGCTATTACAGTTTATTTATGCAAATACAGGCCAGGAACTTGGGTCTCCTGGCTCCTTATCAGCTGCTGTTTCAACTTTGTCAATCTACCTCCTCTATGAGTCATCCCCCACTGTAGGATAGAATCTTACTTTATCCTCCAAATCCAATCCAAATGGTCTACATTTTAACTCACATAATTGCTAAATTGAACAAGAAGTTTAAAAGCAACTGCTTTTTCTATTACAGTGGGAATTCTGGCTCAATAACTATAAATGTCTTACAACGTTGTACAAAATGCCATCCTATCCATAATTGTTTTTTTACCCTACTGGGCTATCTCTAAACAAGCATTTCCAAGGCTGTGTGACACAGGACAAAGCCTGCAACCTATAGCAAAAGAACACTTCACCAACCCAAAGCTTCTGACTCAACTCAAACCTACGGCTTATTTAGGATTTTAAGGTAATGTCTGCACCCAATAACAGCCAATGTTTACCAAGTGAGCACTCAAGCCATTCTTCCTACCTGGTTATTCAACCTTGATCACAACACTAACATGGCTGAACAAAACCCACTTGACAGATGAGGAAAATCAGATCCAAGATCCTTAATAATCTGCCAAGATCAAACAGATAGTAAATAGGAAAGTCAACACTGGAGTTCTCCATTATACAAAAATGTTCCTTAAGAGTATGTGCAAGAAAGAGCTCCCATTTTCCAGTAGAGGATACACTCTTCAGGTCCTGTCCTTTCCCAGTATCTAAAAGAAAGAGAGTAAGTGGAAGAGATACTGATAAATCTAATAAGAATAATACTTCAATTACATATGTCTTCTAAATCAACCTCCAATCCATCAAGCTGTAATACTGCTCCCTCAATAGCAGCTATTCCAAAGCATAGTAACGCAACTCCTCCTGCACATTCGCTGTTTTCAGGGTAGTAAAGCTAGACTTTCCACACACTAGCTACCCAAGAAGCAACAGTTTCCCCATGTGAAAAATGAAGTTCATAATAGTGGTGCTTAGGGTTGTTGGCAGGATTATTTGAGTTACTATATGTAAAAACCCTTGAATCATGCCACACAGTACATTCTGTGAATATTAACTACTAATCTTATTATTATCCCTATCCTTACAAAAGTAACAAGCCAGGCAACAGTGCATTTCTATGTCTTGGGCTGATCATGCAGCTTAATAGCAATTATTTAGCACTGACTGGATGTAAAGGTGTATAGGAGGAACTGAGGAAGGACTAATAAAAGGAAAAAAACAGATCCACTCCTAGTCCTATGGGGATTGGCAATGTAGGGAATGTAGATAAATGCAGATGAGAGCAAGAACAAAAATTAGCACAGAAACATTTCATGTACTGCGTGTATAATGAATGGTCTTTAATGAGAGGCTGGCTGACTTCACAGAGCCAGCATTGCCCGGGACCACAGGAGGGCTGTGCCATAGCAGAGAGTGAAGACAATGGTATTATTGCAGACAGATGAAAGAGCAAATGCTCAGCAGTAGCACTAGACAATACCAGAGAAGGTTTCCGGGAACATGAATAAATTGATTTGTAAACCAAAAAGTGCTCAAGTTTAAGGTGTTATGTCTTCCTGTGTTGATGGCTCTGATAAAGTTTTTAACCAATCTTGGATTCACAGCTCTTCATACGACCGAGACCTACATGCTTCTCTCTCCTGGAGTTTCAGCTGTCATAGCGAGCAACCGAGCTAGGATGCTGGGGACACAGGAGCAGGTGCGGCCCCACCTGTATCACATGGCACTTGGTGCTGTTTCCCAACTCTGTGACCTTGGACTTTCACACTCTGGACCTCAGGGTTTCCTCACCTGCATGATGGGGCTAATAGCGGCGGTTCCCCTAACGGGGTTGTTGTGAAGATGAAATGAATTAGATGAAAAGTTCTTGGAAGAGTACCTGGCACCTCGTGAGTATTATGTAAGTGTTTACATTATCTTAATGAGCTCATTATATCTATGCTGTTCTCCGTCTTGCTCTAGCTCTGATTACTTCATCCGAGACAAGATATCCAGCAGGCAAACCTTTAGTACTGCATTCGCTTGGCAGGACTCCAGGGATTTTAGAAGTGGTCTCACAACAGAAATGAAAGAAAATAAAGGGGAAGTGGGGCCTGTACACTGAAACACAGTCCTGACAAGAACAAAGGTGGGAGACACAGTTTCTCCGTTTCTTGCCATGTTCTCATGCTCACTCAAGCAGGGGAGTTAGTGGGTTTTTTTTTTCCCACCCTTTCCAGCACAGAGGCCTGAGCATCTAAATGCAAGTAGGGCATACTTGGTACCCTCTACAACATCCACAGAAACCCAGAGGAGCCTTCTCAGACTGCAGACAAAATCCCCATCTAGGAATTAGGAAGCACAAGGACATCTGTTTCTCCATTTATCTATTTTTCATTTTGCATGGACATAGTCCAGTGGATCTCAAACTCATGGCCGACAACCCTCTGAGGGCTTTTACCAGAACCTTGAGCAGCACATCATCCTGTCACAAAAAGATAAAACAAACAAACAAACAAACCCTAAACAAACAAAAAATTAAACAAAACAAAAAAACTAATCAAACAAACAAAAAACCTCTGAGCTGCTAGCCCACTTTACAGAGAGTGCCCCCAATCAGCTGCTTACACTCAGACTAGGGGGACATTGTGGATGGCCCACTCTGTGGCTGGCTTTAGCTATTACTTCATTTCATTGCCCTAATAATTTATGAAGAAGATAACATTAGACACATTTTAAAACATGCAAACTAAAGCTTAGCAAGTTGAAGAGAAATGCTTCATCTTCCAATAATTGACAACTGATAAGGCTTGGATTTGACATCAGGCATATTTGACCCTCACTATAACTCTTTTCTCTTTCAACAAACACTTGTCAAAAACCTCTTTAGTACTAGATATTGTTATAGACGTGGGGATACAGTAAGAAAGAGACGATGTCCCGATCTCAAAGAGTTTACATTCTACAAAGGAAGATAAAATAAACCAAGACATATAAGATGATCTTGGGTGAAAAAGTCATGAAGAAAATTGAAGCATAATTGTGGACAGAAAGTGACAAAAGAGGGCAGCTATTTTACATATGGTGATTAGGGGAGGCCTTTCTGAGGAAGCAGCATTTGGAAAGACACTTAAATGAAGTTAAGAATCAGGCCGGCAATTATGGAGTGGGGGAGTGTCCCCTAGAGGTGAGAGCAAGTGCAAAGTCCTGAGGCATAGCCAAAGAAAAGCAAGATAACCAGCGTGATTTGGGTAAAGCAAAAAATAGGGGCAGTGGTAGGAGATGAGGTTGAAAGTACTAACTCAGGCCAGACCACACTTAGGTCTCATAGGCTAAGGCAAGGCATCTGCATTGTGTTTGATTATAATAGAAAACCACCAGAGAGTTTTGCACTGGGAATTAGATTCTCAAAAGAATTGTATTTTTAGAAGATCACTCTAGCTGCTGTGTGGAGAACTGACTATAAAGGAGGAAGAGTCAAAAAAGGGGCAAGTTAGGAAGCCGATTTAGTAGTTTTGATGAGAGATTATGACAGTTTGGACTAGGTTTGTAGCTGGACTCATGACATATTTTGAAGGTTCTTCTCCCTGGTACAAAATCAGGGTGGTCCTTAAGGAATTCTTTCAAAACACAGATTGAGGAACGTTGAAACCAAAGATGATGGGATATCTTCACTCTGTCACAGCCATGACCTAACCTCAATGTTATCATTGGTGTGACAGTGTATCAAGCTTGAAATCTAGCATTAGGACGACAGTCAACATGAAGCCACGCTGACAATGTCATTTTAACCCTTGTAAAAGGTGAAAGGGCTCACTTCCCTTTCATCCATCCACCAGCCAATTCCAGAGCAATTTTATCTTGCTCCACAGAGAAGTTTTTAAATTCTCAACTTTTAAAAAGAATCTTTGGTTTCCCACATTTCTGCAGGCTTCTCCACAGTTTATCCTGAACCGGAATATACACGGATGGACATGGCACACCACAAATCTGTTCCTTCTCTCAGACAAAACTCTTTGAAGTACCCAAGTTCTACTGGCACTGCCTTCTTTCATATGGAAATATGATGTTTTAGAGAGATCTAAAATATGTGGTTGAACAGGGTCGTCAGTCTTGTAATTTTATGCTACAAACCAAAGGTAGTTTGTTGGATCTGCAATAGATAATGATGTGACCCCCACATCCAGTCTAGAACTTTTTATATTATCTCCTTTTGTCATCACAACAACCTAATCAGCTACATAGGCTTTTGTATCTGCCTGATTTTGCTGATGAGAATACAGAATGTATCCTCATGATCACAGGGGGAATTAGAGGCAAATCCAGTACAGAATCCCAAGTCTTCTTACCTCCACACCAGTGCTCACTTGATCAGATCATCCTAATTTTCCAACTTGACACCTAATTACCCAGAGGGTCAAAAAAACCCAAAGCAAATTTTGTTCCTTAAAAAATCCATTATAAAAGAAAATATACTATTAGCAGATGCAATGAGGGTTGAGAAAAACTCAGGGAAAATAGGTCTGTGTTATTCCTCCAATCCATGTTAAACCTGTCCCCAAAGGTAAATATGTAACCCTTTGATGGGTCAAATTAAATACAGATCAAGCCCTTACTATATAGAGTCCTGATTATGAAGAAACAGTAGGGACAACTTACAAGGGAGAAGCAGAATAAACAAAAAGAGTAACAAAAGCACAAATGTATATGTATAGAAGTATGAAGAGAAACAACTGAATCTTTAAAGAAAACTTCTTGGAGTAGATTTAGCAGTTTTGAACATTTAGCAGTTTTGAAAAAGGAAGGAGAAGACAGAAAATAGTTTTTCTCAGTGCTGAAGAGAAAATAACCCAAGTAGAATGAATTGTGTGTACCAAAACTCACAAATGGGCTAACCACTCTATGTATGCAAGAAATTAAGTAAAATAATGAATGATTTGGAAACCATGAGCTATAATCATGACTAATGGCCTTGGGGTAAGTTGTACAGGCTGGAGATGGCTATCACTCAATGTAAATATCCCTAGAAAAGCAGAGAATAACCACTGGAACACACTAGCATCCGAATCAATGTAATGTTTACACCTATTTTTTGCACTGTGCTTGCATTCTTCTGCCCAGTATGCTGAGAGAAGAAAACTGGTGGAGGAAGGTCGAGTATAAAACAAAGTCTAAATGAGGAGCAAATGGTTTAAGATTTACCCTCAGTTGGTACAAAGGGCCCGGGAACCACCTAAGAAAAGGAGTCACAAACTGTAGGCATGGACCATTCTTTTAAGAACTCTGTGAGGTTTTTTTTTGTTTTGTTTTGTTGTTGTTGTTTTTAGAACTCGGGCATTCCTCCTGTTTTTATAATGCTTATTACCTATTTTCCTGTAATTCTTAGAATATTCCTGACATAAAAAAATGAATTGATGTACATATTTTATTCAGCTAATCATTCTAGTGATCTTTGCAAACTGTTAATCCGTTCTTTATCCTTCTTCTAACTCATCCCATGTGGAGTTAAGACCTAAGAGACATAATATGTACTGTCAGAATTCATATAACTAGGAAAGAAATGGTAGAAAGTGTAATTTCAGTGAGAGTCAAATTGGGGGAAAAAAACAAAATGAAAACAAATATCCTTCAAGGACTGAATGGATAAACTGTTACACGCATTCGATAAAATACCACTCAACAACCAAAACACACAACAACTTGGACAGACCTCAGGGTGTTATGCTGAGCAGAAAAAAAGCTAATCTCAAAGGTTTCAAAGAAATCACTCTATTTACATAACGTTCTTGAAATGACCAGTTTTTAGTGATGGAGACTAGTGGTTGCCAGGCATTAGGGTGGGGGGCGGATGTGATTATAAAGGAGTAACAGGAGAAAGATTCTTTGGCATAACTGGAGAGTTCTGTATGCTGAATATGATGGTGGTCACACGAATCTATACATATGATAGAATTTCATAGAACTATACACCCTCCCCCCCCAAAGGAGTACATGTAAAAACTAGTGAAATCTAAATAAGCTCTATAGTTAAAATATTATTAACTAAAAAAAAAAAAAATACTATTATCAACATTAATTTCATGGTTTTGATAATTTTACTATGGCTATATAAGATGTTCTCATTGAGAGAAGCTGGGCAAAAGATACATTAGAACTCTCTAACACTTTTACAACTCCTGAGTCTAAATATGCCAAAAATTTTTAAAAAGTGTTTTAATAAGCATAAAACTTCATTAACCCCCTTTCCTCAGGCCACTCCAATACCAAGCCATAAAATTGCAGAAATTTGACTCCTAGCAAGATAAATAACAAAACAGGAAAAGTATTTCTACTATAAATCTTTTGAATTTAGGTTTTTACTAGACTTTTGGCTATAAATAATTTCATATTGAGAGTTCTTTTTCATGTGTACCCTTCTAACTCAAGGCAAAAGTATCATGTCAAAGAGGCAACAAAATGTCCTCTTGGAGTGCCAGGAACTTTACCTAGATAACCCCCAACCTACTCAACAAGCTTCAAGAACTGCATTCTATTCCCAAGATGATTTCACATGTTCCACTTTATTTTTATCCTTAAGACTATAAAATATAGTTTCCCTTCTTCTCCTTTAAACAGATGCCAACACCTATTTCTTGGGGATTCTCTCTCCCCAGTGATCCTGAATATGTCTGAATAGGGCACATCTCTGGAGTTTTGCTGCCGTGGAAATAAACACAACAGAGCTTAGAAATAAACACAACAGAGTAAGCATAAGGGCTTGCTGCTTCTCACTAAAGAGAAGTTGTAACAATACCAAGTACTTTATGAAATTCCAATATTACTGTCCTTGGTCTATTTTCTTATTTCCTTTTCCAAATATCCATAAAACGTTAGTGCCTCTCAACTTTCTTCTTTGTGGTGATCCTCAGCCTCAGCCTTCTCAGTCACAGGAGAAGCCAATTATAAATTAGCACACCATCTGTGCCTTAAGTAAGTAATTTACAAATGAGGAGATGCCGACCTCTATTCACCCCTACTTTGAGGGACACATCTTCAACATTGGCTCCTCCTTTCTCTTATCCTTAAATACATACTTTTGGCATATTTACTGCCTTCTGTTTCCTATTTCCCTAGCTACCACTCTTGAATCTTGCCTAATGCTGCCCTCTTTTCTTCTGACTCCAATGAAAAATCCTATCTCAGTGTGGGCAGTATGGATAGTTGACAAGCCAAAAACAGTGGACAAGCTGTGGCAGACACCTGGAAGCCATGCCCTTTGGAAAAGTGGCCTTCTGGCAATTCAGAATAGGTGGTCACATGCTTCCTAGAACAAGTAATCAGCTTGAGCTGCAGCTGTCTGGCAGCTTTGGGTGATAGGGATAGGTGTCCTTGTACGATTGTGAACTCCAGTTATAGAGGAGTTCATGTTCAAAAAGTTAGATGATTTAGTTTTTTCTAATATCATTATAAAATGAACTCTCAGCCATGAATAGAAGTGTGATGAGAGGTCTTCTAAGATTCCTTCCATTCAAAGTTACAGATCTCAGTTTCTCTCTAAATTTGTTAGATGTTTCTACCCATTTATTTTCCAATTTCAGTTTATGTTTTTCTTCTTTTTAAATTAAAGACCAGATCCCAACAACTAGACCAAATGCCTAACATCACATATCCACCAACTAATGGTGATACAATCAAATAATCATTAACTCAAAATCATTCCAAAGCTTTGCACACAACAGACATTCCGTAAACATCACCTCAATAAATGTCAAGTGACTTCATAATGCATACACATAAACTACTGTTTCTATAAAAGAAAGGATTATAGAAATAGCTTGGCAACCATATTAGAAAGGAAAAAAATCTCTATAAAGGAGTCTTAACTACAAGATGTTTTTTTAAACAAAAAAATGGGGTATATACTATAATAACGGAGTGGAACATTTGAAATTGAGATCATGCAAGAATTCACTACTTATGGCTGTTATCATAATATACTGTGTATATAATACACATTGTATACTTGTATATTATACTAACATAATATACTATATATTAATATAGTATAATATGATCTATAAACTATAGAGTATATTATAGTAACAGCAACTGTAAGCATATACATACACACATATATATGCTTAATTACACACACATACATACATGCTTAATTATATTTATAAATAACTATATAAACTTAAATATTATGTATTTATATCATATTAACATATATTACATATATGCATTACATATATACATGTACACATAAATTAACTTATATAACTATATTGACATAATTATATCCTAATTATATTTAAATATAACAACCGATACATATAAATGCTGATCCAACTCTAAATATATAAATATATGCAACTCTCTGATTTACACATATATATTGTATATAAAAATGTCAAAATTCACATTCTCAAGGACTCCCTTAAGAGTACAAGATTCAGTTTCACAACATATGCTGACCATTATAATTTTTGAAAAAAAAAAAACTAGAAACATGTCTGAACTTCACAGCCTTATTAGAAAAATCTTTTTATCCTAGATCTAGATGGTTTCACTCAAGAAACAGCTACTATTGTTTCCCAACCTTGACTGCATAATAGAAATACTGGGGAAGCTTAAAAAAAAAAAAACTGATACCTGAGTTCCATCCCCTAGAAATTCTTATTTTATTCATCTGTGGTTTATTCTTTATGTTTTAGGTTATAATTTGGAAATTTTGAACATATACAGGATAGGACCTCCTCATACAGCTTCAAAAATTATCAAATGTTGACAATCACATTTCATCAATAGCCCTGATTTTGTTTTTTGGCTGGGGTATTTTAAAGAAAATCCCACACATCATGTTATTTTATAAATAAGTATTTCTGTATGCCATTCTGATTTTTTATTAAATATAACTACTAGCCTTAACAGAAATTTAAAGTTTTAACATTTTTAAAAGCTCCTTAATATGATGTAACAGCCATTCCTTATGCAAACTTCCCCAATTTTTTTCAAAGGTATCTTCTTAGTTTGTTTGAATTAGCATCCAAGAAAGGTTTACATGTGGCTTTTGGTTTTTACATCACTAATTCTCTTTATTCTACAATAGCCTCTTCCTTTCTAGACTAGATGGTCTGCTCCCAAGCCATGATTTGCTGGACAAACCAGGGCATACTTCCTATATAGTGACCTACATTCTGACATGTCTAGTTATTTCTCTTGGTGTCATTTAACATGTTCCTCTATCCTCAGTATTTCCTGAAAACCACTAGAAGCTTAATTAGATTCCAGTGCAATTTTTCAGGCATGCATATTTCATGGATGGAGTTGTTTACTTCCTGTTGTAACAGTATGAGATGCATAATATGTGGTTGGTCCACCAGTGGTGCTGTTAAGATCAACTGATTGGTTCAGGGCTTCCAACCTGACCCCTTTATGATAAAGTCCGTCATCAACAGTTCACCTAATGGTTTTAGCCAGTTGGTGGTTTGCCTAGATGGTGGTATTATTTTTTAAAATACCAGTCCTCAGGACCTGTGTCTTTAAAAGCACCCCAGGTTATTCTAATGTGTAGCCAGAATTGGAAAC
The DNA here is from genome assembly GCF_964656455.1 of Halichoerus grypus. Lineage (NCBI taxonomy): Eukaryota > Metazoa > Chordata > Mammalia > Carnivora > Phocidae > Halichoerus > Halichoerus grypus. The sequence goes on from NC_135714.1 coordinate 179,552,419, forward strand.
CATTGATATACATGACTATAACACACTCTTAGAGAAATAATTTAGCTATCAGGAATGGTAGAAGCCACTTCGACTTGGAGCCATGCATACCAGAATGAATATAGTCATTTAATTGTTTTTTAATTGAGAAAAAAAAGTCATTTGCAGAAGAACTAATGTGTGCATCAGAAATTCAATGGTATAAACAAATGTGCTCTGACGTGTATGTATATGCCGTGCCCTTCTACAGCTGATCCATATACAACATGCCTAATGCCTTCAAAACCTGCTTCTTGATTAGACCTGCTCCAGGGGAAGGATTTAAACAAGATGCAAAACTGCCCCTAACTTTTCCCTTACACCCTCCAGTGATCACAACAGCAAAGAAAGCCACTCTGCAGGAAAACACTTGTTCAACTCCTAAAGAATAATTACATCCCACTACAGGGCTTTCTCAAAAGAACCCTCTGAGGCCAGGTCAAGTTTAAAACTAAAATCTGTTTTGAAAACTAACAATGCTTATCACAGAGAAAAGTGAGAGGCCTGGAAACTTGTCTTTTGTATACCTTTTATTTCCAGAACCCAAAGTCACTTAAACACAGCTTCACATTTGCTTCTCCTCCCTCATTCCCAGCATCAGTCTCTCTGGACCCATCCTATTCCTTTCTGTAATGAAATTCATATTCTTTGTACCTCATTCTTTATCATCTTCACAGTGTTATTCTGTTTAGCTGGTCAAAGGTATCAACTTACTAAACTGATCTGCTAGCCTACACACTGGGAAAGGAGTAAAGGGCCACTTCAGGACAGGGTAACAATGTGCATTATAAGATAATCTTCTGCAAACTGAAGGATTGCATTAGCTGGAAAACCACTTAGTGTTATAGGTAGACACAGCACAGTACAAGGGAAAATATTCTGATATTATGAACTCCGTTCAATTCCTTGGCTCTGCCAGTTATTTTATTTGGGAAAGACATTTCACCTGTGTCTCAATATTCTCTCTTGTGAAACAGTACATTTGGATCATACACAATTTAACCTTAAATTGTTACGGTTTTATGAATGGCCAGTCCAAGCCTGAGAAATGATTGCTATTACAGAAGGCCACCTAAGTTGTTTCTCTTTAAGAAGAATATAAGGAGACACTGTACCCATAAGAAATGAGCTGCCACAGCTATTAAAGACACTAAAAAGCCCTTAAAAAATGACTAGTAATTAAAAATTCCTGTCAATTATAGAAATATTCATACATGAAATAGCATGATGTTTTGGATTGCTTTAAAATATCTCAGCAAAAAAATATCATAAATGGGAGAGTAGATGAAACAAAATTGTCCAGGTGTCAAAAAAGCTGTTAAAGCAGGGTGACAAGTACTTATTCTCTCTAGTTGCATATCTGAAATATTTTATAATATGAACTGTCAAAATCTCATGCAATAGCATCTGCCTTCCCCCAGCCCAACTGTGGAACACCCCATGGTTAGACACCAAATGAAAGTTCTTCATTTGGAATTAGAGAAGTTGCCTGGTGTCCAGAGGAAATCAAACAAAGAGTCTACAAATAATTATGTGAACTCCAGTATAGTCCATAAATGTTGATTCTTCTCATGCCAGTGTCTTTCTCTTCACTGAGGTACTATCTGTGCTTATAGAATGAGCTAATTCTGAAGAACACAAGTTCACTATCAATTATGACAAGACAAGAACATCAAGGCTCTATGTAAGGAGAAATTACACTTAGGTTTCCCAAAATGCATTATCTTGAAGACTAATTTTAGAGCAATCCCATTAGAAAGCATAACATGAGAATATATGGTTAATATGTGTTGAATCAGATTTCACAAGTATAAACTGCTCCCCGAGAACTGAGTACCAGGAGATCATTTATTCACTCTTCTTGGTCACTTGAACAATGTTCAGCAAGTCACCACTGCAGTGGGCTAACATTCCAGTAGTCTCAACAGATAATGTTCCAATAACATTCCAGAGGGCTTAAACAGTAAAATAATTCAACTGATCACCATAGCAACTCAAGATTAGGTGGATATTTTTCTATTCATCTGAAAAGCTTGGTAAATAAAATTATTCTAAACTGTCATATAAACTACAGGTCTGCTTCACTCAAAACAGCAGATATGGTCCTTTCAAGACTATAAATAAGCTGAATTATTACTTTCTGCACAGGAGAAGTCAGCTACCTAAACTGATTATTAAAGTGAATAATTTTATAAGGTACATAATTTCAAGCACAGAAATTCCCACCAGCTTACTGAGGTGAAGACATTAGATGGGGTAAAAGAAGTAACTCCTTCTTTCTCTTCCTTCACTGTCTTGAATTTCTGATGCAATGGGTTATCTGATTTAATGAAAATGTATTCCAGAAAGATAGACTCCAGCTCTGCCATTTCTTAAATATGATAGGGAAGATAGGTGAGGATCTCTGCTTTGTTTCTGTTGTTGTATTATTGTTGCAAAAGAACTGGGGAATTTGGTCCATGTCAAATACGGAAAATCTCTAAGTACAATAATTTGTATTTAAGCTTATACAATTTACTTACAAGAATTAAAGCTTTCTTGAACTATAGGTATTCTTTTACATACTGAACATGATAAAAATGCACAAATATGAGGATTGAGGATATAACAAAAGTGTGGAATGTTCAATGTTTTCTGTTAAACAGAACAAAGTTTTCTTGATAAACCAAGAAAATTAGTGAACTGATAGATGAAATTCTAGTCATGCAAAATAAAAAGCATGGGAAACCTGAAATATCCATGGCATAGGAATATAGGATTCTAGTTTACTCAGAATAGATATTTGATAACTAAACGTTCTGCTACAAATTTTAACAAAATAGTCAAAAAGTAAAGTATTTGCAGTTTGTTCTAGTAGATGGAATCAACTGCCTTTGATCAACTGTTCTGTTTCTGGGCTCTGTAAACTATGCAAGGGCACAAGACCTGCTATGAAGGCTCCGAAGGCTATGAAGAATTTCTCTTTCTTTTCTTCTTAAGACCATCTTAGATTCCATCTTAGAGTAAGTCACCAAAAAAAAAAAAAAGACCTACTGCATTCCCTGTTTAAGACACAAATCTAGTAAGTGTTTGAAAACATTTATGTAACAGTCCTTCTTGATCCATTAAGACAAGAAATAAAAGTTCCTGGGAGGATAGAAATACTTCACTGGATGTCAAATGACTGTTTAAAGCAAAGGTAGGTAAACACATATGACATACCATGTTCTACTCCAAGGTGTAAGATGATAACAAGTGGCGATCTACTGACCAGTAATCCTCCATTCAAATAAGTATTTAAATAATTTAACAGAAAAAAAAACTCAACTAGATAAAGTCTACAGTATTTCTCAAGGTAGAAAAATCATTAAGCGCAGAATATAGTATTCCCGTTTTCTGAATTAAAAACTAAGACATGATCCAACACTGAGTTGGACTGTTTCAATGAGAAATAATATCTTGGAAAATCTGAGATGCACTGCCATTATTCTTTGACTTAGTCTACCAAATCATTTATCTGTTTTTTCATGAACTTATACCACTCAGATTTCTTAGGGGCTGCAGCACAGAAGCTTGCTGCCCTTCCCCTAAAGAGAGTCCTGAGTAGGGCTCAGCCCCCTCTAGAAACCTTTGGCTTCTCAGTATCTTATAAGCCCACCCTTCAAATACATACACTCTTCTCCTTCCAAAGTAGTGATCATTCCAATCTTTCTGGACACAGTCTAGTAATAGTGAAGAAACTGATCTATGATATCTTGGGATACAACTGAGACATGGTAGGTGGAACTGTCATCTACCCCTCTCCTCTCACCTAAATATTAATTTATCCTTCACCGTCCACTACATGTCTCAGAATCTCCATAGAAGTTTCCTTAGTGTTATTGGTACCATAATCTATTTTCTCTTTTTGGTGCAGCTAGCTGTACACTTGCCTCTTGTCTATTCCTGAAGGGGGAATGCAAGTTTAGTATGTTCCACTGTTGGTGTGTTCTGTCGAGAAACTTACTTTTCCTCTCTGCCAAATCACTTACTGTGGCAAAGCAACAAATGATAAAGACTATCAAGTACTGGGGAAGATGAATAGTCTAACATTAATTACTTAGTTCATATCTAAAAATCAATAATATTAACAAAGCATCTCTTCTATCAATTCATCTAATCATCACTGTAAACATGTAAGGTAGCTATTTTTCCCCAATTTGCAAATTAAGAAACTGAGATTCAAAGAGAATATGATCACATTCAACAAGAACTAAACAGAACCAGGAATAAAATCCTGGCCTTATAGCAAACCTGAGCTCTTACTTCTCTTTCATGATAGAGAAAAGAAAAACTTTTTCTATTCTCAACATCGTCACAAAATTTAAGGTGGAACCCTTTGGCAAAGTACAAAGAGGAACACAGGGAGAGATGAAAACATACCATGATGAAGTTGTAAGAGTTTTCAAGTTCAAAAACTATATAAGATACAGAAGTATTTGACAAACTTCAACATTCACTCACGATAAAAATGCTCAGAAAAAATAGGAATTAGGGGAACTTTCTCAATTTGATAAAGAGTACCTATAAAAAACCTACAGTTAACATTATATTTAATGATGCAAGAGTGAATGCTTTCCCCCTAAGTCAGTAAGAAGACAAACATATCCACTATCACTCTTATTCAATATAGTGCTGAAAATTCTAGCCAGCATAATAAGGCAAGAAAGCAAAAAAGGAAAGAAAGAAAAAGAATAAAAGCCTAATGAAAAAAATCTATCTAAATAGATGGAAAGACATTATGTTCATAGATCAGAAGACTCAACATAGTAAAGATGTCAATTTTTTCCAAACTGACATTCAGACTTAACAAAATTTCCATAAAAAATTAACACAAAATTGACTGTTTACTAAGCAAGATATAAAACATAAAGCTATAAAACTTAAAAAAAAAAAAAGGCAGAAAATCTTTTGGGATAAAAACTAGGTAGAGCTATTAGACTTGAAACTAAAAGCATGATGGGGTGCCAGGGTGGCTCAGTTGGTTAAGCAGCTGACTTTTGGTTTCCGCTCAGGTCATGATCTCAGGGTCGTGGGATGGAACTCAGCACAGAGTCAGCTTTAGATTCTCTCTCTGTCCCTCCCCCTGCTCATGCTCTCTATGAATAAATAAAATCTTTTTTAAAAAAAGAAGAAAAAGAAACTAAAAGCATGATCTAAAACAAGAAAAACTGAAAATTAGACTCGACCAAAATTAAAAACCTTTGCTTAAAAAAAAGATCCTGTTAGGAGGATAAAAAGACAAACTACAGAGGAGCAGGGCAAGTGTGGTACAGGCTGGAGGGGACAGAGAGCAGTTGAGAGTCCAACACCTGGTGCTCTGGACTTTCTCCTTGCTGTGAAACCTACATAGTGGAACATCATGATGCTTCTCCTGTAGAGCATATAGAGAGGAGCAGAGTTTGGTTTTGGGATGCTCACAACCAGAGGAATTGCTGAGGACTCAGAGCCCAGCCCTGACCACTAGAGAGCCTACAACACAATGAACAAATTGAGCTTAAAAAAACAAAGACAAATTACAGACTGGAAGAAAATATTTTCATACAACATCTGACAAAGAACTAGTACTTAGAATAGGTACCTTCAAACCTCAACAGTAAAAGAAAAAAAGAGAGAAAGAAAAAAGGAAACAATATAATTAGAAAATGGGCAAAAGATTTGGACATTTCACTGAAGAGGATATACAGATGGAAAATAAGTACATGAAAATATGTTCAACATCATTAGCCATTAAGAAAATGCACATTAAAACCACAATGAGATATATCACTACATACCTATCTGAAGGGCTAAAATAAAAAATTGACAACACCAAATGGTAGTGAAGATGCATAAAAACTGAATCAATCATACATTACTGATGAGAATATAAAATGGTACAGCCACTCCAGAAAATATTCTGGCAGTTTCTTAAGAAACTAACCATGCAACTACCATATGACCCTGTGATTGTACTCCTGAGCATTTGTCCTAAAGAAATGAAAACATGTTCACACAAAAACCTATAATGTTTATAGAAGCTTTATTTGTAACAACCATAAATTGAAAACCCAGACATCCTGCAATAGGAGAATAGGTAAACAAACTGTGGTGCATCCATGCCATGGACTACTAGTTGATAATTAAAAAGTAAATAAACAGACCACACTGATAGATGCAAACCTAGATGAATCAGCAGAGAATTATGATGAGTGAAAAGCCAACCCTGAAAGGTCGCATACTATATGATCCCATTCAGGTAACAATCTTGAAATGACAGAATTATAGAAATGGAGAACAGATTAGTAGTTGCCAGGCGCTAAGTAGGAGATGAGGGCAGGAGAAAAGTCATGATGGCTATAAAAGCCCAAATAAGGGATCCTTGTGGTGATGGAAATACTTTGTATCTTTACTGTATAAATGTCAGTATCCTATTGTGATATTATATCATAGTTTTGCAAGATGTTACCACTGGGGGAAACTGTGTAAAGGGTACACAGGATCTCTCAGTATTATTTCTCACAACTGCATGTGAATCTATAATTACCACAAGATAAAAAATTTTAATTTGAAAAAATGAGGAGGAATTAGGTAAAAAGAAAGGGCTAGACCAAATCCAAGCAGAGGAAACAGCATGTACAAAAGTGCCTGTCCTTTATCCTAACTCTACTTTTATCTTCTATATATATGCAGCAATCCAGAATTATCTATTTTGAAATGCCTCTGTATCCCTTTCCTCCATTTTCACCACTAGCATCCTCATCTAAATCTTCATACTTTTATACTTGGGTTCATCTTATTATTGCTACTGAAATAAAGCTTCTAAACATGGGGTGGGGATAGCTACACGGAGGTGCTCTGCATCACAGTGTGCTCCCAATTATTTTGAGTCCAGTTTGTGAATGCAAGAGGTAATGTAAATTGTTATAGAATCTTAAACTGCATTGCCAAAATGTTGGATTTTAGGAAAATCGTTTTTTTTCCTAAATGAATTGGGGTCATGCTAATAAAATAATGGCTTTCAAGATGTTTTCAAAATGTTATGTAAATTTTTAATAAAAGTATGAGAGTTACACCCAATCTTATATTTTTCATATTTTACCAAGTATGATGTTAGCCGTTGCCTTTTTGTAAACTCCCTTTGTCAAATGAGGAACTTCCTGTTATTCCAAGTTTTCTGAGATGAACTTTGTTATATTTTTTTCAAATGTTTTTCAGCATCTCTTGAGATGATCATATGATTTTTCTCCTGTTTGCTGTTAAATATGATAAATTGCAGTGGCTTATTTTCAAATAGTAAACCAAGCTTGCGTTTCTTGGTAAACATATATTATTCTTTACACATATTGCTATTCAATTTTCTAATGTTTTATTAAAGATTTTTGTGTCTATGTTTATAAGGTTACTGATCTATAATTTTATTTTCTTCTGTCCTTTTCAAGTTTGGGTATCAGAAAATGCTAGCCTCATAACACACATTAAAAAGTGTTACCTCCTCTGTCAATTCCTTAAATAAATTGAGTAAGCTTGGCATCACTTTTTTTTTTCCCCTTACATGGACAAAGAATTAACTAGCAACAAAATCTGGCCCAGGGAATTTTCTTTGTGACAAAGTTTTGATAATTATTACAATATGTGATCTCATCACTTCTATCCAATATTGTAAGTATAAGTCCTAGCCAGAACAACTACACAGGAAAAATATTTTTAAAGCATAACAATTATCAAAGAAATGAAACTGTCTTTATTCCCAAAGGACATAACTGTGCACACAGAAAGTCCTAAGAAATATACTTGGGCCTACTGTATCTATTAAGTCAATTCAGCAAGGTTGGGATATAAAAATCAATTTAAAAATCTACTTTATTTTTATATACTAACAACAAATAAAAAGCTAAATTAAAAATTCAATATAATTTACAATAATATCAAAGAACATGAAGTACCTTGCAATACTTTCATACGATTCATGAGACCTTTCACTGAAAACTATAAAATACTGGTGAGAGAAATTAATGAAGCCCTAAATAAATTGAGAGAGACAATATACTCAGAGGTTAAAAGACTCAATATTGTGAAGATATTAATTCTGCCTGAATTTATCTATATACTCAAAGCAATTTCAATCAAAATTTTAGCACACTTTTTGAAAAATTGATAAACTGGTGTTAAATGTATGGCGGGGGGCGGGGGTTTGGAAATGACCCAAGATTGCTAAAACATCTTGAAAAAGAAAAGGTTGAAGAATTTATACTAGCGGATTGTATGATTTAATTAATACAGTATAGTATTGGCATAGAGATAGACAGGCCACAAAATAGAGAGTCCAGAAGGAGACACACTTACATAGAAAACTGACTTCTGACAGAGGCATAAATGCAATTTAATGAGAAGAGAAACATCCTTTCAACAGATAAGTGAATATCTGTCTTGACCCATTCCTCATGATATACATAAAATTAACTCAAGATGGACTGCAAACCTACTATATACATTAAAGCTCTAAAGACCATAGAAGAAAACATAGTAGATTATGCTCATTAACTTGAGGCAGGCAGTGGTTTCTTAGACAGAATGCAAAAAGCACTACCCATAAGAGAAAATATTGATAAAATGGTATTCATCAATATTTAAAACTTCTGTTCTTCAAAAAACAACTTCTAAGAAATTGAAAAAGCAAGCTACATACTGGGAGAAAATATTCACAAGACATATATTGGGCTCATATCCCTAACATGAAAAGAACTTTAATGAATACTAAGACAAGCTATAGAAAAAGGGGTGAAAGATGTGGACACTTCATAAAAGATACACGAATGGCCAATAAACACAGAAAAAGATGCTCGACATCATTAGTCATCAGACATGCCAAGTAAAACCACAATGAGTTATCACTACACATCCCCTATTTAAAAAACTATATCAATTCATATCTTAGGATATAGAACAGGTGGAACTCTCATTCATTAAGGTAAGGATATTGCAAAATGGTACAACCAGTTTGGAAAGCCAGCTACTTTTTACAAAATTAAATATGCACCTGGCTTATGATCTAGTGATCCCATTCCTAAGTACTTTCCCCAGGGAAATTAAAACACAGGTTGACACAAAAATGTTGCATATGAATGTTCATACCACCTTTATTCATAATATTCCAAAACTGGAAACAATGCAATATCCATTGTATGACACATTCATACCACAGAACACAAAAAGAAATGAACTATGCATATAGCAACAATTTAGATTAATCTCAAAAGTATTATGCTGAGCTAAAGAATCCAGGCACAAAACAGTACCTACTGTATGACTTTATATGAAATCAAGAAGAGGCAACATGAAACGATAATGATGAGAATAAGTGGTTTCCCCTAAAACTGGGTTACAAGGAAGAAGTGTGAGGGGCATGAGAAATTTTCTGGAGTGATGAAAATGGTATCTTAATGGAGGGAGTATCCACAAGTGTGTACATCTGTCAAAACTTACTGAACTAAATATTTTAACTTTAAATTTTTATTGTATAAAAATTATACCTCAATAAAAGAGCATTAAAATATCCTGTGTTGGTAACATAGGGCACAATCTCTTCTCTCCCCCTGTTGTCTCCCTCATTCCCCCATTACAGGGTCCTCCTACAAGGCACAAACAGAAGAAAGTGGGAGTTAAAATAAGATTTCTTCAAACCCTATCTTCATGCAGAATTCCAAATTTGATTTCTTGAAGTCTCGCTGTGCATCTTTCTAAGCTGTGCATAAGAACACCAGGGAAACTGTGTATTACTTACTCACTTTTTCAAAATCATCCTCAGTACAAACGATCATTTTATTTTAGAATATAACATGGTGGAATATAAAAGAAATTTCCCGATTTAGTGGAGTTATTTCTCAGACAATGTGACAACTTTTAAATTATCTGAAACAACAAGAACTAAGACTAGGACTTGTGAAAACCAAGAGTAACTCCAAGCTGAACAGTGAAAATAAGTTTCAACTTTTCTTTACACCAGGCTTAAAACAATGCTGGCAAAGAGGAGCTTAAACAGCATTTTTTTAAAAAAAAACTCTCCTTATTTTTACTTACCTTTTGGTAAGAAATAATAAAATAGAAAGTGTGTGAGAAAAGTGAGAACAAATTTCCAGTATTGAGACACTCTGAATACATTACCAAATCTAAATAACATCTCAAAGTATGTATGTTCCAGAGACATAGCTTTACTCCCAAATGATGCTGTATAACTTTGAAAATGCAAGAGAACAGAGATATTTAATGGTGATGGCACCTTAGACTATGCCTGGCCCTTGCCTTCAATGGTTCAGCAAATGTGTTACTGAGACCCTGGCCCTACCACAAACTCATTGTTTGCTTAAAGATGTCTACAAAGAGGGCACCTGGGTGGCTCAGTTGGTTAAGCAACTGCCTTCGGCTCAGGTCATGATCCTGGAGTCCTGGGATCGAGTCCCACATCGGGCTCCCTGCTCAGCGGGGAGCCTGCTTCTCCCTCTGACCCTCCCCCCTCTCATGCTCTCTCTCTCTATCTCATTCTCTCTCTCAAATAAATAAATAAAATCTTTAAAAAAAAAAAAAAAAAAAAAAAAAAAAAAAAAGATGTCTACAAAGATACTGAAATGGAAATAAATTTACAAGCAACACCAAAGAAACCAGCCAGGCTCAGTGGGATCATCAAATCTATTAAGCATGACAATTCTTCCTTCAGAAACTTAAGTATATGGGCAAAGCCAAAAAAGAAACACATTTCGTTGCGTTTTGAAGCAGTAACATTTTCGATTAATCCTCTGTTTGTTTCTAATAGATGCAAAAGGAAAATAAAACAGACCATAAAGTTAATCCATAGAGGCCCAGATGTAGAGATGCTGTAAGAAAAATGGACATTGGTATTCTTTCATCTCAGTTTGGAAGGAGACACCAGTTGTCTTTAAGGATCTTACCAGCATCCATCATGAACGCTCCTGGCACTCCTCAGTCAACAGGGTCAGCTTGGGAAAAACAGGTGAGCCCAAAAGATTGCTTCAATGGCTTCCCCCCTCCTCTTTCAGCACACATCTACCTTCTCCGCCTTTACCGTTAACAAGACCTGCTTTCCATCACCTGGGAATAATTCTGGGAAGAATTCAATCAATTTCACAAAGATGTATAAACAAATGTTAGGGTGTTACATGTGTGCCTTCGGAGATACTTGTATTTTTCCAGCACAATCAATAGTATGTTTGTAAAGAAAAAATGATATAAAAGATTGCCATTCTTCATAGGAAATGTGAGACATGAACTGAGGTTTCCATTGCCTAGTTTCAGTATCGTAAAGAGGCTGGGGGAAGTGGAGAGATGAAGATCTTATGCGGCAAAGATCTTACATATTGTGCTATATAAATAATGGTCTGCATGGATTTAGATTCCTAGCTATCCAAACAAGGGCTATTTACAAATAAAGTGGTGATATAAATAATTTAAGCCTTCTCCTTGAGCTGGCTTTGTCCTAACTGGTCTTTCTTCTCCTCTGGGCCTTCCTAACCACCGTGTACAGCCTTAATCCTATGGGAAAATGCTTTCCCAGTATCAAATGCACAAGTGAGATTACTCTTTGGAACAAACACTTCAGGAATTAAGGAGTTAATTGTTGTCATCTCCTCATACTGCAAGACCAGAGTTGGTCTGGTAGGTTAGGACTCAAGGCAGGAGTTTCCTCTCTCAGAACAGCAGACAGCCCTGAGAGAAAAGTGCACTCTCCCTGCTGCAGTGCAGTGGAACCCCATGCCCCAGATGTGGGATTTGTCCGACTTCTCAAATGTACAGTCAATATACCGGCGAACTGTACACAAAAAACCTTAGGAAGCTGAGCAAGGATTCATTATGCTCAGGGTAAGCTTAAATAAAGCACTTTCTAAAAATAGTGAGGTTCAAGAAACATGCTACTCACTTGCTCTAAGAGAATAACATGTGAATGAAATATAAACACTTGCTAGTCATTCATATAAGAGCAGCTGAAATTAAGAATGAGTAAAGTACAACGGGATAGACCCGGCAAAGAACATGAAACAGAATGTGGATCTGAATTCACGCTCAAACATGTTATATGACCTTGAGCAAGTAAGCTACTTTCTCTGCACTGTCAAGTTCCTCATTATAAAACACCTTCTTAGAAGGTATTGTGAGGTCAGTGATTAGCAGGAAGTGATATGCTGGGATGTCAAGAATGGGATCACAGGTATAGATATCTTTATAAAATTTGGGGCTGCATCTCAATACAAGAAAGAAAATCTATGGTTCAGATAAGGCGACACAGGTCAGTCTTCCCTGCTGAGCCTCTGGAGGAAGTGAGCTAATAACCAGCCATTAGCTGGCAGAATGCCCAGAGCAGTCCCGGCCTGTCCAGGGCAGGAACTGGGAAAGTAGTTATAGATAGGGAGGAAAACAAGGCAGAATGTTATGGCAGGAACTACAAAACTGGCGTGCCTGCTGAGTTCAAAGTGACGGCTGATGCTCTAGTAAGGATGTTCACCTTTTGCCTAACTGTTCTGTGTAGGTGGATCAGGGGAAACTAAATCAGCCAGCCCAATGTCTCGACAATAGCAGGTATTTAGTAAAGATGGTTAGGACCATTATTAGGAAACTTTGCATTAAAAGGGCTACTTTGGGAACCACACTGTGCCTTCCTTTTCCCATTTGGACAGGTAAGAGCAGCTACACTTGTCCCTATAATTTTAGTACTTGTTACAGAGGGGCCACTGAGATCCTATGTATGGAGAGGATTCAGTCAGTTGGAAAGAATGGACCAGAATAGAAGGATTTTCTTTCCAGGGATTAGAAGTAAAATTATATTCATGCAACAACAGCATCCTACAGAAATACAATTATTTCATCCTCAGCACCTTCCAGCATTAGGTAAAAGGTATGTCAAGAGACTTCTAGGGTAGATGGCAAAATGGGAGGATGCTAAGCTCACCTCATCCCACAGATGCAACTACAAAACACCCACACCAGTGTAAATAACCCAGAAAACAACCCAACAGCTTCCAGAACAGACTCTCCACAGCTAAATGTAGACAGAGACAGAGTTGGGAGCTAAAGGGGCCCTTGGGATTGTCTGCAGGAGACAAGGATGCCATAGGCATGGAGAGGGGAGAGGAGCAGACCCTCACACCAGAAACCCCAGGCATAGAGAACTCACATGGGGAAGATAAATCCCCATAATATTTGACTTTAAAAACCAGAGGGGCATAATTTGGCAAGTTCTTACAATCAGCAGGGCTTAACACCTGGAATTTTAAAAATCAGTGGGCTCAGCTCCAGGAGAGCAAGAAGGGCAAGAGAAAACGGAGTTCCCACCCTTAAAGAGACAGCACAACAAACAGCCCCACAGAGATACAGCATAGGAGTAGCAATCTGAAGAACACCTGGGGTATATGGTAGAGAGATTTCTTTACTAATCTCAGAGTTTGTGCTGGAGGGGCAGGGATCATTGGGAGACTCCTGCAAAAACAAAGGATCTAGTAGGCACCATTTCCTACCCTGCCCCTAGTCCTGTTGGACACCTAGAATGAGACTGGAAGGAGGACAGTGCCAACACTATACAAAATAAGTTGCTAAAAGCATGCCCTGCCCCCTCATTCTCAGGCCACATACCCCATCAAGCCAGGCCTCCACTCCAGGTCTCTCCCAAAACAGACTTGTTCAAACCTTGCTACATGTCCCACCCCTGTGTTCTGCAGACCTTCCCCCTCCAATATACCCTTGGCTGGAGCCCATCCAAAGTAGTGCCACAAGCCTGACAGTGTGCAAGCAGCCCCAACAGGAGCCAGCACCACTCCAAAGTGACTCTGCACCAGGGAGAGGGGAATAGAACCACACACACCATTCCCACCGTGGCCCCAGTAATGGTCTGGCGGGGAGACATCTGGTCTGAATACAGGCCCTGCCCACCAGTGAAAGCTTCTTGGGGGACAACACAGGGAAAGTACCTGCAGTTCAGTGCTACTGCATCTCTGGCAAATAAATGCCCGGTCTGACTCCACTCAAGCCCAAGTGGCACCAGACTGGCCAAATGATATCACATGGAACAAATTCTGCCCACAATAGGCAAAGACTGAAGACAACTGGACTAAAAGTAAAAGCAGCTCAGCCACAAGAGTAGAGTATGGGCAACACACATAGGAGACACCCCTAAAGTGCCGGATTATGGTGAATAGGAGACATTGCCCTGCAGGGCACCACAGGACCTCTTCTTCAAGGCCACTATTTTCAAGAGCAGGAGATATAGCTGACTTTCCTAACACATAGGAAGAGACACAGAGTGTTAGTCAATACAAGGAGACAGAGGAGTATGGCCCAAATAAAGGAACAGGACAAAATCACCATAAGAGAGCTAAACAAAACCATGATAGGTAATATGCCTGATAGAGAATTTAAAGTAATGGTCACAAAAAGGGGCACCTGGGTGACTCAGTTGGTTAAGCAGCAGACTCTTGATTTTGGCTCAGGTCATGATCCCAGGGTCCTCAAGCCCCACATTGGGCTCCCTGCTCAGCAGGGAGTCTGCTCAAGGATTCTCTTTTTCCCTCTGGCCCTCCCACCACTCTCTCACACACTCTCTCAAGAAAAAATAATTAAGTCTTTTAAAAAATAAATAAATGCAATAAAGTAGTGGTCATAAAGGTACTCACTAGACTTGAGAAGAGAGTGGAGGACCTCAGTGAGATGCTTAAAAACAGATAGAAAACAAAGAACCAATCACAGATGAAGGACTCAATAACTAGATGGAATAAATAGTATACTAGAAGAAGCAGAAGAATGGATCAGCAACCTAGAGAATGGAGTAATGAAAAGCAATAAAGTTGAACCAGAAACAGAAAAAAAAAAATAAATGACAACAGACTTTGGGAACTCAGTGACAACATGAAGTGTAACAACATTTGCATTATAGGGATCCCACAAGGAGAAGAGAGAGAAAAGGAGGCAGAATGTATTTGAAGAAATAATAGCTGAAAACTTACTAAATCTGGGGAAGGAAAGAGACATCCAAGATCCAGGAGGCACAGAGAGCCCCCAACAAAATCAACTCTATGTCTTGGTGATCCACACCAAGACATAGAGTAACTGCAATGGCAAAAAGTAGTAATAAAGAGAGAATTTTAAAAGCAGCAAAAGAAAACAGTTGCATACAAGGGAAACCCCATAAGGCTATCAACTGATGTTTCAGCAGAAACTTTGCAGGCCAGAAGAGAATGGCATGATACATTAAAAGTCCTGAAAGAAAGAAAAAAAAAACCTGCAGCCAAGAATACTCTATCCAGCAAGGCTATTATTCAGAATGGAAGGAGAGATAAACAGCTTCCCAGACAAACAGAAGTTAAAGAAATTCATGACCACTAAACCAGCCCTACAAGAAATATTAAAGGGGACTCTTTGAGTGGAAAGGGAAAATTATAAGCAGAAGAAAAGTAGGAAGCACAAAAGCAGTTAAATTAAGTATATATAAAAAAATAAGCTAAGAGATTCACAAAATAAAAGGATATAAAATATGATACCATATACCTAAAATGTGGGGTGAGAGAAGTAAAGAATGGGTACAAACATAAGCAACTAGCAACCTAACATAGACTGCTGTATGCATAAAATGTTAAATACAAACCTAATAATAGTAACCACAAATCAAAAACCAGTAGTAGATATGCAAAAAACAAAGAGAAAAGAATACAAGCACATCACTAAAGAAAGCCAGCAAACCATGAGAAGAGAGCGAGGGAGAAAAGAACTACAAAACAACCACAAAACAAGTAACAAAATGGCAATAAGTACAGATCTATTAATAGTTACTTTGAATTTAAATGAATTAAATGCTCCAATTAGACACAGAATGATAGAAGGGATAAAAAAGCAAGATCCATCTATATGCTGCCTAAAAGACACTCATTTCAGACCTAAAGACACATACAGATTGAAAGTGAAGGGATGGAAAAGCATTTATCATTCAAATGAAAGTGAAAAGAAAACTGGGGTAACAATACTTATATCAGACAAAATAAACTTTAGAACAAAGACTGTAACAAGATATAAAGAGGATATTATATAAACATGAAGAGAACAATCCAACAAGAAAATATAACAATTATAAATACTGATGCACCCGAGAGCACCCAAATACACAAAACAACTATTAAGAAGAATAAAGGAAGTAATCAATAGTAATAGAATAATAGTAGGGGATAAAGCACCCCATTTACATCAATGGATAGATCATGCAAACAGAAAACCAGCAAGGAAACAGTGGCTTTGAATGACACATTGGACCAGATAGATCTAACAAAAATATTCAGAACATTCCATCCAAAAACTGAAGAATACATATTCTTTACAAGTACACATGGAACATTCTCCAGAATAGATCATGTATTAGGCCACAAAACAAGTCTGAACAAATTTTAAAAGACTGAAGTCTTACCATGCATCTTTTCTGACCATAATGCTATGAACCTAGAAATCAACCATAAGAAAAAAAATCTGGAAAGACCACAAATACATGGAGGTTAAATAACATGCTACTAAACAATGATGGGTCAACCAATAAATCAAAGAGGAAATTTAAAAAAATACCTGGAGACAAATGAAGATGAAAACATGATGGTCCAAAATCTTTGGAATGCAGCAAAAGCTGTCCTTAAGAGGAAAGTTTAAAGCAATACAGGCCTACCTCAAGGAGCAAGAAAATCTCAAAACAGAAACAACATAACCTTATACCTAAAGGAGATAGAAAAAGAACAAAAACAAAATCCAAAACCAGTAGAAAGAGGGAAATTATAAAGATTAGATGAACCTCCATACTGTTTTCCAGAGTGGCTATACCAGTTTGCATTCCCACCAACAGTGCAAGAGGGTTCCCCTTTCTCCTCATCCTCACCAACACCTGTTGTTTTCTGTGCTGATTTTAGCCATTCTGACAGGTGTGAAGTGATATATCATTGTAGTTTTGATTCATTTTCCCCTGATGATCAGTGGTGGAATGCAAACTGGTGCAGTCACTATGGAAAACAGTAGAGGTTCCTCAAAAAGTTAAAAATAGAACTACCCTTCAATCCAGCAATCATTACTGGGTATTTACCCAAAGAATGCAAAAATACTAATTCAAAGGGATATATGAATCCCGATGTTTATAGCAGCATTATTGACAACAGCCAAATTATGGAAACAGCCCAAGTGTCCATCAACTGATGAATGGATAAGGAATATGTGATATGTATATGTGTGTGTGTGTATGTATGTATGTATAAATGGAATATTACTCAGCCATCAAAAAGAATGAAATCTTGCCATTTTTCAGTGACATGGATGGAGCTAGAGAGTATTATGCTAAGTGAAATAAGCCAGTCAGAGAAAGACAAATACCGTATGATTTCACTCATATGTCAATTTTAAGAAACAAAACAAATGAGCAAAGAGGAAAAACAGAGAGAAGCAAACCAAGAAACTCTTAACTATAGAGAACAGACTGGTGGTTGCCAGAGGGGCAGTGGTGGGGGGATGGGTTAAATAGGTGATGGGGACTAAGGAGTGCACTTCTCATGATGAGCACCAGGTATTGTATGGAAGTGTTGAATCACTATAGTTTGTACTTTAAACTATTATTACACTGTAGGTTAACTATCTGGAATTTAAATTAAAACTTCAAAAAACAGAGTAGAAATAAACGAAACAGAAACTAAAAATACAATAGAATAGATCAATAAAACCAGGAGCTGATTCTTTGAAAAGATCAACAAATGATAAACCTTTAGCCAGAGTCATCCAAAAAAAAAAGAGAGAGAGAGAGAGAGAGAGGACTCAAACAAAATCAGAAATGAAAGAGGAGAAATAACCACAAGCCCAACAAAATGAAAAGGATTATAAGAGAATATTATGAAAAATTATATGCCAACAAATTGGACAACCTGGAAGAAATGGATAAATTCCTGGAAACGTAGAACTTTGCAAAACTAAACCAGGAAGAAATAGAAAAAAAAATGGACTGATCACCAGTAATAAAACTGAATCAGTAATCAACTCCCAACAAACAAAAGTCCAGGACTAGATGGCTTCACAGACAAATTCTACCACACATTTATTTATTTTTATTATGTTATGTTAATCACCATACATTACATCATTAGTTTTTGATGTAGTGTTCCACGATTCATTGTTTGCGTATAACACCCAGTGCTCCATTCAGTACGTGCCCTCTTTAATACCCATCACCAGGCTAACCCATCCCCCCACCCCCTCCCCTCTAGAACCCTCAGTTTGTTTCTCAGAGTCCATAGTCTCTCATGGTTCGTCTCCCCCTCTGATTTCCCCCCTTTCATTTTTCCCTTCCTACCACTACTTCTTCTTTTTTAACATATAATGTATTATTAGTTATCTACCACACATTTAAAGAAGAGTTAATACCTATTCTTCTCAAACTATTCCAAAAAATAGAAGAGGCAAGAAAATTTCCAAACTCATTCTATGAGGCTGGCATTACCCTGATACCAAAACCGGATAAAGAAACCACAATAAAAAAGAACTACAGACCAATTTCTCTGATGAACATAGAAGCAAAACTTCTCAACAAAATATTAGCAAACCAAATCCAACAACACATTTAAAAAAAAATCATTCACCATGATCAAGTGGGATTTATTCCTACCATGAAAATGTGGTTCTATATTTGTAAATCAATATGATACATCATGTCAACAAGAAAAAGGATAAGAACCATATGATTATTTCAATAGAATAAAAAAAAAAAGCATTTGACAAAATACAACATCCCTTCATGATAAAAACCCTCTGCAAAGTACGTCTAGAGGGAATATACTTCAACATAATGAAAACCATATATGAAAAACCCACAGCCAACATCATTCTCAATGGGGAAAAAACAGAGCTTTCCCTCTAAGGTCAGGAACAAGACAAGGATGTCTACTCTTACCACTTTTATTCAATATGGTACTGAAAGTATCAGCCACAGCAATCAGACAACAAAAAAAGAAATAAAAGGCATCCAAAGTGGTAAGAAAGAAGTAAAACTCACTATTTGCAGATGACATGATCCTATATACAGAAAACACTAAAGACTCCACCAAAAAACTACTAAACTGATAAATGAATTGAGTAAGGTACAGGATACAAAATCAATATACAGAAATCTGTTGTATTTCTATATGCTAATAACGAAGTAGCGGAAAGAGAAATTAAGGGGGAAAAAATCCCATTTACAACTGCACCAAAAATAATAAAATACCTAGGAATAAACTTAACCAAAAACATATACTCTGAAAACCATAAAACACTGATTAAAGAAACTGAAGACAACACAAACAAATCAAAAGATATTCCATCCTTATCTTATATATATATACACATACACAATGGAATATTACTCAGCCATAAAAAAGGATGAAATCTTGCCATTTGCAATGACGTGGATGGAGCTAGAGAGTATTGTGCTAAGTGAAATAAGTCAGTCAGAGAAAGACAAATACCATATGATTTCACTCATATGTGGAATTTAAGAAACAAAACAAACAAACAATGAAAAGAGACAAACCAAAAAACAAACTCTGAACTATAAAGAACAAACTGGTGGTTACCAGAAGGGAGGTGGGGAGGAAGAGAGTGAAACAAGTGAAGGGGATTAAGATACATTTATCGTGATGAGCACTGAGTAATGTATAGAATTGTTGAATCACTATATTATACACCTGGAACTAATATAACACTATATATTAACTATACTACAATTAAATTTTTTTTAAAGATTTATTTATTTGAGAGAGAGAGCATGAGTTGGAGGGGACAGGCAAAGGGAGAGGGAGAAGCAGGCTACCCACTGAGCAGGGAAACTGATGCGGGGCTCTATTCTAGGACCCTGGGATCAGGACCTGAGTAGAAGGCAGATGCTTAATCAACTGAGCCACCCAGGTGCCCCTGGAATTAAAATTTGAAAAAGAACTAAAAAGTATATCAATACCAACAGTAGCAAGTAAAACTCTCTCAAAGAAAATTCAAGCCCCCTCAACTGCATATTTTCATACTAGGAATGTTGCCTCTGCTTACATATAATAAGGCAGATATTAATAACCTAACATACTTTCAGCATCTTTAAGTTATTAGAAATAAAACACATCCAGAGGGATGTGTTTTAGTTCAATCTTCCACTGGAACAATATTTCCCACCCCTCCACATGGAGCCACTCAATGTACTAGTAATTTAAATACTAAGAATAACTAGTGGGCACTGACATTGCTGCAATATCCTAAGGATGAAACCTTAGGGAGGTCACAAGAGCAAACAAACTTTTAAAAAATCCTGATGTACAGGGGGGCGGCGCAAGATGGCAGAGGAGTAGGATACCTGGATTTCGTCTGGTCTCGAATTCAGCTGGATAGGGATCAAACCATTCTGAACACCTACAAACTCAACAGGAGATCGAAGAAAAGAATAGCAACAACTCTCTGAACAGAAAAGCGACCACTTTCTGGAAGGTAGGATGTGCGGAGAAGTGAATCCGAGGCGATATTCGGGAGGATAGACGGCGGGGGAGGGGGCCTCCGGCAGCCGCTTCTGGCAAGTGATAGAGCTGCGGAGCACAAAATCAGAACTTTTAGAAGTCTGCTACGCTGAGGGAGGTCGCTGGAGTGGCTAAGCTGGGGGGGTGGAACCCTCGTGAGACAGTGTGGTCTCAGGACCCTCGGGGTCACAGAAAGACCAGGGGTGCCTGAGTGCGGCAGAGCTCCTAGGTATCGGAGCGGGGAAGCCGGCTGCAGAGACGGAGCCCAGGCGCAGGCTCTCAGCTCGGGGTTGCCATAAACCGTGATCCGCGGCACAGTCAGGCCACTGCTCCTCCAGCAGGGACCCAAAAAGCGGCAGATCCGGGGAGACTCACCTTCCTCCCCTGGGAGGAGTGGCACGGGAGTGCACTGCAGGAATCTGCTGGGTTTGGAGACTCCACAGGGGGTCGTGTGCCAGAGATAGAAACACTTGGTCACAGGCCGGGTGAGCACGGAGTGCAGCCGGAGACCAGGGAGACAGGAGTGATTGACTGCTTTTCTCCGGGGGCTCACTGAGGTGTGGGGCCCTGAGTTCTCGGCTCCTCCGGGGCGGAGATTGGGAGGCTGCCATTTTCACTCTCCTCCTCCAAAGCTGGACGGAAAGCTTGCAGGGAACAAAAGCTCCCGAGAGCAAACCCGAGCAGATTACTTAGCCCGGACCAGGCAAGAGCGGGGCAATTCTGCCTCCGGCAAAGACATTTGGGAACCACGGCAACAGGCCCCTCCCCCAAAAGATCAGCAAGAACAGCCAGCCAAGACCAAGTTTACCGATCAATGAGAATGGCAGAACTCCAGTGCTAGGGGAATAATGCACATGAATCCATGGCTTTTTTACCATGATTCTTTAGTCTTTCAAAGTTAATTTTTTTTAACACGTCTTTTTTTTTTGAATTTTTCTTTTTCCCTTTTTCAACCAACATCTCATCAATCCCTTTTTTAAAAAACATTTTTATTTTTCACTTTGAGAGTCATATTCTATCCCTTCATAGTAGTTACCCTCATTTTTGGCATATATATATATAAGTTGTTCTCTCTTTAAAATTTTGAGATAGTTTCTTCTAACAGATCAAAATATACCCTAAATCTCTAATGTATGGCTTTGTTCTACTCTCCTGCCTGATCACATTCTCTCCCTTTTTTTTTTAAATCCTCTTTCTTTTTTCAAACAACTTCTTATCAATTCCTTTTATAAAATTTTTTATAATTTCCATCTTTACAGTCATATTCCATCCCTTCATCATATCAACCCTTATTTTTGTACATATATAAGTTTTTCTTTCTTCAAAATTTTGGGAGGCACTTTCTTCCAACAGACCAAAATACACCCAAAATCTAGGGTGTGGCACTGATCTATGCAACCAGCCTGATCATATTTGATCATATTCTGGTTTATTTTGTTTTGTTCTGTTTTTGCTGTTATCTTTTTTTTCTTTTTTTTTTCTTTTTCTTTTTTCTTTCTTTCCCTTTCTTTTCCCCTGGCTTCAGGTCTTTTCTGATTTGTTTACAGTATATTTTCTGGGGACGTTGTTACCCTGCTAGCATTTTGTTCTCTCATTCATCTATTCTCCTCTGGACAAAATGACAAGATGGAAAAAATCACCTCAACAAAAAGAAGAAGAGGTAGTATTGACTACCAGGGACCTACTCAATACGGACATTAGTATGATGTCGGATCTAGAGTTCAGAATCATGACTTTAAAGATACTAGCTGGGCTTGAAAAAAGCATGGAAGTTATTAGAGAAACCCTTTCTGGAGTAATAAAAGAACTAAAATCTAACCAAGTCAAAATCAAAAAGGCTATTAATGAGGTGCAATCAAAAACGGGGGCACTAACTGCTAGGATAAATGAGGCAGAAAACAGAATCAGTGATATGGAAGACCAAATGATGGAAAATAAAGAAGCTGAGAAAAAGAGAGATAAACAACTACTGGATCACGAGGGCAGAATTCGAGAGATAAGCGATACCATAAGACGAAACAACATTAGAATAATTGGGATCCCAGAAGAAGAAGAAAGAGAAAGAGGGGAGGAAGTTATATTGGAGCAAATTATAGCAGAGAACTTCCCTAATTTGGGGAAGGAAACAGGCATCAAAATCCAGGAGGCACAGAGAACCCCTCTCAAAATCAATAAAAATAGGTCAACACCCTGACATCTAATAGTAAAACTTACGAGTCTCAGAGACAAAGAGAAAATCCTGAAAGCAGCTTGGGACAAGAGGTCTGTAACCTACAATGGTAGAAACATTAAATTGGCAACAGACCTATCCACAGAGACCTGGCAGGCCAGAAAGGACTGGCAGGATATATTCAGAGCACTAAACGAGAAAAATACGCAGCCAAGAATGCTATATCCAGCTAGGCTGTCATTGAAAATAGAAGGAGAGATAAAAAGCTTCCAGGACAAACAAAAACTAAAGGAATTTGCAAACATGAAGCCAGCCCTACAAGAAATATTGAAAGGGGTCCTCTAAGCAAAGAGAGAGCCTAAAAGCAACATAGACCAGAAAGGAACACAGACAATATACAGTAACACTCACCTTACAGGCAATAAAACACAGGCAATACAATAAAATGGCACTAAATTCCTATCTTTCAATAGTTACCCTGAATGTAAATGGGCTAAACGCCCCAATCAAAAGACATAGGCTATCAGATTGGATTAAAAAACAAGACCCATCGGAGCGCCTGGGTGGCTCAGTCATTAAGCGCCTGCCTTCAGCTCAGGTCATGATCCCAGGGTCCTGGGATCGAGCCCCGCATCGGGCTCCCTGCTCCACGGGAAGCCTGCTTCTCCCTCTCCCACTCCCCCTGCTTGTGTTCCCTCTCTCGCTGTGTCTTTCTGTCAAATAAATAAATAAAATTAAAAAAAAAAAAAAAAACAAGACCCATCGATATGCTGTCTGCAAGAGACTCATTTTAGACCCAAAGACACCCCCAGATTGAAAGTGAGGGGTGGAAAATCATTTACCATGCTAATGGACACCAAAAGAAAGCTGGGGTGGCAATCCTTATATCAGACAAATTAGATTTTAAACCAAAGACTGTAATAAGAGATGAGGAAGGACACTATATCCTACTTAAAGGGTCTATCCAACAAGAAGATCTAACAATTGTAAATATCTATGCCCCTAACATGGGAGCAGCCAATTCTATAAGGCAATCAATAACAAAATCAAAGAAACACATCGACAACAATACAATAATAGTGGGGGACTTTAACACCCCCCTCACTGAAATGGACAGATCGTCTAAGCAAAAGATCAACAAGAAAATAAAGACTTTAAATGACACACTGGACCAAATGGACTTCACAGACATATTCAGAACATTCCATCCCAAAGCAACGGAATACACATTCTTCTCTAGTGCCCATGGAACATTCTCCAGAATCGATCACATCCTAGGTCATAAATCAGGTCTCAACAGGTACCAAAAGATTGGGATCATTCCCTGCCTATTTTCAGACCACAATGCTTTGAAACTAGAACTCAATCACAAGAGGAAAGTCAGAAAGAACTCAAATACATGGAGGCTAAAGAGCATCCTACTGAAGAATGAATGGGTCAACCAGGAAATTAAAGAAGAATTAAAAAAATTCATGGAAACCAATGAAAATGAAAACACAACTGTTCAAAATCTTTGGGATGCAGCAAAGATAGTCCTAAGAGGAAAGTATATAGCAATACAAGCCTTTCTCAAGAAACAAGAAAGGTCTCAAGTACACAACCTAACCCTACACCTAAAGGAGCTGGAGAAAGAACAGCAAATAAAGCCTAAACCCAGCAGGAGAAGAAAAATAATAAAGATCAGAGCAGAAATCAATGAAATAGAAACCAAAAGAACAGTAGAACAGATCAACGAAACTAGGAGCTGGTTCTTTGAAAGAATTAACAAGATTGATAAACCCCTGGCCAGACTTATCAAAAAGAAAAGAGAAAGGACCCAAATCAACAAAATCATGAATGAAAGAGGAGAGATCACAACCAACACCAAAGAAATACAAACAATTATAAGAACATATTATGAGCAACTGTATGCCAGCAAATTAGATAACCTGGAAGAAATGGATGCATTCCTAGAGATGTATCAACTACCAAAACTGAACCAGGAAGAAATAGAAAACCTGAACAGACCTATAACCACTAAGGAAATGGAAGCAGTCATCAAAAATCTCCCAACAAACAAAAGCCCAGGGCCAGATGGCTTCCCAGGGGAATTCTACCAAACATTTCAAGAAGAATTAATACCTATTCTTCTGAAACTGTTCCAAAAAACAGAAATGGAAGGAAAACTTCCAAACTCGTTTTATAAGGGCAGCATTACCTTGATCCCAAAACCAGACAAAGACCCCATCAAAAAGGAGAATTATAGACCAATATCCTTGATGAACATGGATGCAAAACTTCTCACCAAAATACTAGCCAATAGGATCCAACAGTACATTAAAAGGATTATTCACCACGACCAGTGGGATTTATCCCTGGGCTGCAAGGTTGGTTCAACATCCACAAATCAATCAATGTGATACAATACATTAACAAAAGAAAGAACAAGAATCATATGATCCTCTCAATAGATGCAGAAAAAGCATTTGACAAAGTACAGCATCCTTTCTTGATCAAAACTCTTCAGAGTATAGCGATAGAGGGTACATACCTCAATATCATAAAAGCCATCTATGAAAAACCTACAGCGAATATCATTCTCAATGGGGAAAAACTGAGAGCTTTCCCCCTAAGGTCAGGAACACAGCAGGGATGTCCACTATCATCACTGCTATTCAACACAGTACTAGAAGTCCTAGCCACAGCAATCAGACAACAAAAAGAAATAAAAGACATCAGAATTGGCAAAGAAGAAGTCAAACTCTCACTCTTTGCAGATGATATGATACTTTATGTGGAAAACCCAAAAGACTCCACCCCAAAACTGCTAGGACTCGTAGGAATTCAGTAAAGTGGCAGGATATAAAATCAATGCACAGAAATCAGTGGCATTCCTATACACCAACAACAAGACAGAAGAAAGAGAAACTAAGGAGTCAATCCCATTTACAATTGCACCCAAAACCATAAGATACCTAGGAATAAATCTAACCAAAGAGGCAAAGGATCTGTACTCAGAAAACTATAAAATACTCATGAAAGAAATTGAGGAGGACACAAAGAAATGGGAAAACGTTCCATGGTCATGGATTGGAAGAACAAATATTGTGAAGATGTCCATGCTACCTAGAGCAATCTACACATTCAATGCAATCCCCATCAAAATACCATCCACTTTTTTCAAAGAAATGGAACAAATAATCCTAAAATTTGTAGGGAACCAGAAAAGACCCCGCATAGCCAGAGGAATGTTGAAAAAGAAAAGCAAAGCTGGCGGCATCACAATTCCGGACTTGAGCTCTAATACAAAGCTGTAATCATCAAGACAGTATGGTACTGGCACAAAAACAGACACATAGATCAATGGAACAGAATAGAGAGCCCAGAAATGGACCCTCAACTCTATGGTCAACTAATCTTTGACAAAGCAGGAAAGAATGTCCAATGGAAAAAGACAGTCTCTTCAACAAATGGTGTTGGGAAAATTGGACAGCCACATGCAGAAGAATGAAACTGGACCATTTCCTTACACCACACACAAAAATAGACTCAAAATGGTTGAAAGACCTAACTGTGAGACAGGAGTCCATCAAAATCCTAAAGGAGAACACAGGCAGCAACCTCTTTGACCTCAGCCGCAGCAACTTCTTCCTAGAAACATCGCCAAAGGCAAGGGAAGCAAGGGCAAAAATGAACTATTGGGACTTCATCAAGATAAAAAGCTTTTGCACAGCAAAAGACACAGTCAACAAAACCAAAAGACAACTGACAGAATGGGAGAAGATATTTGCAAATGACATATCAGATAAAGGGCTAGTATCCAAAATCTATAAAGAACTCATCAAACTCAACACCCAAAGAACAAAGAATCCAATCAAGAAATGGGCAGAAGACATGAACAGACATTTCTGCAAAGAAGACATCCAAATGGCCAACAGACACATGAAAAAGTGCTCAACATCGCTCGGCATCAGGGAAATCCAAATCAAAACCTCAATGAGATACCACCTCACACCACTCAGAATGGCTAAAATTAACAAGTCAGGAAATGACAGATGTTGGCAGGGATGCAGAGAAAGGGGAACCCTCCTACACTGTTGGTGGGAATGCAAGCTGGTGCAGCCACTCTGAAAAACAGTATGGAGGTTCCTCAAAAAGTTGAAAATAGAGCTACCCTATGACCCAGCAATTGCACTACTGGGTATTTACCCCAAAGATACAAATGTAGGGATCTGAAGAGGTACATGCACCCCGATGTTTATAGCAGCAATGTCCACAATAGCCGAACTATGGAAAGAGCCAAGATGTCCATCGACAGATGAGTGGATAAAGAAGAAGTGGTATATATATACAACAGAATATTATGCAGCCATCAAAAGGAATGAGATCTTGCCATTTGCAACAACATGGATGGAACTGGAGGTTGTTATGCTGAGCGAAATAAGTCAATCAGAGAAAGACATGTATCATATGACCTCACTGATATGAGGAATTCTTAATCTCAGGAAACAAACTGAGGGTTGCTGGAGTGGGGGGTGGGGTGGGAGGGATGGGGTGGCTGGGTGATAGACACTGGGGAGGGTATGTGCTATGGTGAGCACTGTGAATTGTGCAAGACTGTTGAATCACAGATCTGTACCTCTGAAACAAATAATGCAATATATGTTAAGAAAAAAAAAAGAAGAAGAAGATAGCAGGAGGGGAAGAATGAAGGGGGGGATATCAGAGGGGGAGATGAACCATAAGAGACAATGGACTCTGAAAAACAAACTGAGGGTTCTAGAGGGGAGGGGGGTGGGAGGATGGGTTAGCCCGGTGATGGGTATTAAAGAGGGCACGTTCTGCATGGAGCACTGGGTATTATGCACAAACAATGAATCATGGAACACTACATCAAAAACTAATGATGTAATGTATGGTGATTAACATAACAATAAAAATTTTTTTAAAAAATCCTGATGTACAAGGAAAATAGAGAGAGAATAGTTTTTGAGTTTTTCTTTCCCTCTATTATATTTATGGTAGTAACTATTTGGATAGATTTGGCACTATAAATAATTAAAACAGCAATGCCTGTCCAAATGAGGACTTAGCCTCCACTGATATTTTATTGCATGATTCAGTTAATTTAATAATAGGAGAAAAATCATGGCTCCTTAATTGACTAAAGTTTACTTTTTAAAAGAAGTAATTAAATCTCAAAACTCCCTAGGCTCTCTTCTCCACAGTCCTCCAAGTTTGTATCTAAGTTTCTAAAATCTTACAAGAGAGACCAAAGTTTTAATTTCAAAATAGCTGAATACATATTAGGGGTGATAACAGTTGTATTTCCTCACCTCTAGGAAGGTTTTTTTGTTTTGTTTTGTTTTGTTTTGTTTTACAATGACTCTACGGTAAGAGAAGTTTTTGCTAATTTTTTTTTACAATATCATTATTTAATAACCTCCCAACAGCCTGAAATAAGATAATTCACAATACTTGCAAAAAATATACTAAATCTGTTTTTGGAAGTGGCTTGTCTATAAAAGGAAAATATCAACATCAATAAAGTAAAAAACATACTGAGATAGAACAAACCAGTCATTTCATAGAATCCTAGGGTGATACAACTGATACTCAGCTTGGAAAATCTCTGAAATGAGAAGATGGAGATTGAATACATAAACTGATCCCAGTCACAGAGCAAGTTAGTGACAAAGACAAGAATAAGGCACAGTTTATGTGCTCACCAAATCAGGATACTGTTTTTCAGTACTGTTCACTGTAACAGCAACAATTCAGTAAGTGATTACTGTTCTTTGCAAAGTCCTTCATAATCATTATGAAGAATTCATCCTCATAAGAATCCTATACATAAAAATGATCATTCCCTTAACAACTCCAGAAGTGAATTCTTGCTACCCCCCCTTCAAATCTGCTCTCTCTCTAGTACTAACAACCCCCATCCCTCCACCTTATTACTCAAGCCCAAAACCCTGAAATTGCCCTTGTCTCATCTCTTCTCATACCTACATTCAATTCACCAGCAAATTTTATCCCAAATCTGACTTCACTCTTGTCCAAGTCCAAGTGACCAATTTCTCTAGCCTAGACTACAGACGTCTGGCACATAGTAGATGGTGATTAAGTATCAGCTTAATGTTAACTGAACAGTCTCCTAATTGGTCCCAGCTCCCAGCCCTTCCATTCCTGCCTTCTTCAGGGTCTATTGTCTGGAAAACAATTTGAAAAGGTAGTCCAGTGAAAAAGTCAAACAGGTTGTGTCACTTCATTCAAAAGTTCCCAGTGAGTTCTCATCGCATGGAGAATAAAATGTAAATTCCAGTGACCTTGCTCAGTTCCAGTCACTGTCCTTATGGCTCTTCTTCAGGAATTCCAAGCATGCTCCTGCCTCAATACCCCTTCACTTTGTTCTCTCTGCCCAGAATATTCTTCCCTTACTTCATTCATCTTTTCTCCAGGCCAGACCTCCTTGCCTACACTAACTCTCCACACCCTCTCTCTCAACTTCCATTCATAGTAAAAAAAAAAAAAAAAAAAAAAAAAGAGTTGTCTGCACTTCTACATAGTCTCATCCCACCCTTATTTCTGAGCCTTTTCCCATCTAGCTTCCATCCCCATCAAACCCTGAATTGGTTCTTGCTAAGGTCACCCATAACGTTCATGTTACCAAAAACCAATAAAAATGTTGTCTTCCTCATCCCAGTTGGTTTCTTGCAGCATTTGATGATGTTTATCCTTTCCTTATATTCTGAAACTTCAATTTTCATGCCTTCCACAAAACAGTAATCTCATTTTCTTCCTATCTGGCTCTTCTTTTTCTCCTTGAGGGTTCACTCTTCCTAATGCAGCTATTAACTGTTGTGGTTCTTTACCCCACGTGATCTCATCTTGCCCATCCCATTTGTGGACCTAGGTTTTTCTTCTTGAGTCTAGATTCATATATCCAACTGCCTTTGCACATTTCTAAGTTTCACAGGTGCGACAAATACATGATCCCTGACTCTAATCCAGCACTGATGACAAACAAACAAATTATCCAATTTTAAAAGTCAGGTCCTCTATGCCATTCCCTATGTCTAAGTGATCATCCATCTTACTGTACCATGCAGAGGTCTGTCACCTTAAACATCTTCATCTTCCTTATTTTCTCATATCCTTTTATCCATAAATCCTATTAATTCTACCCTTCATCCCCAAACTGTCTACACAGCTACACCTCTACCGAGCCAGTCCATCTAAACTACCCATATTTCACCCAGATCATTGAACTGACAGTCTATCTGTGCCAACTGGTTCTCCACACTACAAACATAATGATGTACTGAGAAAGCACATCTGTTCATATTTAGACCCTTGACTAAAGCTTCCCAGTGACTTCTCCTTGCTTTTAGGATGACACAAAATTCCTTAAGTAGGTCAGAAAAGCACTCCTTGGTCTAGCCCTTACCACATCCTCAGGCTCAGCTTATATATGGTGGTCCCACACACCCTGTCACTCAATCACGTTTGTCTTCCACTGCAGATTCTTTGCAAATGCTACTCCTTACTCCTCTTTACTCATGTAACTCATATCCATCTCTTACTTAGTAGCCCAGGGGTCATTTCTTCAATAAAACCTTCCTTCCCTCCTCCACCTCCACCTAGCACTTGTGACTAATTACTTAACTTAAAATTTTATGAATTTCAATTTTTCAAGAGTAACATATACAGAGTCAACTGCCTCAGGGTTGCAAAAAAGATTTAAATATTTCTAAAATGTCTTGTCTATAGTAAGTAGTCAGCGAATATTATTTTCTCATCTCTTGCAATTCCCCCACCCCCATGATTGTGTAGCATCTAGAACACTGCTGCTGTAAACTATAGTTTAGGAATTGAAATTAAAAGAAAATGGCCCTTTGTTTCCACCTCAATAGAAATTAATTTTATTACTAATTGGGAGGTCTTAATTCTTCCATGAATCCCACTTCTGAATTATTATGCCAGTTTCTAATGGAACACATAAATTCCAATGACCTGAAGTTCATACTTTCAAATGCTTCAAGAGATACTGTCAAGTTATTTAAGCACTCAGGGAACAAGGGAGAGAGAGAACAAGAAAAACCACTAAACTAGAAGAAAGCTAGGAGAGGTCAAATCCCCCATCTGCAAATTATCACCACACAATAAAAACACACACACACACACACACACACACACACACACACAATATTGGACAATGTTCATTTAGTATAGTAACATTTATTTCAGCATAAAAATTTAGATGGTCACTTGTGGCTTGTTGTAATAAGATTTATTCTATACAGCAGCTCATTCTTAATAAAGGAAAACATAATTCAGAGTTTACTTACAGGTGATGGCAGCATCAGTACTCAGAGGGTCTTCGTTCTTGCTACTGATAACTTTTAATTTTAAATGTACTTGAGATTCACAATTTACTTGCTAATCATTTAGCTTTTACATTTCACCTCTTTCACACATCACCATCCTAGACAGAAAAGTAAAGAGTGTGGGTGTATAGAGCAGTGTCTGACATAAGATTTAGACATTCAATTTTGCATTTGCATATTTGTACCACAAAAACATTCCTATGCATATGTGGTACCCCCGATATAGAAATAATAATAATTCTGACAGCATGGCAGTTCTTCCTTTCCACAGAAGCCTCTGCTAGTACAGCCCAGGATGGAAACGACTTACATGTGAGGTTGACCAGGGGACATTAGGAATTGGATTAGGAAATGGCTCCCAGACCCTATCCATCGCATTCGTTCTCCTTTTCCTATAATCAGTTGAGGCTCAGGATATGGGATTTCATCCCCTGGGGATCTCTATTTGAAAACAAAGTGACCATGCTCTTTTTCTACACTCTGGCTATAGACAGTCTTTCAGGAAAGTAAATGGCTTGTCCTGGTAGAAACTGGCAGTGACAGAATAGAACCATCCATCCTGTCTCGAGAAAGAAATGAACAGAAGTGAAGTGGAGAAGTTCAGTGTGTCAAGAAGCAATCCTACCAAAAGCCCACCCGTACACTGTGCATGCATTATGCAGAGACGCATGAAATTCAGCTAACTGCTGGCTTGGAGTCTCCTGCGAAAAATAAACAAGTTTGGCAAATGCTCCTTGCAAAAGAGTATAAGCAATCCCTAATCTGCAAACACTAAAATATACTGGATATCCATTTATATTCTCCACTACTGAGGCAGATAGGTATTGCTTACAGTGTATCCTTGCCCTACATCTTCTCTCCTTTCTCCAGCATCAGAGTCCTTGTTTCCATGGTGAAAAACAAAACAAAAAATAGGTAACAAAACAAAACATGAACTTATTAACAGAAAGATCAAAGCCAAAAAAGTTAAGGACAAAAATTGTGTAGAGCAAGAAAAGCTTAGTGGGCTATCTTTACAAATTCAATTTCAATTGCTCTATTCCAAATTACCTCCCTCTATACTTCCTCAATTTGGGGGTTCATTTTCTTGGGCTGCTTGAAATCCTACTAATTAAAGATATATTAGGATTGGCAAATATCATTTTTGAAAATGACAATACATTTAGGAGGTTTAAGAAAAAAACAGGCGGTTTATTGTAAATGAGGTTTTTTTTTTTTTTCAATTGAACATTTACCTATTTTCTGGATTGTAAGACCAATACATTAGAAAACTGGAAACTATAAATACCACTTTATAATACCAACATCCCAATCTATAAAAATCTAATATTTGGGGTTTTCTTTCCTTCTTTATACGCATTTTTCTAGGGTTGATATCACACTGCTTTAAACTTGAATTTGCTCCTTTACATTTAAGCTTATGTATTTTTCCCGTCATTCAGCGTCTTCATAAATACAGTTTTTATGGTTACATAACACTGTGTTGCATCCATTTACCATAATTTACTTAACCATTCATCCAATGTTGCACATTTAGGCAGTTTCCAACCTTTTATTATTGAAAAGAAAGCTGTGATTAACATCTTTATGCAAATATCTTTGCATTTCAGAATATTGTTTTAGGATGGATTCTGAGAAGAGGAATTACAGGGTCAGAAGGAGGGTAGGCTGCTTTCTGTTTAACATGTATTTGAAGCGAGCTACACTGAGAGCTCGGGACACTCTTAGGGATTGGACCGGCTAGAGGTACTGAAAGTGAAGCAAAAAATAGCATGAAAGTAAAGAAGAGGAGTGCCAAAAAGTGAGAAAGAAAGGTGAAAGATGCCAAAGGTATTCTTCACCTCTTACACAAGTTTGCCTTGGGCTAGTCCTGTGGAAGATAAAAGGGCCTTTATTCTATTTTCTTTTCATATGATCTGCCATTCCAAAAATCTAGGTCTAGGGCTAAAAACTGCTCAAGGTCAGCTACAATATTACAAGTTTAAAAACAAAAATTTACGTTTGCTTGTACGGTTACGTGCATTCCAGAATCAGAACAAGGAACTGGAAGCTAATTTAAGGAAACAATATGTGAAATGGTTAAAGGCACAGAATCCAGAGAGGGAGCAACATGAATGGGTTCAAGCACTGGCTCCACCACTCACCACATAACCTTAAATAAGATACTTTACTTCTCTAAGCCTCACTTTCCTCATCTATGAAATGGGTACAATTAATAGTGTCCACAGCGTTGTTGTGAGGATTAAATGAGTTAACAGTATGAAGTGTTTAGTGCCTGGCACATACTGAGCACTATAAAAATATTTGTTGTTGGGGCACCTGGGTGGCTCAGTTGTTAAGCGTCTGCTTTCGGCTCAGGTCATGATCCCAGGGTCCTGGGATCGAGCCCTGCATCGGGCTTCCTGCTCAGCTGGAAGCCTGCTTCTCCCTCTCCCACTCCCCTTCCTTGTGTTCCCTCTCTCGCTGTCTCTCTCTCTGTCAAATAAATAAATAAAATCTTAAAAAAAAAAAATATTTGTTGTTATTATAAATAAAGTTTGGAAAACAATAAAAGCTGAGAGCAATGATTTTATTATGGACAGAATGTTAACAGAATGAACCAGGATAGTAAGAAAGCAATTTAATTTCTTATAATAGTGTAAATATTACATGGTAGAAGGCTAGCCTATTTTAAGCAAGCTTTTGGAAAAGACAACAAAAATAGGGTCAAAGTTGACCTTGGAATGTATTGCTGGGACATGACATTAAATTCAAAACAATAAATGCAACAAAAAGGACTGGGTAATATTTGTCTTGATTACCCCTAAGAAGTCAGTCATCCTTTAGCCTAAGAAGGTATCTGCAATCAACATAGTAAATATACACCCGCAGCTAAGAAGCCTGGATAGATTTCAACCCTAAAGACCCAGACAAGTTCATTTCAAGATGATGTGTATTTGAAACCAGTTATAGTTCTATGTTAATCTTAGACCACACAACTGGATATTCCAGTGAGGTTCATCTTAATTCAGATTAGAGCTTGGTAAATGAAACCCTAATAAAGATAATTAAACTGGCTAACATCACCAAAAAGAAAATAAAAGTCAAGGCAAGTAGAAAAATAGCTCTGTGACTCAGGCATCTCTATCTGGCAGAAGTGCCTAAACTTTGGAGGAAAAAAAAATTAAGAACAGAAGAGGAGAAGGTGCTTACACATTACACAGAACAGGTACCATGAGGAAATGTTGGTCGATGAGGAGGAAACACTCTTGCTTGAACTAATTAAGTAACTGGAAAAGAATTTCCATTTCCAAATTTGGCAATCCACAGGAGACTGTGTGGTCCCTTCCTTATCTGACAACAGCAGTGTCAGCAAACAGAGCAGGAACACAGACACAGGTAGTCCTGGTCTGAAATCCTCCAGCACTTGGACATTTCTCTTATTTCATCAAGCCTGTTTGTAACAGGAGAGAATGTGTTTGTAATGTATTTCTCCCAACAAACCAACAGCAGGGACTACCTGTAACTACTTTGCCTCATGCTCCGCTATCATATACCAAGTAAGAACTGAATGAGTGAATATTGCCTCTACTGTTGAACTCTTTTGTCTGCTTCGCCAATTCCATCCCATTCATTCATTTTGGATAAATCTAAGAAAAGCGGATGGCTCACATATTCTCAATCGAAAGCAAGCACTAAGGTGTCCATGGCAGTTACGCCTAGGCTTCAGCCAGTCTTTTCCTATGGAAGTCTGCACTGACTGGTTCTGGTTGGTGGACAAGCATTTAAACATTATCCTAGGGCTGTTTTTGTTCTCCTCAAACAACAACAAAAAATGCATTTTCCCTTCTCTTCTTTTCCTCCTACACATTCAGCTGTTGTGCCAAGTAATAAGGGTTAGTTTGGAGAAAAAGAAATCTCCTGTAGGATTTTACCAAGTTTACACTGATTTGTCAAAGTACACAGAATACGGAATTTCAACCAAAGTGGTTATTGTCCAGGGACGTAGCACACAATGTCCTTCTGTGGTCTTGTCTCCATGCTAGCTCGCTAGTAGAATCTCCTGATGCTATTTCAGCTGATGGAAATTTACCATTCAAAGAACCTTCAGTTCCCATAATGGTTTAACATCCTTCTCCCGTCTTTTAACTTCCTTCCTTTCATCTGATGGTAATAATAAATAATAATAATACCATTAAGATTTATTAAGTACTTATCACATCCTTGGTATATATACATGAGCATCCTTGGTATATATACATGAGCTCAGTCATGCTCACAACAAGCATGAAAAGTAAGTATCATCACAAAGCCTCAATTTATACATAAACAGAAGTTCGGTAAGATTAATTCTCCAAAGGATCTCAACTGTAAACAACAGAGCCAGGGCTCCAGCCGGCGTTTGTCTCATGTTCAAGACTATGATGTTTCCATAATGTCCCCACACTTTTTGGATAAAGTAGTCTGTTCTACTATCAGCTCAAACTCAGCATAGGAAATATAGGGATGTCTCCTCTAAGTCCTAGTATCACCTAAACTTGTCCAAGGTAATGGTTTACATAGCATTTTAATTTTATTTGCAAATCACATCACCCACATCTGAACTACTGAGTTTCACACCCTGCCATCACCCCTCCTACATCCTGTCCTTCAGCATGCTAAGTACTTAAAGCACTCTGAACTCAAATCAAATGTGTTGGCTCAGACTGTTCCCTGTGTTTGGGAGAAAAAGCATCTCTATTCTTGTCACCCTTCAAGCCTTGCTCAACCACCTGCTGCTCGGCAGCTTTCAAATATCTCTATTCTAATATCACCACATAAAATTATGTGTGTACTTAGCGTCCTCTTTCTGTCAACTATAAACTACTTGAAGGTAAAGTTTTCCTCATTTTCTGCCTCATTTCTTAAAAAAACCTGATGGTCATTCTGCAATAACATTTATTTAATTACAATATAAATCAAGCTAGTATGCCATATTCTGTCTCTTCCTTTTCATTCCTACTTTAAAACCTCACATTTATCTTTCAGATAATATGTTGTTTTAGGTTTCCACGTTTTTTTAGAACTTAGAAAATTCCAAAGAATTATTCACAGTGTGGAATAATATAGCTGTAAAAAGCAAGGGCTTGTGTGAATTTCAGTTAACTTAGTACCATGCAAAGACCACCTTACACAATATTCAATATCCACAGGCTTAGAAGTGGTCCATGAAAGTGAGGAGCCCTGAAACTTAAACTTCATCAACTTCAATGTAATCCCACCTTTGGGGACAACAGAAACAGGGATAAATCCCCAGGAAATCAAGCTGACAGGAACAAGCTGAAAGTAAACCTCTCAGCTATCTAATTGGGTGCAGGGTAGGGCAATGCTATTATGATCCACTATACTAGTGAAGACAGAGAAACCAGGGAAAGCCAAGAGATAAAGAAAAAGTAGCCAGGACATTTTAGAGGAAGAAATAAATTCCACAAAATGCCTATGAAAGTGACTAGCACAGTGCTTCACAAAGAAAAGATATTCAATTTTTTTGTTGTTGTTCCCATCCAGAGATGTTAGACTATAGCTTGAGGATCTTCATTAATTGTAGAACAGGGTCAGGAGAAGCAACACATAGCTGGCTGCACATTCCTCAAATGTGAGATGAAGCTCAGAGCAGAAGCTCAGAACACCATTATAAAACCTTTGGTGACACATGTACTATTCTGTACTGTGAGTACCTGGCCTTCCTATCCAGAGTCAGATCCATCAACACTGACATGGGATTGGCTTACAAGAAATCACCACAGCTCAAAGGAATCTCAGCAAAGTGGTTTAACTATTTCTAAAATGTAGTCCGTCTCTTCTGTTTAATTTGTATGTTCACATAATGAAGACGTAAGACTTTAATAATAGGTACATAGCAATCTTCTTTACTATTCCTCAGCTCCAAAGCAAGGCCTTTTTTCCAAGATAAGGCACCAATTTTACAAAGCTACAATGTTCCTATGGAAGCTTGAAGTTTGTAAGTCATAAAAAGAATAAGTCTCAAAGCTTCTTCTAACAATTTTACTGTTCTGGGAAGATGGAATATAGTTTTTGTGCTATAGGCACAGAAAGTATCTGCTAGAGTTTTAATGCAGATTCTCCAACATATTCAAGCCATAGACTCCTTAAATTTTCTCCCATATTTACCCTACAAATTGTTGTTTACAATAAAATGTATCAAGCAATTTCTTCTAGATACGCGCGCACACACACACACACACATACATGTCAAACGATAGAAAAAACTATCACCTACAGCTTGTGATCATGATAGTGACTAGTCTTAACACACTAAGTTGATATAATTTCAGCCAAACCCAGAGAAACTTGGCACTTAAGTTTGCTACGATGATGATAAAGATGATGATGATGATGATGATGATGATGATAGCAGAAGTAGCTATTATGTAGTCTTACTATGTGCAGTTACACTGCATACATTAACTCATTCAACTCTAGGACATAATGCAGTCACACACAATCAGCACAATTCTATGCAGTAGAGATACAAAGGGTGGAACCAAGGAGAACAATAATATAGGAGACACCCCACCTTTCAGCAGGATGTTATTCTTGCCATGTACCTGTCAATGGCATATGTCTCCCACTCTTCCCTTTTCCTAGTGGGCATTTTTATTAGACTTACTCTGTATTTCCCCACTATACACTGGGGATAGGAGAAGGGAATTTGTCTTTTTCAATACAGAAGTTACAAGACTGTAAGAAGCCACACCCAATACTGATAAGGAGAACTGCATATTACCAGGAGATACTGTTCTTTGAGCTCAACACAGTGATGGGACTTTGGACTGTCTCCATTGGTGAGTGGGTTCTATGTCCAGGGAAAAGTAATAAATGAATATTTATTATTTAACTAGATGGATAAAATGCAGCAGAAATTCATAGAACCTGTCTCTTTTTTTTTGCACACACAGCTAGGTAACATTTGCCAGCCTCACTACCAGTTAAGAGAAGCCATGTTACTGAGTTCTGGCCAATGGCATGGGGATAGAAGTACAGGACTTGCCTGCGGAAATCTCCCACAGAAGCAATGTTGTATGTTCTTTCTCCTCTCACTTACAGAAGAGAGTAAAGCCACCAGATGCAAGTATCCAAAGCACCCAAATTACCACTTAAAGATGAGCTGCTGTCTATATGTAATCTCATCTTTCCCCTGACTTGGGCAAGAAATAAACCTCTACTGTGTTAATCTACTAACGCTGGGGGTGTGTACCCTCAGAGGTGGGAGCATGCCCAATATGTCCTAGAAAGAGTAGAGAAAACAACATGATCAGAGAAAAATAAGCAAGGGAAAGAGTTGTAGGATATTCACCAAACCCAATCCTCCCCCAAGCTTCCCATCTCTGTAGAAGAAAGTCTATTCTACCAGTTTCTCAGGCCAAAATCCTTGAAGCCTTTTTCTCACATTCCTCAACCAACTGGAATCTGACCATTTTTCAACACCTCCATTCCCATCACTGTGGGGTGGGTCACTACCAGGCAACTGAACTTCTGCAACAGCTTCTTAACTAGTCTCCCTGTTTCCATTATTGTCCCCCTATTGTCTTTTCTCTCTCACAAAAGTCACAAAGTTCTTTAATTAGAAGTTATTATTCAAAACACTTCCTATCTCACAGTAACATCCAGGGTCTAGAGTTCTTATCTTGACCTTCAAAACCTTATATGAAACAAATAATACATTATATGTTAAAAAAAAAAAAAAAAAAAGATAGCAGGAAGGGAAAAATGAAGGGGGGGAAATTGGAGGGGGAGATGAACCATAAGAGACTATGGACACTGAGAAACAAACTGAGGGTTCTAG
Organism: Halichoerus grypus; assembly: GCF_964656455.1. Lineage (NCBI taxonomy): Eukaryota > Metazoa > Chordata > Mammalia > Carnivora > Phocidae > Halichoerus > Halichoerus grypus. The sequence continues at coordinate 179,591,338 of NC_135714.1, forward strand.
AGGGGAGGGGGGTGAGGGGATGGATTAGCCTGGTGATGGGTATTAAAGAGGGCACGTACTGCATGGAGCACTGGGTGTTATACGCAAACAATGAATCATGGAACACTACATCAAAAACTAATGATGTAATGTATGGTGATTAACATAATAAAAAAAATAAAAATAAATTTAAAAAAAACCTTACAGCAAACGTAGCACTCATCAGTCCTCTGACCTGATCTACCATTCTCTTTCTTACACTCGCTAACCTCAGGGATCTACTCTATGTCTCCCTCTTTCTTCTTCTTTCTTTCTCTCTCTCTCATACACACACACACACACACACACACACACACACACACACACACACACAGGCAAAATTCAAAATTCCAGTTTACCCTCATGGAGAAGAGAGACCTATTTGCAAGTTGGCAAACTTGGCAGTTTTTTTTAGCAATGAAAGAAGTCCCTGGCAGTTTGCTTAAGCACTGCCTTTTCACTCTTTCCTACCATTTTTTCCCATTTAAAAATCATAAGGGGTGCCTGGGTGGCTCAGTCATTAAAGCGTCTACCTTCAGCTCTGGTCATGATCCCAGGCTCCTGGGATCGAGCCCCGCATCGGGCTCCCTGCTCGGCAGGAAGCCTGCTTCTCCCTCTCCCACTCCCCCTGCTTGTGTTCCCTCTCTCGCTGTGTCTCTCTCTGTCAAATAAATAAATAAAATCTTTTAAAAAATAAATTGTAAGCATTATAGAAAATATCATTCAAACCTATGTTTTGGTCTGGCTCATATATCAACCAAGAAATTTCTCTAAATTATTTACTTGTAACATAACACAACTCAAGTCTTATTTGATAAGAAAGTCAAAACAGAATACTGTCTGCTATAGATGAAATTAAAATTAGCTTCCAAAATAAAATAAAATATATAAAATCAAAAATAACAATAAGGTATTTCCTTTCAGAAAAATAAGGCATCTCAAACATTTCCTCATTTCTCTCTTGAGTACTGTGTGTGGGTTTGGTCTGTTCATCTAAACACCTTGGTGGCACAATTAACAGGGTTTGCATTGCCTAATATATAAAAAATAAAAGAAGAGAAAACAAAACACTTAACAGGAAACAGCCTCTTTTTTTTCCCCCGCAAGGCAAATGATTTCAGCTGCAACAGCCTTAAACATTTATAGCAAACTAAATTTTTTATGAGATGCTACTAAGAAGGTTCAATCCATTTCTTAAGAATGATAGCCTGGTCACAGAGAGTCTCTTAGAAAGCAAGTATCCAAGTCTTTTTATTCTGAATTGGAATGTTCATCAAATGTTGAGGAGAGCTCAGTAACCACTCTGCCCTACACAATCCTACCTCCTTTATTCAAAATACTAGCCCACTTTTCTAACTATTATAAAGAACAAAATAGCTATAAGGAATAAAGTGCAAATTGAAAAAGAAAACACTCTCATGCATCTAGCAATATTAGCATCAGAAGAAGAAAAATTCCTATTCATAGTAAGCCGTGTACAATATTAACATTTAGACATTGTGCTCCCCCAAATGTCATTGCCCCATTTTCTTGCTATTCCAAGTCTGCATGAAATTATAAAATGCCTTTCTTGTACAATCTCCACAATAATGTTTTAGCACACACAAGCACAGTAATACATTATTAATATTTATGAACCAGGAGAAGTCGGTACAGCTTGGCTTTCAGAAAGGCCACCCTGCCTAGCCTCCTACCATCAAAAAAGTAATAAAATTAGCTCAGAATCGCTTAGTGAAATAACCTGAAAGAAAATATATTTGGATTAGAAAAAAGGGAGGGGAGTTGAAGTATAAAGAAATGCTAGACCCAGGAGAATACATTAGGCAGAATTACCTTTTAAAATTAGTGTTGCTGTCACATGCAGAAGAATGAAACTGGACCATTGCCTTATACCACACACAAAAATAGACTCAAATGGTTGAAAGACCTAAATGTGAGACAGGAGTCCATCAAAATCCTAAAGGAGAACACAGGCAGCAACTTCTTCCTAGAAACATCGCCAAAAGCAAGGGAAGCAAGGGCAACAATGAACTATTGGGACTTCATTAAGACTGTTGAATCACAGACCTGTACCTCTGAAACAAATAATACATTATATATTAAAAAAAAAAAAGACGAAGAAGATAGCAGGAAGGGAAAAATGAAGGGGGGGATATCGGAGGGGGAGATGAACCATGAGAGATTATGGACTCTGAGAAACAAACCGAGGGTTCTGGGGTGGGGGATGGGTTAGCCTGGTGATGGGTATTAAAGAGGGCATGTACTGAAAGGAGCACTGGGTGTTATACGCAAACAATGAATCATGGAACACTACATCAAAGACTAATGATGTAATGTATGGTGATTAACATAATAATAATAAAAAAAGATAAAAAGTTTTTGCACAGCAAAAGAAACAGTCAACAAAACCAAAAGACAACCAACAGAATGGGAGAAGATATTTGCAAATGACATATCAGATAAAGGGCTAGTATCCAAAATCTATAAAGAACTCATCAAACTCAACACCCAAAGAACAAAGAATCCAATCAAGAAATGGGCAGAAGACATGAACAGACATTTCTGCAAAGAAGACATCCAGATGGCCAACAGACACATGAAAAAGTGCTCAACATTGCTCGGCATCAGGGAAATCCAAATCAAAACCTCAATGAGATACCACCTCACACCAGTCAGAATGGCTAAAATTAACAAGTCAGGAAACGACAGATGTTGGCGGGGATGCAGAGAAAGGGGAACCCTCCTACACTGTTGGTGGGAATGCGAGCTGGTGCAGCCACTCTAGAAAACAGTATGGAGGTTCCTCAAAAATTTGAAAATAGAGCTACCCTATGACCCAGCAATTGCACTACTGGGTATTTACCCCAAAGATACAAAAGTAGGGATCTGAAAGGGTATGTGCACCCCGATGTTTATAGCAGCAATGTCCACAATAGCCAAACTGTGGAAAGAGCTAAGATGTCCATCGACAGATGAATGGATAAAGAAGATGTGGTGTATATATACAATGGAATATTATGAAGCCATCAAAAAAAACCCCCCAACATCTTGCCATTTGCAATGAAGTGGATGGAACTAGAAGGTATTATGCTAAGCGAAATAAGTCAATCAGAGAAGGACATATATCATATGATCTCACTGATATGAGGAATTCTTAATCTCAGGAAACAAACTGTGGATTGCTGGAGTGGTAGGGGGTGGGAAGGATGGGGTGGCTGGGTGATAGACATTGGGGAGGGTATGTGCTATGGTGAGCGCTGTGAATTGTGTAAGACTGTTGAGTCACAGACCTGTACCTCTGAAACAAATAATACATTATATATTAAAAAAAAAAAAAAAAAGACGACGAAAGTAAGAAGGGAAAAATGAAGGGGGGGAAATCGGAGAGGGAGACAAACCATGAGAGACTATGGACTCTGAGAAACAAACTGAGGGTTCTAGAGGGGAGGGGGGTGGGGGAATGGGTTAGCCTCATTATGGGTATTAAAGAGGGCATGTACTGGATGGAGCACTGGGTGTTATAGCAAACAATGAATCATGGAACACTACATCAAAACTAATGATGTAATGTATGGTGATTAACATAACATAATAAAAAAAAATTAGTGTTGCTTTATAAACTCTGATTTGAGACAATGTGTTGTGAATGAAAAGACCTAGGTAGCCCAATAATTGGTTTGCAGCATGAAGAGCAGGCCGGACAAATTCTGCCTTCTCATACCTGGCTTTGCCCATCTTTTGGAGAGAAAGGGTAAACACGTCATTTCATGAAAGCAGGTGTCAGAAAAACTACTAGTAAAATTGAAAAGAAATTTCTTTGCATATATGTTGGCATATTACACACACACACACACACACACACACACACACACACAGTTTTGTGTCCCCAAAAGAGATATGTTGAAGCCCTAATTCCCAGTACCTCAGAATGTGACCTGACCTTATTTAGAAATAAGCTCATTACAGATGGATTTAGGGAAAATGAAACTATACTAGAGGGCAGGGGACCTTAATCCAACATGACTGGTGTTCTTATAAAAAAAAAATAAGGGGGGGGGATTTCGACACAGAGACATACAAGGAGAAGGCCATCTGATGACAGCTGCAAACCAAGGAACAGTAAGGATTGACGGCTACAACCAGAAACTAGAGAGAGACAAGGAAGGATTCTAGCTAATCTCAGAGGGAACATGGCCCTGCTGACACCTTGATTTCAGACCTCTAGCCTCCTGAACTATGGGAGAATAAATTTTTGTTTTAAGCCACCCAGTTTGTGGTGCTTTGTTACAGCAGCCCAAGAAAATGAATACACACACAGAGAGATGCATGCACACAACAGGAAAAGACTTGGAAGGAAAGGCCTAGGAATAGGCATTTGTAGATGATAGTTCAAAAAAAGAATCTAGTTAAAAAAAATCAATACATGCTTTGAGAATAATAAATTCTGTAAATGTAAATACAGTAGGGCACCATCCATGCATTAAATAATTATAGACACTGGGCTATTTAAGGAACTACAGTAGTTTGAAAGCAAAGTCAAGATCTTCCCTTTGAACTGCAAAAGAAGGAAAGCACTACAGAGCCCTGATTCCCTAACCACCTTAGCTATTCAGGGGCACCTGGGTGGCTCAGTTGGTTAATCGGCTGCCTTCAGCTCAGGTCATGATCCCAGGGTCCTAGGATCAAGCCCCATGTCGGGCTCCCTGCTCAGCAGAGAGCCTGCTTCTCCCTCTCCCTCTGCCTGTTGCTCTGCCTACTTGTGTTCTCTCTCTCTATCTCTCTGTCAAATAAATAAATAAAATCTTAAAAAAAAAGAGACCATTCAGTAATGAGATAAATTTCTTGTACAAATATTTTCATTCCTCATTGTCACCATGAGATCTTTCAGTTACAGGCCTCATCCTCTTCCATCCAGATTTCTGCAACAGCCTCTCTACTGGTTTTACCTCTTTCAAATCCATCCTGCTCACTCTCACGTGACGGTTAGTCTCTAAAGCTATTCAATGGCCGCTATTTGCGTACATCTATACTTCTTAAACTGTGCCCAAATGAACAGTAGTTCAGTAGGATGTCTCTCTCTCTATATATATATATAATGTTGAATATTATTCTTAGGTCAAAAATAATTGAGAAATTGTGCCTCAAAAAAATTAAAGAGTTCTTTATTGAATGATTCAGTGTCTCTAATATGCCAATGTCTGTGGCAAAAGTCCAAGGGGAAAGGCTAATGAGCAGCGTTTTCCAAACATATTGAACCATGGAGCCCTTTTTGGTCAAATCTCATGTGACTAGATTCCACAGAACAGATTTTAAAAGAATATTTCCCCAAGGTATTAGTTTATCAAATTGATCTAAATAGCACAAACTCTTACTACCCAGGTTACTTAATTATTCTACAAGAGTGATTAACCCAAAAATTCTGGTTGGTGTCAGAATTTGGGGATTAAAACAAAATGGAGCTACATTTTTATCATATATGAAAGATAATCTTACCCAAAAGAGACATGCTAGGTAGGACAGCCGTGCCACGGATTCTGCCCTTGGAGTCATTTATCCATCCATTCCTTTATTATTCATTTAGCAAGTATTTATTGCATCCCTACTAAGTGTCAGACCCAGTTCCTGGTTCTAGATAAGCATCGGAGAGCAAGAGATATGGTCTGAACTTCTAGAGAATACAGTCAGGTGGGCAATGCAGGCAAGTTAAACAAAAAAGATATTACAATATAAATATGATAATTGAGAAAACTATACAATCACATCAGAGGAAGCACCTAGCACAGCCTTGGATTAGGGGAAAAATTCCCAGGAAAAGTGGCATCTACACTGAGCTTGGAAGGATGAATGGGAGGGAACCAAGAGAAGAAGGTTGGAGAAAGTGTATCAGATCCACTTTGTCTCAACTCACTTCTAAGCTCACAGATACTCCAAAAGTGGGATTAACAACAGGATATACCTTCAGTATAAACTCTAATAAATGTTATCTCTTCTAGAAGACTAAGAGGATTCCTTGGAACAGTCCTATCTTAGAGGGAAATAGTTTTATAATCAATCAGTGATGTCTGCCACAGAGGAGAGGCAGAACCAAAGCCATGTACTTGTCCAACTTACCCAAAATGTTTTACATTTTATTTGCAATGAGTCCAAGAGGTAAGGAATTAACAGAAACTAGGACTGGGGATTGCATTACAGAGTGATATTGTGGGAGAGGGAGCAGTATATGTATGACAAATGATGACTGCTTGCTCATCTACATTGGGTCATATATTAATGAGAAATGGCCTTGTATAGAAAATCTACAATGAATAGATAAGTGAGATCATAAGTACCTCACATAGTACTTCATAAAAGGAAAAGGAGCCTTTGAAATTATCTAATTCAATCTACTGTGTTTCAATACTTAGGAATCTGAGATACAGAAAAGTTAAGCACCTGCAAAGGGAAATGTAACTAGTTAGTGGCAGATCTACACTGAACTAAGTTTCTTTGGCTGCCTGTTCAAGGTTTGGTCTATTACCCCATGACAGAACTACTAGAGATGAACTCATTCAAAAAACAGTCATGAAGCAGTTATTATGTTGTGGTCACTGCTCTAGGTAATGGGAGGATCAAAACATCTCTACTACGATGGAGCTAACAGATACAAGCAGGATAAAGAAGTTGGGACTGCCAGATGTGGAGTAGAGGATTCTAGTTCATGAAGGGTAGTTGAGCATGGCCTCATGGAGAAAGTGATATTTGAACAGAAACCTAAAGAAAGTAAGGGATTAAGCCATGCAAATATCCAAAGGAAGCTCATTCCTGGCACAGGAAGCCCTTAGAACAAGAGCCTTGGGTATCTCAGAAAAGGCAGGGAGGCCCCAATATCAGGAGCAGAGTGAGCTGGGAAGGCTCAAAGGAAATGAGGTCAGAGAGTAACAAGTGGCCAGAGGATAAAGGGCTTTATAGGTCTTGGTAAGAACTTTGGGAATTGACACTGAGTGAAGTTGGAAGTCATTGGAAGGTAGGGGTAGAGGAGTTACATGATTTGATCATAGCTTTAGAAAGTTCACTCTGGCCAATGGGTACAGTGTGCAGAGGTGCAAAAAGATCAGATAAGAGGTTACTGTAATAATGCAGGCAAAAGTTGGTGGATGGCAGCAATTAAGATAATAAGAAGCAGTCAAATTCTGTATGTATCCAGCTAACTTCTTGTTAATTGGATGTGAGGTATGGCTGAAAGTAGAAACGACTCCAAAGCTTTAAGCCTGATCTACTGGAAAACGGGAGGTGCCATATTTTTTTTTGGACCATGGGAATATGGGGTAGGAGACCAGTTCCTGCATAATGTTAAAAAGATAGAGAAGTTAAAAAGAAAGTCATCTATATATTTGCAAATAGACAGACTTACATCATTTAATTATAACTACAGGTTATACCACAAAGAACTAAATAAACAAAAGCAACCAATAAAAAACAAAGGACAGAGCCTGATTACAATACTAACCTTTTGCAATGGCTACAAAATACCATTTTGAGGTCCTATTCACAGATCAAAGAATATTTTTTGTTAACCATTCACATATGTAATCATATTGTCCGGATACAAAAATAGTAATATACATTACTTCAAATTCCAACCATTAAATATCAAGGGAAATGAGTGCTTTTCTTATTATAAAGGTAAAGCTCTAAACATAGTAAGTGTAGCTTTCACCAGCATTAAATATGCCTCTTAAATAAATCTACTCCTCTTTAGACACCAAACCTGCAAACATACAATTTGTCATAAACCACTTTGGACTTAGAAAAATTTGTCTTAGGAGTAAGTTGTGGGTGTGTGGAGGCTGGAGGTGGACAGAGCACATTTTAACCTGTGAGTTTAAAGTACATCTAAACACTCTCGTCCTTCTACACCACTCTCAGTCTCTAGAAGCTGACCTGGAAATCCCCCCAACAGAGTTGAGTAAAAGAATGGTTTAGTGCATTGTGTCCAGAAGGCCATTTTCAACTTGCTCAAGAAGCACTTAGCCTGTGCCCAGGTGTCCTGCATTGCACACATATGTGGAGAAGCTCCAGGGGCCTCTGCCAGTATTACAGATTAGCTATTTATTCACTGGGTCCTTAGAGCAATAATAAGATTGGCCAGAAGCAGGAAAGAAGGAGGGTAATACAGAGAAATGGAAACCAAAGTGGTCAGAAAGGCTTACAATGCAAGAGAAGAAGAGGGTGGAGCTAAGACAAGAGTTTTCCTACCCCACGAGATCGGTCCTGGTGCAGCATCTGTGAATGGACACATTTATCTGCCTCTTTGATCATAATGAAAGTAAGTCTGCAGTAATATTCAGGGGAAATGGACAGAATAGTATTTTGAATGTGTAATCATTATTTCAGCAGGTGTTGGTTTTAGATTGAAGAAGAATCTACTAATTCCTAAGATTTATAATGCAGTTTTTTTTTTTAAAAAGCTTCCATGTTTCAGAGAAATGACATCTATTATGTAACTCTTCTAGTTATCAAATCCTCTAGAATATAGTATAATTATTTCCTACGTGGGTCATATGATTACAACAACCTAAAAGAATTATAGTAATGTCATTGTCATTATTTTATCTCAGATGACCAAGAGAGGGTAGGATACTGACTCACTACTGCCAGCAATTAATTCATCCCATGATGGAATATAAACTATGCTTCAGCATTTTGACTTTAATGTCTTTTTCTTCAGCAGCTTCAGCTTCAAATGAGCATATGCTGAAGTTCCTTCCTCTTTCCTGTTGTCACTGAACATCTTCTTTTAGACACTCTAGCCTCAGGGGGATAGGAGTTCTGTTTCTTGAGTTCTTCAAAAGTGCTTAACTCCAAGTAAGCCAGCTCAGTGTGGTCCCACAAGTCATTCAGTTGTTCCCTATAAGTTCCATAGCATAAGAGTGAATTTTTCATCTTCTTTTCCATTTTATTTAACAGGATGGTAAGGCAAACACGTGGCATGGGTAGGGTTGGGAACAAGCAAGAAAAAGAGGAAATGTTAGATTCTTAGATTCTCATTGTATAAAAGGATCATGAAGGTCACTTAGTCTGTGTCCAATGACACAAACAAGTGATTTTGCAGCCTCTGCAGGAATATATGTCTGAACGAGAAGCTTGCATCTGCCAAAGAGCCATTCTCTCCCAGGAAAGCTCTCATTATTTGGAAGGCTGACTGCAGGGTCAGATGGGTTCACACTTACAAATGAGGCATGGTGAAAAGTATGGCAGGGGCGTGGCAATTGGGTTTGCTGTTTACCAGGCAGGGCTTTCCCATCCATATATATACACATAAAGGCTGTTAAACCCTTTCCCAGAGAATTACCTGGGCTTTTTCTGGAGATGGGATGTGGAAGGAAATTCAAGAGCCGAAACTCCTCAAAATCTTCCCAGGATCAGGAATCAAATCGCAAGTTAAGGCCAGTCTTCCCAGGCACGTCCAGCTCACTACCAAAACCCACCATCTCTGGGAAAGACTGTGACCAAATTTCAAAGTACATATTCTTATGGTGCTTCAATCTTATTGTAGGTGAGACAGGGTACTGTTTTATACCTACAGGTGTTGGATCGTAAGGATTATTAGAAGGTTTAAAGAAGTAGACCAAAATAGAGGCAACTGATATACCTATTCTACATTTGTATTGGTTTCCAGACCACAGGATAACCAGAATAACTGGCCCAAGATTTTAGGTGTTGAAGCTGTGTGTATCCCTTTTGATTTGCCTCTGCCAATATCATTAAATTCCAGTGAGTGAAGTATCCGAACCAGAGCGAGAAGCAGGGGTTATATGAAATAACTGCTGTGGCAGTGGTGTTGGCCAATCACAATTTCAGCTGTGAACAACCATCACTGAACGGAAGTAGAACCCCTGAACTTTGTCCTTGAGAGAGAAGGCTCATGTGTGATTTACTCTCTAGCTGCTGTGCCCTGCTCTCATCACCAAGAACAGAGCACTGATTTCATGTAGGAAAACTTGCAATACCTTAAAAGTGCTAGGAAAAAGCAATAAATAACTGTTTTTACATCTGATCTCTGTGTTTAGAGGACAAGGAGAAAGAGGATGAGGAGCTAAAATTACCAAGCACCTACCACATTCTAGATGAATCATATTGACTCTTCACAAAAATACTATGACAGAAGTATCATCATTCCAGGGTAAGAGGAGCTGCAGGTCTTATAATGTGATGGAATTCTAGCTCAAACAGGTCCACTACTATTGCGCTGGTTACTAACACCTTTATTTAATATTGCATCTGCATTTTGAATAAGAGTCTGAAAAGTTTCAAACTGCATCTTAGGTCTGAATTTCCATAAACATTTCTATGCTTTTCTGTCATTGGAAAATGTTTGTTTACTATATGTAAATTAACTGGGTTATGTTTTGTTTAAATGTTTAAAAAATCATGTTACTGAAATGATTATTGAAAATTTCAAAAGTATAGAAAAATATGTTTTAAAAATAGAGATCCCATATAACACCAAAATAGTAACTTGTATATGATTTGTATGTTTATATTTCTTATATATATGTGTGTATAAAATATATGTCATATAATTTTGGTTTTTTCAATATATATTTATCTTATATAATTTTTTTTAATTTTTTAATTGTTATGTTAATCCCCATACATTACATCATTAGTTTTAGATATAGTGTTCCATGATTCATTGTTTGTGCATAACACCCAGTGCTCCATGCAGAACATGCCCTCCTCAATACCCATCACCAGGCTAACCCATCCTCTCACCCCCCTCCCCGCTAGAACCCTCAGTTTGTTTTTCAGAGTCCATCCTCTCTCATGGTTTGTCTACCCCTCCGATTCCCCCCCCTTCATTCTTCCCCTCCTGCTACATTCTTCTTTTTTTTTTTTCTTAAAATATATTGCATTATTTGTTTCAGAGGTACAGATCTGAGATTCAACAGTCTTGCACAATTCACAGCACTTACCAGAGCACATTCCCTCCCCAGTGTCTATCACCCAGTCACCATCCCTCCCACCCCACCCCCCACTCCAGCAACACTCAGTTTGTTTCCTGAGATTAAGAATTCCTCATATCAGTGAGGTCATATGATACATGTCTTTCTCTGTTTGACTTATTTCGCTCAGCATAATACCCTCCAGTTCCATCCACGTCATTGCAAATGGCAAGATCTCATTCCTTTTGATGGCTGCATAATATTCCATTGTATATATACACCACATCTTCTTTATCCATTCATCTGTCAATGGACATCTTGGCTCCTTCCACAGTTTGGCTATTGTGGGACGTTGCTGCTATAAACATCGGAGTGCACGTACCCTTTCGGATCCCTACTTTTGTATCTTTGGGGTAAATACCCAGTAGTGCAATTGCTGGGTCATAGGGTAGCTCTATTTTCAAATTTTTGAGGAACCTCCATACTGTTTTCTAGAGTGGCTGTACCAGCTCGCATTCCCACCAACAGTGTAGGAGGGTTCCCCTTTCTCCGCATCCCCGCCAACATCTGTCGTTTCCTGACTTGTTAATTTTAGCCATTCTGACTGGTGTGAGGTGGTATCTCATTGAGATTTTGATTTGGATTTCCCTGATGCCGAGCGATGTTGAGCACTTTTTCATGTGTCTGTTGGCCATCTGGATGTCTTCTTTGCAGAAATGTCTGTTCATGTCTTCTGCCCATTTCTTGATTGGATTCTTTGTTCTTTGGGTGTTGAGTTTGATGAGTTCTTTATAGATTTTGGATACTAGCCCTTTATCTGATATGTCATTTGCAAATATCTTCTCCCATTCTGTCAGTTGTCTTTTGGTTTTGTTGACTGTTTCTTTGCAAAAGAAACAAAAGCTTTTTATCTTGATGAAGTCCCAATAGTTCATTTTTGCCCTTGCTTCCCTTGCCTTTGGCGATGTTTCTAGGAAGAAGTTGCTGCGGCTGAGGTCAAAGAGGTTGCTGCCTGTGTTCTCCTTTAGGATTTTGATGGACTCCTGTCTCACAGTTAGGTCTTTCAACCATTTGGAGTCTATTTTTGTGTGTGGTGTAAGGAAATGGTCCAGTTTCATTCTTCTGCATGTGGCTGTCCAATTTTCCCAACACCATTTGTTGAAGAGACTGTCTTTTTCCATTGGACATTCTTTCCTGCTTTGTCAAAGATTAGTTGACCATAGAGTTGAGGGTCCACTTCTGGGCTCTCTACTCTGTTCCATTGATCTATCTGCCTGTTTTTGTGCTAGTACCATACTGTCTTGATGATGACAGCTTTGTAATAGAGCTGGAAGTCCAGAATTGTGATGCCGCCAGCTTTGCTTTTCTTTTTCAACATTCCTCTGGCTATTCGGGGTCTTTTCTGGTTCCCTACAAATTTTAGGATTATTTGTTCCATTTCTTTGAAAAAAGTGGATGGTATATTGATGGGGATTGCATTGAATGTGTAGATTGCTCTAGGTAGCATTGACATCTTCACAATATTTGTTCTTCCAATCCATGAGCATGGAACGTTTTTCCATTTCTTTGTGTCTTCCTCAATTTCCTTCATGAGTATTTTATAGTTTTCTGAGTACAGATCCTTTGCGTCTTTGGTTAGATTTATTCCTACGTATTTTATGGTTTTGGGTGCAATTGCAAATGAGATCGACTCCTTAGTTTCTCTTTCTTCTGTCTTGTTGTTGGTGTATAGGAATGCCACTGACTTCTGTGCATTGATTTTATATCCTGCCACTTTACTGAATTCCTGTATGAGTTCTAGCAGTTTTGGGGTGGAGTCTTTGGGGTTTTCCACATAAAGTATCATATCATCTGCAAAGAGTGAGAGTTTGACTTCTTCTTTGCCAATTTGGATGCCTTTGATTTCTTTTTGTTGTCTGATTGCTGTGGCTAGGACATCCAAAACTATGTTGAATAGCAGTGGTGATAGTGGACATCCCTGCCGCGTTCCTGACCTTAGGAGGAAAGCTCTCAGTTTTTCCCCATTGAGAATGATATCCGCTGTAGGTTTTTCATAGATGGCTTTTATGATATTGAGGTATGTACCCTCTATCCCTATACTCTGAAGAGTTTTGATCAAGAAAAGATGCTGTACTTTGTCAAATGCTTTTTCTGCATCTATTGAGAGGATCATATGATTCTTGTTCTTTCTTTTGTTAATGTATTGTATCACGTTGATTGATTTGTGGATGTTGAACCAACCTTGCACCCCAGGGATAAATCCCACTTGGTCGTGGTGAATAATCCTTTTAATGTACTGTTGGATCCTATTGGCTAGTATTTTGGTGAGAATTTTTGCATCCATGTTCATCAGGGATATTGGTCTGTAGTTCTCCTTTTTGATGGGGTCTTTGTCTGGTTTGGGGATCAAGGTAATGCTGGCCTCATAAAATGAGTTTGGAGGTTTTCCTTCCATTTCTATTTTTTGGAACAGTTTCAGAAGAATAGGTATTAATTCTTCTTGAAATGTTTGGTAGAATTCTCCTGGGAAGCCATCTGGCCCTGGGCTTTTGTTTGTTGGGAGATTTTTGATGACTGCTTCCATTTCCTTAGTGGTTATAGGTCTGTTCAGGTTTTCTATTTCTTCCTGGTTCAGTTTTGGTAGTTGATACATCTCTAGGAATGCATCCATCTCTTCCAGGTTATCTAATTTGCTGGCATAGAGTTGCTCATAATATGTTCTTATAATTGTTTGTATTTCTTTGGTGTTGGTTGTGATCTCTCCTCTTTCATTCATGATTTTGTTGATTTGGGTCCTTTCTCTTTTCTTTTTGATAAGTCTGGCCAGGGGTTTATCAATCTTGTTAATTCTTTCAAAGAACCAGCTCCTAGTTTCGTTGATCTGTTCTACTGTTCTTTTGGTTTCTATTTCATTGATTTCTGCTCTGATCTTTATTATTTCTCTTCTCCTGCTGGGTTTAGGCTTTATTTGCTGTTCTTTCTCCAGCTCCTTTAGGTGTAGGGTTAGGTTGTGTACTTGAGACCTTTCTTGTTTCTTGAGAAAGGCTTGTATTGCTATATACTTTCCTCTTAGGACTGCCTTTGCTGCATCCCAAAGATTTTGAATAGTTGTGTTTTCATTTTCATTGGTTTCCATGAATTTTTTTAATTCTTCTTTAATTTCCTGGTTGACCCATTCATTCTTCAGTAGGATGCTCTTTAGCCTCCATGTATTTGAGTTCTTTCTGACTTTCCTCTTGTGATTGAGTTCTAGTTTCAAAGCATTCTGGTCTGAAAATAGGCAGGGAATGATCCCAATCTTTTGGTACCAGTTGAGACCTGATTTATGACCTAGGATGTGATCGATTCCGGAGAATGTTCCATGGGCACTAGAGAAGAATGTGTATTCCATTGCTTTGGGATGGAGTGTTCTGAATATATCCGTGAAGTCCATTTAGTCCAGTGTGTCATTTAAAGTCTTTATTTCCTTGTTGATCTTTTGCTTAGACGATCTGTCCATTTCAGTGAGGGGGGTGTTAAAGTCCCCCACTATTATTGTATTGTTGTCAATGTGTTTCTTTGCTTTTGTTATTAATTGCCTTATAGAATTGGCTGCTCCCATGTTAGGGGCATAGATATTTACAATTGTTAGATCTTCTTGTTGGATAGACCCTTTAAGTAGGATATAGTGTCCTTCCTCATCTCTTATTACAGTCTTTGGTTTAAAATCTAATTTGTCTGATATAAGGATTGCCACCCCAGCTTTCTTTTGGTGTCCATTAGCATGGTAAATGGTTTTCCACCCCCTCACTTTCAATCTGGGGGTGTCTTTGGGTCTAAAATGAGTCTCTTGCAGACAGCATATGGATGGGTCTTGTTTCTTAATCCAATCTGATAGGCTGTGTCTTTTGATTGGGGCATTTAGCCCATTTACATTCAGGGTAACTATTGAAAGATAGGAATTTAGTGCCATTGTATTGCCTGTAAGGTGACTGTTACTGTATATTGTCTGTGTTCCTTTCTGGTCTATGTTGCTTTTAGGCTCTCTCTTTGCTTAGAGGACCCCTTTCAATATTTCTTGTAGGGCTGGTTTCGTGTTTGCAAATTCCGTTTAGGTTTTGTTTGTCCTGGAAGCTTTTTCTCTCTCCTTCTGTTTTCAATGACAGCCTAGCTGGATATAGTATTCTTGGCTGCATATTTTTCTCGTTTAGTGCTCTGAATATATCATGCCAGTCCTTTCTGGCCTGCCAGGTCTCTGTGGATAGGTCTGTTGCCAATCTAATGTTTCTACCATTGTAGGTTACAGATCTCTTCTCCCGAGCTGCTTTCAGGATTTTCTCTTTGTCTCTGAGACTCGTAAGTTTTACTATTAGATGTCGGGGTGTTGACCTATTTTTATTGATTTTGAGAGGGGTTCTCTGTGCTTCCTGGATTTGGTGCCTGTTTCCTTCCCCAAATTAGGGAAGTTCTCTGCTATAATTTGCTCCATTATACCTTCTGCCCCTCTCTCTCTTTCTTCTTCGTCTGGGATCCCAATTATTCTAATGTTGTTTCGTCTTATGGTATCGCTTATCTCTCAAATTCTGCCCTCATGATCCAGCAGTTGTTTATTTCTCTTTTTCTCAGCTTCTTTATTTTCCATCATTTGGTCTTCTATATCACTGATTCTGTCTTCTGCCTCATTTATCCTAGCAGTAGTGCCCCCATATTTGATTGCACCTCATTAATAGCCTTTTTGATTTTGACTTGGTTAGATTTTAGTTCTTTTACTTCTCCAGAAAGGGTTTCTCTAATAACTTCCATGCTTTTTTCAAGCCCAGCTAGTATCTTTAAAGTCATGATTCTGAACTCTAGATCTGACATCGTACTAATGTCCGTATTGAGTAGGTCCCTGGCAGTCGGTACTACCTCTTGTTCTTTTTGTTGAGGTGATTTTTTCCGTCTTGTCATTTTGTGCAGAAGAGAATAGATTAATGAGAGAACAAAATGCTAGCAGGGTAACAACGTCCCCAGAAAATATACTCTAAACAAATATGAAAAGACCTGAAGCCAGGGTAGAAGAAAGGGAAAGAGAGAAAAAAGAAAAAAAAAGAAAAAGATAAAGATAAAAACAACAAAAACAGAACAAAACAAAACAAAAACAGAATGTGATCAAATATGATCAGGCTGGTATATAGATCAGTGTCACATACTAGATTTTGGGTGTATTTTGGTCTGTTAGAAGAAAGTGCCTCCCAAAATTTTAAAGAAAGAAAAACTTATATGTACAAAAATAAGGGTTGATATGATGAAGGGATGGAATATGACTGTAAAGATGGAAATTATAAAAAATTTTATAAAAGGAATTGATAAGAAGTTTTTTGAAAAAAGAAAGAAGATGATTTAAAAAAGAAAAAAAAAGGGAGAGAATGTGATCAGGCAGGAAAGTAGAAAAAAACCATACACTAGAGACTTAGGGTATATTTTGATCTGTTAGAAGAAACTATCTCAAAATTTTAAAGAGAGAACAACTTATATATATATGCCAAAAATACGGGTAACTACTATGAAGGGATAGAATATGACTCTAAAAATGAAAAATAAAAATGTTTTTTAAAATAGGGGATTGATAAGATGTTGGTTGAAAAAGGGAAAAAGAAAAATTCAAAAAAAGAAAAGAAAAAAAGACAGTTAAAAAAAAATTAACTTTGAAAGGCTAAAGAATCATGGTAAAAAAGCCATGGATTCTATGTGCAGTATTCCTCTAGTGCTGGAGTTCTGCCGTTCTCATTGATCGGTAAACTTGGTCTTGGCTGACTGTTCTCACTGACCTTCTGGGGGAGGGGCCTGTTGCCATGGTTCCCAAATGTCTTTGCTGGAGGAGGAATTGCCCCGCCGTTGCCCGGTCCGGGCTAAGTAATCTGCTCGGGTTTGCTCTCGGGAGCTTTTGTTCCCTGCAAGCTTTCCGTCCAGCTTTGGAGGCGGAGAGTGAAAATGGTGGCCTCCCAATCTCCGCCCCGGAGGAGCCGAGAACTCGGGGCCCCACTTCTCAGTGAGCCCCCAGAGAAAAGCCGTCAGTCACTCCTGTCTCCCCGGTCTCCGGCCGCACTCCGTGCTCACCCGGCCTGTGACCGCGTGTTTCTATCTCTGGCACCCGACCCCGGGTGGAGTCTCCAAACCCAGGAGATCCCTGCGGTGAGCTCCCGCGCCGCTCCTCCCGTGGGAGGAAGGGGAGTCTCCCCGGATCTGCCGCTTGTTGGGTCCCTGCTGGAGGAGCACTGTCCCGACTGTGCTGCGGATCACGGTTTATGGCAACCCCGAGCTGAGAGCCCACGCCCGGGCTCCGTCTCTGCAGCTGGCTTCCCTGCTCCGATACCTGGGAGCTCTGCCGCACTCAGGCACCCCCGGTCTTTCTGTGACCCCGAGGGTCCTGAGACCACACTGTCCCGCGAGGGTTCCACCCCCCACTTAGCCACCAGAGTGACGTCCCTCAGCGGAGCAGACTTCTAAAAGTTCCGATTTTGTGCTCCGCAGCTCTATCACTTGCCAGAAGCGGCTGCCGGAGGCCCCCTCCCCCGCCGTCTATCCTCCCGAATATCGCCTCGGATTCACTTCTCCGCACATCCTACCTTCCAGAAAGTGGTCGCTTTTCTGTTCAGAGAGTTGTTGCTATTCTTTTCTTCAATCTCCTGTTGAGTTTGTAGGTGTTCAGAATGGTTTGATCCCTATCCAGCTGAATTCCTGAGAGGAGATGAAATCCAGGTCTCCTACTCCTCCGCCATCTTGCTCCGCCCTCTATCTTATATAATTTTGTATCCTACTTTTTCATTTTACTTTATAGCATGGATTTTTTCAAAATTACATCATTAGTTTCTGAAAACACAATTTTAATAGGTTCACAGTATCTCCAAGACTTATTAAATCATCATTGTTTAACAATGCTCTTCAGTTGGGACATGTGGGCTTTTCCCAAAATTCTGGTCTAAGAATAATGTTTAGTAAACACCCTTTGATTATACATCTTTGTATTTATCTCTGGTGTATTTCTAGACACAATTTCTCTATGAATATTTGCTAGGTCAGCATGTATGTAATGTTGAAGTTTCATGATACATATTTGCCAAACTGTTTTCCAGAAATATAAGGCTTCTTTCTTTACATGTTGCCCAGAACTTAGTATAATTTATTGAAACTTTGTGAAAAGTCTTACCCTTGAAAAGAGAAAAACAGTTGTTTCAAATTCTTTGAATTCAAAAAGAAAAAAATGCTCTTTACTGATTTTTCGATTTTTTGTTACCCTCTATATTAATGTGTTAACATTCTTGAAAAGTCACAGATTTTTATTGGTCAAAATGTTTAAAATACATTTTCTAAGTCTGTCACTTCTCTTTTAACTTTATTTATAATGACTTTTAAATGTTTACTATAGTTGTGCCTTACCAAAGTTTGCTTCATTGTTTCTTCTTGCTTTTGCATCAATATTTCAAATTATTCTTTTATGGTATGTAGACTGCTTGGTTGTTTTGAGAATCATTCCCCTTCACAAGACTATATACAATTATTCTGTATTTTCCTCTAAACATTTATAATTTTATTATATGAATTTTTAATCCATCTATATTTTATATACCTAGTAAGCTAAAAATCTACATTTATTTCTGGTCAAATTGAGAGCAAATTCCTCAATCCCATCTGTTAACAAACCTATCTTTCCCCAAGGATTTTAAACATCAGATTTATCAAACAACAAATTCTTAAATGCATCTATATGTGTATATATGCATATAAATATAATCACCTCTGTATATACATATACATGTGCATACAGCCTTTCCCTTAAGATCAGGAACACAACAAGGATGCCCACTCTTGCCACTATTGTTCAACATAGTACTAGAAGTCCTAGCAACAGCAATTAAACAACAAAAAGAAATAAAAGGTATTCAAATTGGCAAAGAAGTAGTCAAACTCTCTCTTCACAGATGACATGAAACTTTATGTGGAAAACCCAAAAGACTCCACCCCCAAATTACTAGAACTCATACAGCAATTCAGTAATGTGGCAGGATACAAAATCAATGCACAGAAATCAGTTGCTTTCTTATACACTAACAATGCAATCATAGAAAGAGAAATTAGAGAAATGATTCCATTTACAATAGCACCAAAAACCATAAGATACCTCAGAATAAACCTAACCAAAGAGGTAAAGGATCTATACTCTAGGAACTACAGAACACTCATGCAAGAAATTGAAGAAGACACAAAAAGATGGAAAAATATTCCATGCTCATGGATTGGAAGAATAAACATTGTTAAAATGTCTATGCTGCTCAGAGCAATCTATACCTTCAACGCCATCCCGATCAAAATTCCAATGACACTTTTCAAAGTGCTGGAACAAACAATCCTAAAATTTGTATGGAATCAGAAAAGACCCCGAATCACCAAGGAACTGTTGAAAAAGAAAAAAAAAGCTGGGGGCATCACGTTGCCTGATTTCAAGCTATTTTGCTAAGCAGTGATCACCAAGACAGCATGGTACTGGCACAAAAACAGACACGTAGACCAATGGAACAGAAGTAAGAGCCCAGATATGGACCCTCAACTCTATGGTCAACTAATCTTCAACAAAGCAGGAAAAAATATGCAATGGAAAAAAGACAGTCTCTTCACTAAATGGTGCTGGGAAAATTGGACAGCTATATACAGAAGAATGAAACTCGACCATTCTCTAACACCACACACAAAGATAAACTCAAAATGGATGAAAGACCTCAATGTGAGACAGGAATCCATCAAAATCCTAGAGAAGAACATAGGCAGTAACCTCTGACATCGACCACAGCAACATCTTTCAAGATACATCTCCAAAGGCTAGTGAAACAAAAGCAAAAATGAACTTGTGGGACTTCATCAAGATAAAGCACTTCTGCATTGCAAAGGAAACAGTCAACAAAGAGGCAACCCACAGAATGGGAGAAGATATTTGCAAATGACACTACAGAAAAGCGCTTATTCCAAGATCTATAAAGAACTTCTCAAACTCAACACCCAAAAAACAAATAATCAACTCAAAAAGTGGGCAGAAGATATGAAGACACTTCTCTGAAGAAGACATACAAATGGCAACAGACACATGAAAAAATGTTCATCATCATTAGCCATCAGGGAAATTCAAATCAAAACCACATTGAGATACCACCGTACACCAGTTAGAATGGCAAAAATGGACAGGGAAAGAAACAACAAATGTTGGAGAGGTTGTGGAGAAAGGGGAACCCTCTTACACTGTTGGTGGGAATGCAAGTTAGTACAGCCACTTCGGAAAACAGTGTGGAGGTGCCTCAAAAATTTTAAAATAGAGCTACCCTATGACCCAGCAATTGCACTCCTGGGTATTTACCCCAAAGACACAGATGTAGTGAAAAGAAGGGCCATATGCACCCCAATGTTCATAGCAGCAATGTCCACAATAGCCAAACTGTGGAAAGGAGCCGAGATACCCTTCAACAGATGAATGGATAAAGAAGATGTGGTCCATATATACAATGGAATATTACTCAGCCATCAGAAAAGATGAATACCCAACTTTCACATCAACATGGATGGGACTGGAGGAGATTATGCTAAGTGAAATAAGTCAAGCAGAGAAAGTCAATTATCACATGGTTTCACTTATTTGTGGAACATAAGGAATAGCATGGAGGACATTAGGAGAAGGAAGGGAAAAATGAGGGGTAGGGAATTGGAGGGGGAGATGAACCATGAGAGACTATGGACTCTGAGAAACAAACTGAGGGTTTTAGAGGGGAGGGGGGTGGGGAAATGGGTTAGCCCGGTGATGGGTATTAAGGAGGACAGGTACTACATGGAGCACTGGGTGTTATATGAAAACAATGGAACGTGAATCACTACATCAAAAACTAATGATGCATTGTATGGTGACTATCATAATAAAATTAAATTAAATTTAAAAAATATGCATATATACTTATACACACATACACTCTCATATAAGATAGAGAGTGGCCCCCATTAGGCTTTCCATCTCTATATATCATTGTCCCCAGCTTATCAAATGACAAAGGCATGTCATGTGGGTCCAAACTCATTGACAACACATAAGTGATATACTCCAGGCACCTGTCAGGAAATACAGGGAGCACTTGATGTCACTACCTCCTCAACAATTATCAGAATCATAAAGAAATTATAATTATTGATATTTGCCTAATGTCTGTGCTGAACTCCATTCCTGGATAACTTGAAATCCAATTTTGGATTAATCAAACCACAGGAATGTTGTTCCTGGACTGACCGTTTTTTCCTTCTAGTAAAACTGTTTTGACTACACTGCTCTTTGGCCTGAAATGACCTGACTACTCAAGAGACAGTAAAAGATACAGCTTTTTGACCCCATGGAGACCCTATACTCTACAGGTCTCTTTCTGATGACAAAAGGGAAAATTCTCTCTGGTCTCTCTTACAGGAAGAGTAGGAGTCTCCAGGAATCACTGACTTAATTTTACTTTAATACTGAGAACACAAAAAACTTTTTTCTCCTAGAGTAGGACATCACAATATTTAGACAAATTTGTGACCCTCTTTCAGCAAATGAACAGAACCTCCAACACTGTTTGTGCTAATTTCACTCCAAGCTCTTTCTTCCTTTTCAAAACATTTCTTTGTTTGTCCTGATTTCCTTATTCATGTTACCTTCTTATAGTGTACATATTCTGATAAAGTACCTTAAATATGTTTTAGAAAAGATTGGTGCATAAATAAATACAAAAAAATAAAATTCTAGGAAAAAAAATTTTTTCTGGACCTTTTACCACATGGATAAGAGGTTAGTATTGATAAAGACCAAGTTTTCCAAACCTATCTGTACTAGAGATCAGCAAAAGCCTGTTTATACCACATTCAGTGGTATAATATTTAGAAAGAATCTGACTCTAGGTATTTTAGAAAATTATTGTCCAAAGGTATATTTTCGTGATGTTATTTTGTCCGATATCATCATGTTCTTCTCTTTCCAAATTATACTCTCATCTGTATTTGCCAAAGCAAACAAGACCTACACGTGAGTGTGTATAATACATGTTACTTTCTAAAGTTAAAAAATACACTTATTTTTAACATAATCTTCTTGCAAAGCAGCCTAAAATTGAAAAACAACTGTTTTAAAATTTTAAATTCCCAACTTCTATCCCAATATTTACCTATGTCAATATTGTTATTTCTGACCTTTACCTGAAATAGACCACTGAAAGCAAACTGCTTCAACATCATTTGTCACATGTACATATGTGTATAAATAAGTATACACACAAAATTAAAACTTAATCACTGTATCAATGTTCCTTTTGTAAATAAATGCTTTATTACCTCAAAACTAAAAGCCCCGAGGTCAGATGAACCCTAAAGCCTTCTCTAATTCTATGATTCTCAGTGGAATTTAGAGGTAAAACAAATTATTCTCATCTCTCCTAGTTCTCTCTTCCTCACCAAAAAAAATTGCATTTTCTTCGAAATATGTTAACAGGTATTTAAATAGCCCATTGTTTTATGACCCTAGGGATTTTTAAAATAAAGATCATAAATAAAAATCCACCAGTGGAATTTGTGAAAAATTAGTATAGAACAGTATATTGACATTTACCTTTGACCTTCTTGATAACTTGGTGAACGACCCTAACATCTATGACTTGTAACAGTAATTTTTATGAGGCATAAACTTGAACTCTGTGAGCTATGAACTTAGCAGGCAGCAGTGAATCCTTTAATGACAATAACTAACATCCCAGCTTTCTCACATCGATGCAACTTCCTGAGTTGTCTTTGTTTTGTTATTTTGTTTTTGGTCTGGTTTGTTTTGTTTTGTTTTGTTTTGTGAGGCGGAGGTTTGTTGTTCTTGTTGCTTGTCATCATGTGCATAATAATTCTATAGAAAATTTCCCAAAATTACTAATACTTGGAACAAAAATGAAAAGAAATATACGATACAACCAAAGAAATCAATTTTTTATGCAGAAAGTAGGACTACTAATTACTTTAGTTACAGACTCCCAGAGGGTATAAAAGAATACCAAAGGTTTTGGTTCTACCTTGATGCATTTTATAAAGGATAATATACGGTGTAATTGTGGCCATTCACTTGAAAGAATTGAGGGGCTCCTGGGTAGCTCAGTCATTTGAGCAATGACTTTTGATTTTTGACTCAGGTCATGATCTCAGGGTTGTGGGATAGAGCCCCAAGTCAGGCTCCAAGCCGGGCACAAAGTTTGCCTGAGGATTTCTCTCCCTCTGCGTTTTCTCTCTCTCTCTCTCTCTCTCAAATCTAAAAAAAAAAAAAAAAAAAAAAAAACTTTTTTGGAAGAATTAAGAGAGGATATCAGGATCTATGCACTGTATATACCAAAAGTTTATTTTATCTGGCACTTCATACATTTGGTTTCATTTTCAGCAAATGGTTTGATTGTAGAAGAGCAGAGTATTTGTTTTTTAAAGACCTCTGGTTGCCTCATCACAGTATGATAAGAAATTAGAAGACATGGAAACATCTGTGAAGGAAAAGAAACTTAAATTGACTCTTAGATTTGAAAACTGTAATCTACCAAATAAAAATAAGCCACATAAAACACTTTTTTATAAACTAATATGTTTAAAAACATCTTGAAACCCATACATACCCCCCATCTTAGCAATTATGCTTTAATTATTTCTTTATGTGTCTGCCTTCAACTAGATAAATAAGCTCCTTGAACATAGGGAACTTACTCCTTCATGTTTATATCTTGAGTACCTGACACACAGTGGATACTCAGTACATATTTTAGAAATCGATAGGGGCGCCTGGGTGGCTCAGTCATTAAGCGTCTGCCTTCGGCTCAGGTCATGATCCCAGGGTCCTGGGATCGAGCCCCGCATGAGTCTGCCTGCTCGGCGGGAAGCCTGCTTCTCCCTCTCCCACTCTCCCTGCTTGTGTTCCCTCTCTCGCTGTGTCTCTCTCTGTCAAATAAATAAAATCTTAAAAAAAAAAAAAAAGAAATCGATAAATGCCCCTTGCCTGCTCTGTAGTCCAAACACTTGCTCCCCCAGTAACCCCTTAGACAATCATTTTTCAACAGATGGTTGTAGTAGATGCCTTGGGGCACTGCCCAGAAAAACCTTTGGGACTGAAGTACTCATACTTTTGGTTACCAAGAGTGTTAACTGTTGATAATGCATAGGGAGACCCTCTCTGGGAACCACCCTCTGTTGAAGAGAGCTGCCTCAGTCAGGTTTTTGCCCCCGCCCTTAACCCCTCCTGCAAGAGGCTGCATCCAGTGATTGCTCAAGGCAAGGCTACAGTCCTCCTCATCTCAAGGGCCATCCCAGCTCCAGGGCTCCTTAGCACCAGGTGGATTTGTACTGCAAATATTTCAAGGTTCAGCTTCCCTCTTCTCCAGGCATGCTTCTCTCTCCAATTGGTATTACTCCCTAGAGCACTCCCCAGGAAACCTCCTATGTAGTATTATCTGCCTTAAACTCTGTTCCCTGGAACCTAATCTAAGACACTAGTGGAGCTTTAAAAAATATAGATTTCTTTGACTACAGCCTTAGCAACACTTTTCTAGATAGGTCTCCTAGGGCAATGGAAACAAAAGCAAAAATAAACTACTGGGACCACACCAAATTAAAAGGTTTTGCACAGCAAAGGAAACCATCAAAAACCAAAACATCAACCTACTGAATAGGAGAAGATATTTGCAAATTATATATCCAATAAAGAGTTAATATCCAAAATATATAAAGGACTTAAACAATTCAACGCCAAAAAAGTCCAATTAAAAATGGGCAGATGACCTAAGATACTTTTCCAAAGAAGACATACAGATAGCCAAAAGACACATGAAAAGATGCTCAACTTCACTAATCATCAGGGAAATGCAAATCAAAATGCAGTGAGAAACCATTTTTCACCTGTCAGACTGTCTAGAATCAAAAGGACAAGAAATAACAAGTGTTGGCGAGGATGTGGAGAAAAGGGATTCCTTGTGCACTGTCAGTGGGAATGTAAATTGGTGCAGCCACTATGGAAAACAGTATGGAGGTTCGTCAAAAAATTAAAAATAGAAATACCATATGATCCAGTAATGCCACTACAGGGTATTTATCCAAATAAAATGCAAACACTAATTTGAAAAGATATATGGTACCAATATGCTTACTGCAGCATGATGTACAATAGCCAAGATATGGAGGCAACCCAAGTGACCATCAATAGATGAACGGATAAAGAAGATATGGTGTGTGTGTGTACATACATATGTATGTACACACACACACACACACACACACACACACACACACACACAGTGGAATATTACTCAGCCATAAAAAAAGAATGAGGTCTTAACCATTTGTGACAACACAGGGACCTAGAGAATATTATCCTAGGTAAAATAAGCCAAACAAAGACAAATACTGTAAGATTTCACTTACATGTGGAATCTAAAAAACAATACAAACAAACAGACTCCAAAATACGGAGAACAAACTGATGGCTGCCAGACGGGCAGCAGGTGACAGGATGGGTGGAATAGATAAATGAGATTAAGAGGTACAGACTCCCAGTTATAAAATAAATAAGTCATAGAAATGAAAAGTACAGCATAGGGAATATAATCAGCAACACTGTAATAACATTGTTTGGTGACATGATGACTATACTTAGCATGGTAAGCACTGAGTAATGTATAGAATTACTGAATCAATATGTTGTATACCTGAAACTAATATAACTTCAATAAAAAATAGGTTTCCAGACCTCATTTTTGATCTACTAAAATCCATTTTTAAAGCATGTGAATTTTTTTGGTTTCATAAGTTATATGCCAAAAGTTTGCCTTATAAAGTTTCTCTTTCCATCAAAATAGCAGCCCATGTTTCTCTTCCAGTGAAATTCCAGGTCTGAAGACTAGTTGGCTAAGTGGTTGTTGACCTTTTTAAAAAAGTCTTGATCTTGTAACACTTCTCAGCTAATGTCTTCTTTTAATATCTTTCATTAAAATTGGGTACATAGAAGTTTGTTATTTCTTATATATACTCAGGCAGACACCTATTAATAAGTGATTACAAAGCTGTACCCTCTAATTTGTACCAACCAGACCTTTCTCATGGCAAATAATTCATTAGAACCATTGGAAAAAGAATTTGGCCTCGATATAGACTGTGCTCTATAGCCTCCAATGAAGACACCATTTCATGTGTCATAATCCCCAAATCCTGTTTCAGACTCTGTCACTATGATCTTTCAAATAAAGGCAATGAAATAGGTATGATCATCAATACTGCAATTTTGTGATTCTCCTTAATCATCTGTTTGTCTCTTAAATAACAGTTGTGGGGACCACACTTGTCACCTGTATAAGACATTACAAAACCATCCATGTGATAGAAATCTCTTCAACTAACTGTATAACATTATAAAATAACTGTATAAAATACAAAGTCCAAGGGCAAATATTTTTCAGAAGAAGAATTTAGAAGAATTTTGCAAAAATTCTTTTAAAATAAAGCTATTGGACCAACAGTTGCAAATAAATAAATTAAATAAGTACCTTTCTTTCCCCCTTTGGCTGTTTTGATTTCAATGAGTTTCCCATTTGCAGTCTGTTTCTATAATATAAAGAGATTGGCTCTGGAATAGAACTAGCAAAAATAAAAAGAAAGATGAGCATTTTACATTGAGACTGGGAATTTGTGTGCCAAGATTTAATCTGCGGTGCCTGGAAAAGTGCTGAGACCTCAAAACTTTGAAAAATTTGTTTTTGAACAGAAATGCTGACACCATTTATCTGTATCAATTCAACTCTGAGTTGTGTGGGTGCAGTGTGATGCTTTCACTACTTAAGACGTTCTGTCTCACTGTGAGGCAGGCAAACAACAGAAAATTGTTTCTGTGACTGTATTCTCAGACATTACCTGGGAACACATGCAAAGACATGTTCTCAATGTCATGGGAAGAAATAGGAGTCAATCATCTAAATGGCTCAAGTGAATGCAATCCTCCAACACTACCACTGTACCATAATCCCCCCAAATTTAGAACTATTTTCTAATTGGACAATCACCTGCAGAAAGTCTGGCAAACTGCAGGCCTTGGGTCAAATCTGCATTTTATATACAGGCTGCAGGTTAACACTGGTTGTTACATTTTGAAATGGTTGGGAGGAAAAAAATTAAAAGAAGATTTCATGATATGTAACACGAAATTCCATTTCTGTCTATAAATAAACTTTTATTGGAATACAGCCACACTAATTTGTTTATATACTGTCTAGGGCTGCTTTCACACTACAATACCAGAATAGAGTGATGGCATAAAATATCTACTATTGGGCCCTTTCCAGAAAAATCTGGCCAACCCCTTCCCTAGAGCACAGCAATTTACAAGGCTTTTTGATATGCATCATATTTAATCCAGTGGAGAGTATTAGGCCTAGCCTACAAAGGAAAATAAAAGGAAATGACTTTTCCAAGGTCATACAGCAAATATGAAGGAGAGTTACTCATATTCTTTCACATTATCACAAAGCTCCTCTACAAATAAGCGTTATAAATCTTTAGTAACATTCATTAGTATTTGGTTTGTAAAAATGTTGCCATCCTTTCATTTCTCAAAACCATAATCAAAAGTAATTTACTTAAAACCCAGCACTTTAATGTATGGTGATTAGCATAACAATAAAAAAATTTTTTAAAAAACAGCACTTTAGAGTATTTTGGTGGTGAAGGGCCAAGGATCAAACTCTTGAAAAGCATACTCTGCCTGACAATATTAACTAACAGACTTGTCACTCAAAAAACAAACAGAAGTTTCTCCCTTCAGCTGCCCAGATACTCCAATGCAGTGGAGGAGAATCCTGAACACGTCATCTTTCTCTTGGACTCCTTAATATTTCTCATGCAGATACAGCAGATCTTTCTGACAAGGTCAAACTCTTCTGAAATTGAGTTACTAAAGCAATTTTGTACATTCTCTCTGAACATGCCATTGGCCTTGGCCTAAAGGTATTATTCAAGCAGAAAAAATAGTTTCATCTCTTCCACTAGGTTTTCTCTCCACATTTTGCACTTGAGTAACCACAGAATTTATATTCTTAACCTTTATACCTTTCTTCTTTATATATATGTGTATATATACACATATATGTGAATGAGAGAGAGAATATAAGGATTATCAATTCACTTATTAAATGCTTTATAAATACAAGGAGTAAAGTTCTTCTGAGAATAATGACCAAGCAAATACTGAACTAAAATCCAGGAAGAATGAGATTTAGCCACTGCTTGACCACTAACTATGTGACTTTGGGAAACTCCTTGAACCTCCCTAGGTCCATTTCCTCACCCATATGACAAGAGAGACAACATGACCTTTATGGGCTCTTCCTGTTTAATATTAACTCTAACTCTGAATATGTGTTGCATGCTCATTTAATACAAGTCTCGATTTCACTATCTCTAAATTAGAGCTAAGACCTATGGCACAGGTGGTTAATTAAAGTAAGAAAGTATACTTAAAGGACATAGCACACAGTGCTCCAAAGATGATAATAGGATACTCTATGTTTATAGATCATTTCACTCATGATAAGCAATTAAAGAAGCTAGAAAGCAAGAAGAACCAGACAGAAAGTGCATATGGTATTTCTTTTTTTTTTTTTAAGTTACACAAATTCATGACAAACTTCCTCTTGGTACACAGGAACATTCTCGCCCTGCTCACGTGAGGCAGGTAAGACCACAAGCCCTGGCCAGCTCTTCTCTGTCCTTTTCACTTACCCTTGCACAGACCAACAGGGTGAATGAACTGTGGTCCCTCCACACTCAAAAGAATGATAAAGGCACTCAAATACATAATCACTTTTCATAGTGAAAGATCCCAGCAAGGAATCTCACTTGATAGCTAAAAATAACCTATTATATCTTCTTTTATAAATGCAAGATGTTTCTAAATAGTTTCATTAAAACAAGCTCTGCCTCAAGACTAAAATTTATAATCTCAAAGATTATCAATATAAGACTTCTCATTTGTCCTGAGTATTTGCATATATTTTAAAAAGATTTTATTTATTTATTTGAGAGAGAGAGAATGAGAGAGAGAGCACATGAGAAGGGGGAGGATCAGAGGGAGAAGCAGACTCCCTGCTGAGCAGGGAGCCCGATGCGGGCGAGACTCGATTCCGGGACTCCAGGATCATGACCTGAGCTGAAGGCAGTTGCTTAACCAACTGAGCCACCCAGGCACCCCGTATTTTCAAATTTTGATTTTTTTAAAAGATCCTAGCTATTGTTGAATTTTTTCAACACTATGACTTTATATATCACAGTCACCAAAGTAGTTTACATTTAAACCGATCAATCACACCCCAGAGAGGGCTTAGCACATTCATATTAACCTTTAAAAAGTTAACATGACTTAATGATAACAAGAAACAGGAATATATAGCAGAAGCAAGCATGTGATATTTGAGCCAAGAGCTCTTTAGTTCTTTTCTAATCTCTTTCCATAAATTCATAGAGTTTATGGTTAAATCTTTTATTCTGTGTGTCTGATTATTTGGCTAAATTTAGGGTCAACAATACCAGTCTTGGTAATGTTCTTAGATTCAACATTTAAGGTTACAATGCCTTAAATTGAATACCCTCATCAAGATTTAAATATAATTGAATGAGGCCAAGGCTTGATTAAAAGTAAATGAAAATACAGAAAGCACTGAAGAACAATTAACCTATTTCTTAGGCTCATTTATCCATTGATTCATACAAGGCATTTGCAAACAATACTACAATAGACCCTGGAGACTCTATGCCCACTATCAAGGGACAGTGAACTAACAGCATTAATAGAGGATGATCAGTGCTGGGAAGGAAATGTGCCCATGTCTATGGGACTACAGATGAGAGGCATTCAAATTAGACACTAAGAAGGTGACAAAAATATCCAGTGTCAAAGAGCCAGGAAAAAATTAGTTACATAAGGGGAAGGAGATAAAGAGACCTGAGGGTGAATAAATGCACCCGGAAAATCACAATGGTGTATATCACAACATAAATGGCTAAAACTAGTTAGTCACAGGCTGAGTAGGTGGTATTTTGGGAAAGTGACCAGAGATGAAAATGTCAGGTCATGAAGAGCCATGTATGCCATGCTGATGAGCTTGAACTTCAACCTGAAAGCTCTGGGAACCCAGTGGAAGATTTAAGCCAGACAAGGACTACTCAGCTTTGTCATTAAGAAAGACATAAAGACAAGTTTAAAACGATGTAGGGGTAAGTGGTGAATGGGCAGAAACTGGAGGAAGGTAGACAATTTAGGAGTCCAGTGCAGTAATGCAGTCAACTGTGAGTTCATGCAGGAGGAACCCTGGTGGAAGGACAGTGAGGCAACAAGGAATATTTAGTAAGATGTGGGGCTTTATCAGAAAGAGAGAGTGGGTAAATGAGTGAAAATTTAGAACCACTCCTGGATTTATGACTTAGACAAACTGCATGAATTGTGGCACTGCACCCTATAAAGGGGAGCACAGAAAAAACATTATCGATCACTTTTTATTTTTGACATATAAGGAAATTTACTACATATAAGGAATTTCACTTACAGTAAAGACATTTTCTTCAATTAATTTTCAGAAAAAGTTCTAAAGGGGCGCCTGGGTGGCTCAGTCGTTAAGCGTCTGCCTTCAGCTCAGGTCATGACCCCAGGGTCCTGGGATCGAGCCCCACATCAGGTTCTGCTCAGTGGGAAGCCTGCTTCTCCCTCTCCCACTCCCCCTGCTTGTGTTGCCTCTCTCGCTATCTCTCTCTCTGTCAAATAAATAAATACAATCTTAAAAAAAAAAAAGAAAAAGTTCTAAAGAGCAAGAATATAATAAACACAGAAAAGATAGGGAAAGATGGCACTGTGAAAAATGTTCACATCTGTCCCAGCAGAATAAACAGCATCATGAGTTGTGAAAAAAAAAAAGAAAAAGAAAAAAATAAGAAGGGAAATACAATGCTTGAGTTTCAGTGTTCAGACCAAAATGAAGAGGAGTAAAGAAAGGTATAATACAACTCCCAGAAAGAAAGACGTGAAATTTGTCACAGGGAAAGAGTCAAATGAAAAGGATGATTTGATAAGAAGTGGTACTCTCACACAAGAAAACATTTCAAAGGATAAAAAAAAAGACAGAAAATGATAATTTTTAAAAAATATTTTATAGAAACTACCAAGATTTGACTACTTGAATGCACGCATGGGGGAGGGCAGATAATTTAGGAATTACGCCTTTATTTAGATCTAAAAGCTATCAAAATGAAAAATGTTAACATAATTTTACACTTTCGAAAGCAGCTGAAGATGTTCACACACAGCATTACGGTATCCTATAGAAAGAGTAGCTCAGAGCTAATGCTTTGGTTATGATAAACAAATTTGTAATTATGAGACATTTTTAGTCCTATACAAGTATGCAGAAACAAAGCCAGAATTCACTTTTCAAGAAAAAAAAAATTGGCAAAGTTTCCTAAACAGAAGCCCCACTTACACCAAATCTGGTGCTGTTGGGTGCCAGACATCCACAGCAGGCACAGACGGTGGAGCTCCTATTGCTTGCTTCACAGATTGCTGTCTGGTTGCAATTTCTAGTCATATGTGATTTGGTGGTGCAGAGAAAACCCCCTGGCTTCCTTCTATCAGTTCTGCATCCATAGCTCCATCCATCAAAATAAACAAAATGGCCCACAAAAATTAAGCCCAGGTATGCCTCTACTCATCCATGTAGCATTTCTTCACTCCTATGCAAAGTTTAAGGAATGATTTCATTTACAAGTTGTCAAGCAAGCACAGGCTAAATAAAGGTGATGAGACAAGAAGCATTCTCAGTGTCATCCCTGCATCTAACTTCCATAAGCTCTGCATCTTTCCTTCCTTCCTTGATTTCCACCCTCAAATGAAAGGAAGTTTCATTTCTTGAATTAGGGCTGAGGCCATTATCGTAGCATTACAGGAGGTCATCAATTAATCATCCACACACCCACTCAAACATTTGTACTATGCACCTACTAGATGTCAGCTGCTATGCCATCACAGCAACAGAAAAATAAGCGAGGCATGTTTGAAAGCTCGCAGGAACATCTAATATGGAAAGATGGTTATATCTTTAAAATATCATCTGATAGATGCTATAAGAGAGATATGAACAAAGTGTTAAAGAAAACTCCAGAAGGAAGAAGCTACAAATGGTGATCTTTTATTAAACACGCATTTTTTAAAAGCCCCTTCTTCCATCACACAGAGAAACAAGGACATTTCAGATGGCTTTTTGATATTGCAATGTGTACTCCCCCACAACTTACAATTTTGTGGAGGATTAAGGAAAAGCCAAGCCTCCACTAAGACACTTTCTGTCCTACTGGACTATGCCGAAAATCAGGACTGTACTAACAACAACAACAACAACAAAAACTGTATTCACTTAAAAATTTTAACACCAGAGACTAGACATTCACACACACTTCATATAATAGTCTCTGCACATAAATTTCCATTTATTCTTATCTTGACATACATCATGCAGGACTATGGCTCATTTCAAGTGTCAATGCCCCAGGAGAGGGTATGCCCTCCTTTACATCAATACTTACTTAAAAGAAAGCTCAATTTACTTTTAAAAAGGGGAGAAAAAACAGTAAAAGCACTATAAATGGAAACTTTCTAAAAAGTAACTGTGGCAATTTTAGATTTTCAAAGATCTATATTTAGGAGTTCTAAGATTAGGGCTGACCAACAAAACATTCACTCTCTTTTAACTTCAGGACTTATTAACTACAGGACTTATTTCTTTTCCACATCTCAATCTTGACAACTTCTTTGGGGGTCACAGAGCTTCCAAATTATTTTTAAAAATGGAAACACAGTTTCAGATAAGAAATGCAGAACTAGCAGTTACCTTCTATACCTAGTTTGATTTTCTGAGTATTTCTTGCCTCACTTAAAATGACAGACACTTCGAAAACAATGTATCATGGATCACTACATCAAAAACTAATGATGAATGGTGACTGACATAATAAAATAAAATTTTAAAAAATGACCGATACTTCACAGCAAATGATCGTAAGATTAAATAAACAATCTCATTTGTTTTTTTAAAGATTTATTTACTTATTTATTTTAGAGAGAGGGAGAGAGTGCCATGAGTGGGAGGGGCAGAGGAAGAGGGACAGAGAATCTCAAGCAACTCTGTGCTGAGCACAGAGCCCAATGCAGGGCTCGATCTCACGTGCCTGAGATCATGATGAGCTGAAATCAAGAGCTGGACACTTAAGTGACGGAGCCACCCAGTTGCCTCTAAACAATCTTGTTTTAAGACACTAGAGACATTTTGATTTCTCTGAGTGATAGGAAAAGCCCTAACATGTTAACCAAATGAGAATATTAAAAGAATATATGTCTGAAACTATGGGAAGGACAGGTTGCAGTATAAAGGTACATTTGACCAAGTTCAGTTTGGGAACACAGACTAAGAGGATTGTGATTGTGTTAAAAACAAACAGTTCTAATATTTTAGAGATGGACACTGAAATATTCACAGATGCAATAGTATGATCTGGAATCTGCTTCAAAATAATATTGGGGTAGATTTGGTGGAATTATAGAAAAAAATCAGTTTGGCCATAATTTGGTCATTATTGAAGCTGGGTGATAGTACATGAAGATTAACCATAGGAGTCTGAATATTTTTTGTGATTGTTTGACAAAAAAAATAAACAAACCAACAAACAAAAACCAAACAAATGATCACCTAGCAGACTATCAGGGGAGATGAATCAAATCAGGTAATCATTTGGCATGACAGATGTTTTAGCCAGATCATATTCACATACATATTTATTTTTTAGAACAGTGCATTAACTAAGGACATGAGGTACCACTGATAGGAATATCCAGATGATATTCACACACACACACACATACACACACACACACCATTTTTCCCCTAATAACTAGTGATTTCTAAACATATTACATGTAACAAGAACCCACAATAAAACAAATACTCTCAATCATCATACATACACATTTAAGAACAATCTCACTGTAGAAATATTTTCCCTTGTTAGAGACGGTTTTGCTTTTGCTATTACTCATTGACTCTTTTTCTTGATCTAGACTAACAATTCTGAAAGTACATCACCTTCATAGGAAAGACTTCAGTTTTTGAAATTTTATGGCTATCTATATAAAGGATGCCAGTTGAGTATTTCTTAAGTTTGTTGCTCTACTGGAATTATTTGTGAGTATCAAGAGATAAAAAAAACAACCAAACAATTGTGTACAAAGGCTTTATCACAGAAAAAGGATAGTTGCGGATGGTGCACAAATCCTGCTGCAAACATGCTGATTTACTTAGGAGTGAGCAGTGTTTGTGGGACTGAATGTTTTCTGCTATAAAGCATGAAGCAGCTCAGGCCTTTAACCACTCTAAGCAACCATGAGTGCATTAAAGGATTCGCAAAAGAAGCACGGTCAACATAAATGAAACAACATTCTACACAACCTATATGGCGACTTCGTCTAGTCGCACACACTATTTGAAGTACATATGAAAGAAAAGACAGGATGCAGAACTCTCATTTATAATGTCTACATCGTTCTTTCCATACTAAATGATAAAGGAAAGTAAAAGCAAACACAGTTTCAAACAACAAACGCAGAACTAGCAATTACCTTTTATAACAAGTTTCATTTTTTGAGTATTTCACTCCTCACAAAAAATGATTCTGCACGGCAAATATCCATTAAAGAATGTAAACAATCTTGTTTTTAAGATACTGAAGAAATTGTTATTTCTCTGATAGGAAAAAATCTAACATGTTAACCAAATAGAATACAAACAGATGTCTAAATCTATACATACACATACGTACACACACACACACACACACGCACACACAAACTCAAAGAGGCATTAATCACAACATAAAGTATAGTAACCATGGCAATCTGTTTCCAAAGTGGTAATTCCCAACCAGGGTTTTTTAACAATTTAGGGTATTCCCAGGTATCTCAAGGATTGCTACAAAAATAATTTATCTACAACAATAACAACAAAAATGTCACCTGATTTTCCTTATGCTGTGTTGCAGCACTTCAGAGAGGGGTTGAAAGGACAAAAAAAAAAAAAAAAAAAAAGCGTCACTAAAAATCAAGTTAATTGTTTTGATTAACAACGTGGATTCTTTTCAAATAGCAGTGGATGCAGTGGCTTGTTATCAAAGAAGTGAATGTGCCCAAGGAACTCAATTGATGTTTCTCCTTTTGCAGATGAGGGCAGTGATATTCCAAGTGGTAGACACTGACCATCAGTGCTCTTCTCATGTGTCCTCCTATCAACTTCGCTTCCCTCCCAGGCTCCCACATGAACCCAATCCCATATCTTCCCTACTGCCAACCCTTATTTTCCTCCACACCTTTCCTTAGAATGATAGAACAAAAAGAACATAAATACTGAGGGAAAAAGAAAGTTGAAATTTTACTACCAGTTCAGTCACAAACTATCAGTATTACCTTGAACAAGTACTTTCAGTGCTCAAAACTTTATTTTCTTTAACCCAAAAAATAAGAGACTGAACTACAGGTTCCAGCTCTAACATTTCCCAAATATGTAAATCGGGCATACCTTCTTTCAAAGTACAGAATTGATATCGCTTTATGATCTTCATTTGATGGTGTTACGGTCTCATTAAAGCTTCCACTTTTCAAGACTTTGCCCTAAAGAGTATGCATTTTTTATGACACAATACTCTATGTAGAAAACCCAAAAGATGCCACCAAAAAATTGCTAGAACTGATACTCAAATTCAGCAAAGTCATAGGATATAAAATCAACATACAGAAATCTGTTGCATTTCTATAAGCCAATAATGAAGAAGCAGAAAGAGAAATCAAGGAATTGATCCCATTTACAATTGCACTAAAAACTGTAAGATACCCAGGAATAAACCTAACCAAAGAGGTAAAAAATCTGTAAGCTGAAAACTATAGAACACTTAAGAAATTGAAGAGGACACAAACAAATGGAAAAACATTCCATGCTTATGGATTGGAATAACAAATATGGTTAAAATGTCTATACTACTCAAAGTAATCTATACATTTAATAAAATCCCTATCAAAATACTACCAGCATTTTTCACAGAACTAGAATAAACAATCCTAAAATTTGT
The DNA here is from genome assembly GCF_964656455.1 of Halichoerus grypus. Classification (NCBI taxonomy): domain Eukaryota; kingdom Metazoa; phylum Chordata; class Mammalia; order Carnivora; family Phocidae; genus Halichoerus; species Halichoerus grypus. The sequence goes on from NC_135714.1 coordinate 179,627,505, forward strand.
ATGGAACCACAAAAGACCCTGAATAGCCAAAGAAATCTTAAAAACAGAAAAACAAACAACAAAAACAACAACAACAAAAAAACAAAACAAAGCTGGAGGCATCACAATTCCAGACATCAAGCTATATTACAAAGCTGTAGTCATCAAGATAGTATGGTACTGGCACAAAAATAGACACATACATCAATGGAACAGAATAGAGAGCCCGGAAATAGACCCACAACTGTATGGTCAACTAATCTTTGACAAAGCAGGAAAGAATATCCAATGGAAAAAAGACAGTCTCTTCAACACATGGTATTGGGAAAACTGGACAGCAATATGCAGAAGAATGAACTGGACCACTTTCTTACACCATACATAAAGATAAATTCAAAATGGATGAAAGACCTAAATGTGAGACAGGAATCCATCAAAATCCTAGAGGAGAAAATAGGCAGCCACTTCTTTGACCTCGGCCATAGCAAATTCTTACCAGACACATCACCAGAGGTAAAGGAAACAAGAGCAAAAATGAACTACTGAGAAATCATCAAGATGAAAAGGCCACTCATCATCAGGGAAATACAAATCAAAGCCATGATGAGATATGACTTCACATTTGTCAGAATGACTAAAATGAACAACTCAGGAAAAAAGAGATGTTGGCAAGGATGCGGAGAAAGGGGAACCCTCTTACTCTATCGATGGGAATGCAAGCTGGTGCAGCCACTCTAGAAAACAGTATGAAGGTTCCTCAAAAAGTTAAAAATAGAACTACCCTATGACCCAGCAATTACACCACTAGATATTTACCCAAAGGATATAAAAATACTGATTTGAAGGGGCACATGCACCCCAATGCTTACAGCAGCATTATTAACAATAGCCAAATTATGGAAAGAGCCCAAATGTCCATTGACTGATAAATAAAGAAGAGGTGGTATATGTACACACACACACACACACACACACACACACACATACACACACACACAGGAATGTTACTCAGCCATCAAAGAGAATGAAATCTTGCCATTTGCAATGACCTGGATGGAGGTGAAGTGTATTATGCTAAGCAAAATAAGTCACAGAAAGACAAATACTATATGATTTCACTCATATGTTGAATTTATGAAACAAAACAGATGAACATATGGGGGAAAAAAAGAGGGAAGCAAACCATAATAGACTCTTAACAACAGAGAACAAACTGAGCATTGATGGAGGTAGGTGGGGGGGAATGGGCTAAATGGGTGATGGGTATTAAGGAGGGCACTTGTTGTGTTGAGCACTGGATGTTATATATAAGTGATGAATCACTAAATTCTACTCCTGAAGCCAATATTACACTTTATGTTAACTAACTAGAATTGAAATAAAAATTTGAAAAAAGAGGTTATGCATTTTTAAAATTTTATGTGGTTAGACACTGGTCTAAATATTTCAATGAAACTCTCTAAACTTATTAAAAATATACAGAGAAAAAGCTAGAACTAAGGGAAATGGTATTTATTTCAACAAGGGTAATATATGGTACTAAGAAATGGCTGATAAAGAATTTATAAGTGGAAGCAAATTCTACAATGTAAACATTATTCTTTATATCCTCTTTCTCTGAAATGTCGAAGGATACTGAGGCAACATGACAAAGCAACTGTGAAATCCTTAGAAATAAGGTAATTTCAAGTAGGCACATATTGTCTACACCCAGCTAACATATAATCAAGTCACACCTTTGAGGGAAAATGACCACATTTTGTCTCTATCAGTTAAGAAAGATGGGAGGGAAAGGAGAGCAATTAGAAATTAACATAGGTAATGCATAATTGTGACTTGGTAAGAATAGTTCACCTAAAAAAGAAAAAGAAAAAAAATTAAAAGAAAGTTCACTAGGGAGGGGCGCCTGGGTGGCTCGGTCGTTGGGCATCTGCCTTCGGCTCGGGTCGTGGTCCCAGGGTCCTGGGATTGAGCCCCACATCGGGCTCCCTGCTCAGCGGGAAGCCTACTTCTCCCTCTCCCACTCCCCCTGCTTGTGTTCCCTCTCTCGCTGTGTCTCTGTCAAATAAATAAACAAAATCTTAAAAAAAAAAAAAAAAAGAAAGAAAGTTCACTAGGGAGTAAACAAAATATGAAAAATCACCACCCACCCAAGGGGAAACGTGAATGATTCTCAAAAGTAGCTAACATATGCCCCTGAGGAGAATCTCTCCTGCAAATAGACACATGGCACAGACTCAACCTCTCGCTCTCATTATGTACCACAAAATTACCTGTCCAGTTATGAACATCAACTGAAGGTATTCATACATACCTCATCTGTGCTGCTGACATCTGATCACAGCAAAACTTCACTAGCTTTGGGGAAAATAAATGGCACGTATTCTCTGAAAAATTAAAATCACTATCTTAAAACTGTATATTTTCCAACTGCTCCTCAGTAAAGTTTTTATAAAGTTATAAATATCAATGACTCTTAAGCTATGTTTACATAAAATGGTAACTTAGATGTCTGCTAAAACCTCCTTATCCTCTGAGATCTAGAAAAGTTCTCGAGGATTACCTTGAACCTCTAATCCGATGCCTTACAGTAGATCAAAATAAACTCTTCCCATCTTATGATACTGAACACCTTAATCTTTTGCTGGTGCTACAATTTTTAAAATCTCTCACATTTCATCCCAAATGGCTTATCAAGTATTTTTCCCCAAAACACAGTTCCTTCCCTAGAAGTAATTATGGTGCCAGTTGGCAAAGGAAGCAGGGGCAAAATTGAACTATTGGGACTGCATCAAGATAAAAAGCTTTTGTTTCTTTTGCAAAGAAACAGTCAACAAAACCAAAAGACAACCAACAGAATGGGAGAAGATATTTGCAAATGACATATCAGATAAAGAGCTAGTATCCAAAATCTATAAAGAACTTATCAAACTCAACACCCAAAGAACAAAGAATCCAATCAAGAAATGGGCAGAAGACATGAACAGACATTTCTGCAAAGAAGACATCCAAATGGCCAACAGACACATGAAAAAGTGCTCAATATCACTCGGCATCAGGGAAATCCAAATCAAAACCTCAATGAGATATCACCTCACACCAGTCAGAATGGCTAAAATTAACGAGTCAGGAAACAACAGATGTTGGTGAGGATGAGGAGAAAGGGGAACTCTCCTACACTGCTGGTGAAAATGCAAGCTGGTGCAGCCACTCTGGAAAACAGTATGGAGGTTCCTTAAGAAGTTGAAAATAGAGTTACCGTACGACCCAGCAATTGCACTACTGGGTATTTACCCCAAAGATACAAATGTAGTGATCCAAAAGGGCACATGCACCCCAATGTTTATAGCAGCAATGTCCACAATAGCCAAACTATGGAAGAGCCTCGATGTCCATCAACAGATGAATGGATAAAGAAGGTGTGGTGTATATATATATATATATACACAATGGAATATTATGCAGCCATCAAAAAAAAAAAAAAAAAAAACGAAATCTTGCCATTTGCAATGACGTGGATGGAACTAGAGGGTACTATGCTAAGCGAAATAAGTCAATCAGAGAAAGACAAGTATCACATGATCTCATTGATACGAGGAATTTGAGAAACAAGACAGAGGATCATACGGGAAGGGAGGAAAAAATGAAATAAGATGAAACCAGAGAGGGAGACAAACCATAAGAGACTCTTAATCTCAGGAAACAAACTGAGAGTTGCTGGAGTGGTGGGGGGTGGGAGGGATGGGGTGGCTGGGTGATGGACAATGAGGAGGGTATGGCTATGGTGAGTGCTGTGAATTGTGTAAGACTGATGAATCACAGACTTGTACCTCTGACTCAAATAATACATTATAGGTTAAAAAAAAAAGAAGGAGGTAGTAGGAAGGGAAAAATGAAGGGGGGGAATCGGAGGGGGAGATGAACCATGAGAGACTATGGACTCCAAAAAACAAACTGAGGGTTTTAGAGGGGAGGGGGGTGGGAGGATGGGTTAGCCTGGTGATGGGTATAAGGAGGGCATGTATTGAATGGAGCACTGGATGTTATATGCAAACAATGAATCATGGAACACTACATCAAAAACTAATGATGTAATGTATGGTGACTAACATAATAAAATAAAATTTAAAAAAAGAAATTAAGTGATAATGCACAAACTGAAATAATTTTCTAGACAAATAAAATCTGTCTTTAAACCCAGAAAAAAAAATTAATAAAAAAAAAAATAAAAAATATAAAAATTAAGTAATAGATTACCAGAGAGAAGGTGAGTGGGGGCATGGGCGAAATAGGTGAAGGGGACAAAGAGAACATGTATAGTGACAAGCACTGAGTAATGTACAGAATTGTTGAATTACTCTATTGTACACCTGAAACTAATATAATACTGTATGTTAATTATACTGGAATTAAAAAATTTAAAAAAAAATTATGGTGCCAGTTGGTTATAATAATAATTTTTTAAAAGCTTGGCAAAAGTAAATTCATAACCCAAAAGTTCACAAATAAGAAACTGCCCTGTTAAGAATGAATTTAAATAGGAAGTTATTATACACTTTAATTATTTTCTTGATTCAATTACATTAAAATTGTTTTAGAGATTTATGCGAGCTTATTGTTACCCACACCTCTGTTAGGAAGCTGCTTTGTACTTTGACAAAGAATTTGACAGTAGTCCAGAGTGACCAAGTGAACTCTGAATTATTAAATAGGTAGACTTTCTCTTAGCCTAATTATGGATCATATATCTTAATTAGGTTAAATCAACCTTTTTTCTTTTTTAGCACTAGTCGATCTATGGCCTACATCTGTGTACATGCACATTTTGTCCATGAAGCCTAACCTTGTTTCCACATCTAAGATTACATATTTTATAGGCTTTTACTCTGTAATTTTATCATACTTAACAAATGCAAGTATTTACAATTAAAGATTTTATCATGGTCCTAATCTTAAACTTTCTATTAAATGAGTCTCCTTAATTAAATCTTATGTATTCATCCTTACATAAACAGAGCAGGAACGTTGTTTTTGTTTGTTTCTGTCATAAGTGAAATATCACATGTAAAAGGGAAAAACAGAGACAAAACCATTCCAAAAGAAATACTTTTGCTTGCAAAAATTTAAACATTTGCAAAGATCCTTGACAAAGAACATAGCAGGTATTGAGAGAAAAAAAATTAGAAAGTACAAGGCTACCAAGATTACAATTATTCTGTTCACAGTGGAACCAGCAGTTTCCTCTTTGGTTCGTCATATCTGCCAGTAATGTCCTATCTGTACGCATTAGTTCTACAGAATTCAGCGAATGTGTCAGTTCCATTACAAAATCAGCAACCTACAAGAGCTCAAGTCTTCCTTAATTTAGGGGACTAGTGCTAGGCAAGGTGACTAGATAGACAGACCTATACATATAGATAGCTACCTTAGAATGCAAAGTGCTTTTTATTTCCTAACATGGCACATTAAATGCTTAGTCATAATGCAGACAGACCAACGACCCCTTTTCTCACACAGAACTCTAAGTTAAAGCATCATATGGTCACACAGTAACGAAACAGTCCATGAATACCAGAAACTTAATGAAAACGAGAAATAGATATCAGCATGATTCATGCATGGGGAAAGGAAAAAAAAGGTACAAAGATGCTTTTCACTCTACCATTCTAAACCCTGGCTAATTTTATAGCCAACAATGATGCACATCTCATTTTGAACTATGTATATAGTCATCAGTGCAAAATAAACCTAATAAAATGAACAAAATCAAAAAATGTCAGTGTTATGTCAGTGTTTATCTTCTAGCATGAACATGGGATCAGAAGGGGAAAAAAATCCACTTCCTGGATAGGATACAAAATTAACAAGATAAAAAGGAAAAAAAAAATTAAACAATCTCTGTTTTTTGGCAAACTTGTAAGGATAAAACCTGCACACCTGACAAACGTGTATAAGCTCCAAAAAGGAAAGGAGAGTGGACAGAAAGCTTACCTAGAAATAATTGTAAAGAAATGCAGAGAATAGTAAGATGACCCTTCCATGGCAGATTTCCAAAGATATCAGCAAAAACACTTTCTCAATTTGTGTGGTACCCCAAGGTGTTAAAACTTTATTTTCTGTATGCTAAACTGTCTTGTCAATACAGTAGAGGTCTGGCAGAAGTGAGAAGAAAGACGTGAAGGGAAAATGAAGTGAAGAGTGAGGTTAAATAAATAGCAGTGACAGTTCTCTGAAAATACCAGCAAAAACACATCACCACGGAGAGAAATCACAGTAAGAGTAGAAGATATAACCACCCCAACACCTCATCATGTGCTGAAATGACAGAAAGTATGGGAGTGAATAGGAATGGTGCAGAAGCCTTCCTGGATACAGTATGAAGCAGAGAAGTAGAAAAGATAGAACCACACACACTTACACAGAAAAGGATCATTCAATCAAATGAGCCATATTTTCAACAAGCACTCTGTCTCTGTGAAAGCAACTAAAGAGAGAGCCCTCAGTCGTAAAGTTTGGAAGGCTACCTGGATTCCCCCCACCCCTGCCTCACAATATCTCTAATACAGCCAAGGCAGGAAAACCCTACTCATTCGATATTGAGAACAGGCATATCTCCTTTTGTTGCACTTGGCAGATATTGTGCTTTATACAAACTGAAGGTTGCGGCAACACCGTATTGAGCAAGTCTCTTGGCACCATTTTTTCAACAGCATTTGTTCACTTCGTGTTTGTGCCACCTTTTGGTAATTCTTCCAATATTTCAAGCTTTTTCATAATTATTTTATTTGTTAGGATGATCTGTGACCAGTGGTTTCCAATGTTACTACTGTAATTATTTTGGGGTGACACAAACCATGCCTATATAAGACAACAAACAAATGATACACATTGTGTGTTTTGACTGCTGCATGGACCAGCCATTCCCCCATCGCCCTCCCTCTCCTCAAGCCTCCTTACTCTCTAAAACACAACAATATTGAAATCAGGCAAATCAACAACCCTACAATGGCCTCTAAATGTTCGAGTGAAAGGATGAGTTGCACATCTCTCACTTTAAACGATTAAACTTAGAAAGGAAGGCATGTCAAAAGCTGAGATAGGTGAAAAGCTAGGCCCCTTGCAGTTAGCCAAGTTGTGACTGCAAAAGAAAAGTTCTCAAAGGAAATGAAAAGTGCTACTCCAGTGAACACAAAAGATAAGACTGCAAAACAGCCTTATTGCTGATATAGAAAAAGTTTTAGTGGTCTGAAAGAAGATCACCAGCCACAACATTCCCTTAAACCAAATCCTAATCCAGAGTAAGGCCCTAACTATCTTCAAATCTATGAAGGCTGAGACAGGTGAGGAAGCTGCAGAAGAAAACCCTGAAGCTAGAAGAGGTTGGTTCATGAGATTTAAGGAAAGAAGACATCTCCATAACATTAAAGTGTAAAGTTAAGCAGGAAGTGCTGATACAGAAGCTGCAGCAAGTTATCCAGATCTAGCTGAGATAACTAATGCAGGCAGCTACCCTGAACAACAGAAGTTCAATGCAGAGGAGAAAGTCTTCTATTGAAAGAAGATGCCATCTAGGACTTTCATAGCTAGAGACGGGAAGTAAATGCCTCACTTCAAAGAGCAGGCTGACTCTCTCATTAAGGGCTAATGAACCTGGTGATTTTAAGTTAAAGCCAATGTTCATTTATCATTCTGAAAATCCTAGAGCCCTTAAGAATTATGCTAAATCTACTCTGCCTGTGTTCTATCAATAGAACAACAAAGCCTGTATGAGTCTGTTTACAACATGATTTAGAGAATATTTTTGCCCACTTTGAGACCTACTATGCAGAAGAAAATTCCTTTCCAATTATTACTGCTGACAATGCACTTGGTCACCCAAGAACTCTGATGGAGATGTACAATGAGATCAATGTTGTTTTCATGCCTGCTAATACACTATCCATTCTGCAGCCCATGAATCAAGGCGTAATTCTGACTTTCAAGTCTTACTATTTAAGAAATACCTTTTGGGGCACCTGGGTGGCTCAGTCGTTAAGCGTCTGCCTTCGGCTCAGGTCATGATCCCAGGGTCCTGGGATCACGTCCCACATCGGGCTCCCTGCTCCGTGGGAAGCCTGCTTCTCCCTCTCCCACTCCCCCTGTTTGTGTTCCCTCTCTCGCTGTGTATTTCTCTGTCAAATAAATAAATAAAATCTTTAAAAAAAAAAAAAAAGAAATACCTTTTGTAACACTATAGCTGCTACAGACAGCAATTCTTGTGATGGATCTGGGCAAAGTAAAGTAAAAGCTTTCCAGAAAGGACTCACCATTCTAGATGACGTTAAGAACATTTGTGAGTCACGGCAAGAGGTCACAATAGTAACATGAACAGGAATTTGGAAGAAGTTGATTTCAACCCGCATGGAGGACTTTGAGGGGTTCAAGACTTCAGTAGAGAAAGTAATTGCAGATGTGGTGGAAATAGAAAGAGAACTACAGGTGGAGCCTGAGGATGGGACTGAACTGCTGCAATCTCATGATTAAACTTGAATAGACAAGGGCTTGCTTCTTATGGATGAGCAAAGAAAGTGGTTTCTTGAGATGGAGTTTTCTCCCGGTGAAGATGCTGGACAGATTGTTGAAATGACAACAAAGGATTTGGAATATTACATAAAATCGGTTGATAAAGTAGCAACACAGTTTGAGAGGACTGACCAATTTTTGAAAGTTCTACTTTGGGTAAAACGCTATCAAACAGCATCACATTCTACAGAGAAATCAGTCATGAAAGAAAGAGTCAACAGATGGGGAAAAACTTCACTGTTCTCCTGTTTTAAGAAATTGCCACAGTGACCCCAACCTTCAACAACCACCACCATGATCATCAACATCAAGGCAAGACCTTTCATCAGCAAAAAGATTACAACTCTCCGAAAGCTCAGATGATGGCTATCATTTTTAAGCAATATTTTTAGTAAAGATATTTACATGTACAATTTTTAGAAATAATGCTATTGGGGGGAAATCGGAGGGAGAGATGAACCATGAGAGACTATGGACTCTGAGAAACAATCTGAGGGTTTTAGAGGAGAGGGGACGGGGGTGGGGGGATGAGTTAGCCCGGTGATGGGTATTAAAGAGGGCATGTACTCCATGGAGCACTGGGTGTTATACGAAAACAATAAATCGTGGATCGCTACATCAAAAACTAATGATGTATTGTATGGTGACTAACATAATAAAATAAAATAAAATAAAATAAAATAAAATAAAATAAAATAAAGGAAATAATGCTATTGCACACTTAACAGACTGCAGTATAAACATAACCTTTTATGCACAAAGAAATAAAAAAATTCATTTGTTTTGATTTATTGCAATATTTGTTGTATCATGGTTGATTGGAACCAAACCCACAATACCTCAGGGGTATGCCTATACACAAAAATATGGCATGGCACTGATACAAAGTTAGTGTAAGAAAAATATTGAGAAAGAGCAGTAAAACCCACTAACAAATAAGGGACACAAGATTTATTTTCTGCTACGGAACAAAGATCTGACCCAAATTTTTATCATTAATTTTATAAGATAAATGGAGAAAATGCCTTTTAAAATCATAAAGAAAAAAATGGGAATTCAACAGGAGGAGTTCAAATATGAGCAGTCAGAACTCAAGAAACACTAAGGAAAAATTCTCAGAAATGATGATAAAGAAAATCACCTTAGAGTAAATAAATCTTTGGAAAACATAAGGGACATAAGAAAAAAAAAAAGAATAAAATTAAACAGAAATAAAGGCTTGAAAAGAGAGAAGATAGATATGGAAGACAGATAAAGTAGATAAACACATATTTGGAGTACTTAAAAAGAAAAACAAAACAGTGTAACAAAGAATTTAAAAATACAATTCCAAAAATCTTCCTTGAAATAAAATAAAAACTAATTATATGTATTTAAAATTACACTGTAGACCATGAAAAACTAACCCATGATATACAACCCAGATATACAGCCTCCTAGTGTTACTGAACTTTAAACAGTAAAAAAAAAAGAATTCTTAAAGCAGACCAGAGAATTAACAATTATTCCTAAGTGGAAAATACAAATTTCTCCACAGTTGCACTCAACTCCATAAAACAGTATAGCAACATCTATAAGATCCTCAAAGGAAAAAAAAAAAAAAAAGTATGTGTCAAGTTGTCCTTCAAGAATAAAAGTAGCATGGGGCACCTGGGTGGCTCAGTTGGTTGAGCCTGCAACTCTTGATTTCAGCTCAGGTCATGATCTCAGGGTCATCGGATTAGGCCTGTATTGGGCTCTTCACTTAGAGAGGAGTCTGCTTGAGATTCTTTCTCTCTCTACCCCTCCCCATTTCCATTCTCTCTCTCTCTCTCTCAAATAAATAAATAAGAATAAAAGTAACAATGTACAGCAAAGTGACTACAGCTAATAATACTGTACTGTATACTGGAAATTTGCTGAAATTTGCTAAGAGAGATCTTAACCAAAAAAGAAAAGGTAACTACATGAGGTGATGGATGTTTTAATTAGTTTGGTGGTGGTAATCATTTCACACTGTAAACATATATCAAATCATCACATTGTACATCATAAATATATACAATTTACCTGTCAAGTATACCTTTAAAAACCTGGGGAAAAATGTTAAAAGAATAAAGACAACAAACAGCTATTAACATACAAAAACTGATCTTTCTTGAAGGCAATACTAGATGGGCTTCAGTCAATAAAATATGATGGGAAAGTCATGAAAGAAAAGATTTGAGGACTGAGAAGACTAAAACAGTGAATATTATATATTCTGACAAGCAGAAATAGTACAATTAGTAAAAATTAGAGGAGAAAAAAATTATTAGAAAGTTGAAAAACTTTTTTTGAAAACAATGTTTATTGCCTTACCATATACCTAGAAATCAAATATCACTAAAGCAGACCCAAAAAACAGCAGAAGTAGAAACATATTTTACACAAGGTAAACACAAGATAACACAGACATGGGTGGTGGTGAGGAAAGAAAGAAGAGGAGGAGGCAGGTATTCATGTTCATCATTGAGCGTAGTAGAAAACTGATATGCTCTAAAGAAAAGGAGATTTCAGGGTACAATATAAAAAAACAGTTATAGAGGGGCACCTGGATGGCTCAGTCGTTAAGCATCTGCCTTCGGCTCAGGTCATGATCCCAGGATCCTGGGATTTAGCCCTGCATCGGGCTCCCTGCTCAGCGAGAAGCCTGCTTCTCCCTCTCCCACTCCCCCTACTTGTATTCCCTCTCTCACTGTGTCTCTGTCAAATAAATAAATAAAATCTTTAAAATAAATAAATAAATAAATAAAAATAAAAGGTATAATTCAAGTCCAAAATGATGTCAAAAAATGTTTATAATTCTACACAATGCAATTCACAATAAAAGCTCAACTATTAAAAATAACTATAATATAGCAAAACATCCATAAAGTTGAAAGTACAGGAAAAGACAAACACACTAGTTACAAAGGACTAATTCTCTTCCCTCAAAATATGAGAAAACAAATTAGCTTCATTAGCAAGTTATAAGTGATATATAACACCACACTATAAACAAAAAATATATCTTTTCAATGGCCCATATTTATGGATTTCTAGTATATTTATGAAAATTAATAATATATTAGGCTGTGAAGATATTCTCAAATATATCCAAATTCTAGAAATAACACAGAAAACCTATTCTGAACATAATACACTAAATCTAGAAATCATAACATTGGAAAATGATAAAAGTCTTCTTTTGTGGAAATTTTGAAATTCCCCCTAAAACTACTCCCTCTTTGAAGAAGACATATAAATGGAGATTTATGAATTTATATGAAAATAATATTAATGAAAACATCATATATCTGAATTCATGGGATATAGTTAAAACATTGCTCAGAGGAAAACTCTAAGCATTTAATTTTTATAAGTAATGTCTGAAGAAGAAAATGGAGTAAATTGAGCATCCAAATCAAATTTATGAAAAATAAAACAAAAAAAATCAATGGGAAAATAGGATAAATGATTAATATTAAGAGATAGGAAAAAAGGTTAGACTTAGTAAATAAATTTAAGAGCTTGCTCATCAAAAAAAATAAAGCACAGCTAAACTAATCAAGGAAATATGAACAAAACACAAGCACAAAAATAAGAGTAAGAGGAGGAAAGAAGCCATTAAATAGAGAAAATTAAAGAAACAGCAAAGACCATTTTACTCCCCTATATCCAAAAAAAAAAAAAATGTTCTAATCTGGATGAAATACATAATTTTCTAGGAAATATAATTCCCCTAAAATGATCCCAGAGGAGAATAAAAATCTAATTTCAACTGATGAACTTGAGAAAAGTGCTAATAAAATCTCTAGGTCTTGGAAGTTTTACAGGAGAATTCCAACACATTTTTTTATTTGACGGAGACAGACAGCAAGAGAGGGAACACAAGCAGGGGAATGGGAGAGGGAGAAGCAGGCTTCCTGCAGAGCAGGGAGCCGGATGCAGGGCTCAATCCCAGGACCCTGGGATCATGACCTGAGCCGGAGGCAGACGCTTAATGACTGAGCCACCCAGGTGCCCCTCCAACACACTTTTAAGGAATAGTGAATTCCAATGCTTTAAAACAGTCCCAAAACATGGAAGAAGAAAAAAAAATTTTATTCTCTCTACAAAGATTAACATTAATATCAAAACCTGATAAAGACTGTAGAAAACAAAAACAACTGACAAATCTTATATATATGAATATTAATGAGACACAGCCAGAATCACTGTAAAAGAATTACACATCATATCAAATATGATTTATTCCAGGGAATGCAGAGGTGGTCAAATACTACAAAATTATTAATGTAATTTATATTAATATATTTAGAGAGACATATTACATGATAATCTCCACAAATGAAAAAGTGCCTTTCACTTTTTCACATTCCAAAAAAAAATGTTCTTGATAAAAATGTCACTTAAAATATAGGACTAAATGTGGATTAGTAAGAATAAAAGGCTAAGTGGTATAAGATAGGAAAATAAAATGATTTTTTAAAATTTTTTATTGTTATGTTAATCACCATACATTACATCATTAGTTTTTGATGTAGTGGTCCATGATTCATTGTTTGCGTTTAACACCCAGTGCTCCATGCAGAACGTGCCCTCTTTAATACCCATCACCGGGCTAACCCATCTTCCCACCCCCCTCCCCTCTAGAACGCTCAGTTTGTTTTTCAGAGTCCATAGTCTCTCATGGTTCGTCTCCCACTCCGATTCGGAAAATAAAATGATTTAAAGAACAAATATATTTGTTTTTCTTTCTCAAATAATAATGTAAATAAAGTGTTCCAGAGAAGCATTCCGGGACCCCTGGTGGCCTTGCTGTCATTGTGTGGTGGAATCTGAGCTGCTATCACTTCCAGTTTTCTCCCAGCAGGAAGGGAAAAGAAAGGTTATGGAATAAATGTCACATACCACTTTCACTTACATGACATCGGCAATATCATAGCCACACATAAATCAGATAATCACATTTAATGCAAGGTAGGCTGAGAAATACATGTCTTAAGGAGGTATCCACATGTCCAACTACCATTCTATTTACTCTACAGATGGTACATCCTTAACAAAATCAATGTATCCAAACTCAAACCAAAAGTCATCATCATGCTTTAGGGTAAAATAATAGAAACATTCCAGTAAGTCGAGGTACGACAAAAATGCCCATTATCACCAATATTATTTAAAGCTGATATCTAAGTACAACCCAAGGCAATTAGATAAGCAGTAACCAAATTAGAGCAATATAAATTGGAAAGGGGAAAATAAAAATCATTTGTTGGAGAAGCTATGATTATATATCTGGAAAATATAATTAACTGAAAAACAACTACAGTGAAAGACCTCAGTAAGGAAGTAGGGTTAGAATTCAACACATAGAAGTCAATAATAGTACCCAAAAATATATACACCAAGGAATCATAAGAGATGTGGAAGACTTACATGATCATTTAAATACTACAAGAGGTTATCGAAAAGACTTCTACACATGGAAAAGTAATATCATGATTGCGAGAGCAAATTTCAACATCATAAAGACAGCAATTTAAGTTAATTTGAAAAAATTTTTTTCTTCATTTTTCCCTTCCTGCTATCTTTTTTTTTTTTAAACATATAATGTATTATTTGTTTCAGAGGTACAGGTCTGTAATTCAACATTCTTACACAATTCACAGCGCTCACCATAGCACATACCCTCCCCAATGAAAATCTAATGCAATCCTAATAAAACTGTTTAAATTAAACAACTCAATCTGGAAGTTTATAAAGAAAAAATAAAGAAATAAGATGGTCCAGAAAAACTCTTAAGTAGACACACAGACAGTTTAGCAATTTCAGATATTAAACATAGTTTAGGAATGCTAACTGTTAAAACATATTACAAAGCCTAAGTATCAGTGAGTACTGGCAAATAAACAGATCATTCAATACTTAAATAGCAAATAAATAAATAAATAGATAGATAGATAGATAGATAGATAGATAGATAGATAGATAAAATACTTTGTGGTTCAGTCGGTTAAGCATCTGACTCTTGATTTCAGGTCAGGTCCTGATCTCAGGGTTCTGGGACTGAGTCCTGCAACAGGCTCGATGCTCAGTGGGGAGTCTGCTTGAAGATGCTCTCTCTCCCTCTCCCTCTCCCCCTTTCCCCACTCATGCTTTCTCTCTCAAATAAATAAATCTTTAAAAAAAAATAACTAAGTAGCCAACTTAAAAAAAAATACTTTATTATTAGAGAACAATTCCAAACGAGAATTCCAAAGATTTAAGTGATACTAAAAATAACAAAAGTATTAGAAAAAATAGAATTCCTTTACAATCTTGGAGTGAGGAAGTTCTAACTATGACTAAAAGGCCAGAAGCCATAAAGACATATATTAAACTGAAGATCCACCAACTCCTCATGAAAATAACAAAATACATATATATATAGTCAAAGAAAAAACACAGATGATAGAAACTCAAACACATTTTTCACTTGACATCACAGAAAAATGCATAATGTATAGAAAGCCTCGAGAAATCAATAAAAAGACTAACAATAAGAGAAAAAAATAGAGTTTACTGAAAAAGATACTGCTTAAATATAGAAAAGATGTTTCATCTCGCTCATAATTCTAAAAACACAAGTTAAAAATTCACAAGTATATTAGTTTTCATTTATCATTCCAGCAAAATTCCAGAAGTTGACAAACACATTCTATTGGTTAGGCTGAGAGGGAATGAATAATCTCATATATTCCCAGTGAGACTAGAAATTAGCATGATGCCTACAGACAGCAATTTGATAATATCCATAAAAATTAAAACACATATACTCTTTGATCAAGCAATTCCAATTGTGGGAATTTATTCTACAGTATAAAATTATATATGTACACTATTCTTTGCAAAATAGTTTATAATGTCAAAAGATTTTAAAAAGATAAAATATCTATAAATAAGGGAATTGCTAAATATATATATTATGGTACTTCAGGGCAATGAAATACTATGCAGCTATAAAAAATGACAATCTTCTTGGTGTATGTATATAGAAGTAACTCCAAAGCATACTCTGTTAAGTAAGATAAATCAGGAGGAAAATATTTGTAAAATATGCCTTTTCTTTTAAGTAGAGGAATAAGAATCTATGCTTGTTTTAGCTTTTATATGTAACGAAACTCTGGTAGGACACCTTAGAAACTAGTGAGAGTTTTTATTGTTGAAATATAACTGATACATAGCATTATATTAGTTTCAGGTGTAATGATTCAATGTTTGTTTCAATTGATCACCAAAGTAAGTCCAGTTAACATCATTGACACAGTTACAATTTTTTCTTTTGATGAGAATTTTTAAGGTCTACTCTCTTAGCAACTCTCAAACATTCAATCCAGTATTACCTATACTCACCATGCTGTACATTATATCCCCAGGACTTTTTTATAATTGGAAATTTGTACCTTTTGAACCCCTTCACCCATTGTGCCCACCCCCAACCTCTAGTCTCTGGCAACCACCAACCTGCTTTATCTATGAGTTCAGGATTTATTGTGGGTTTTGTTACTGTTGTTGTTTTGGGTTTTGGGGAGGTTTTTTGGTTTTTTTGTTTTTCTTTTTTAGATTCCACATGTAAGTGAGATCATACAGTATTTGTCTTTGTATTTGTGGGGAGGAAGATGGATATTAAAGGGAACTAGGAAAATGGGGACATACAAAGGAAATCTTTTACTATATATTCAGATTTTTGAGCCATGTGAAAGTTATTACCTATGCAAAACACTCATTAATCATTTTTTAAAACACTCATTAATTTAAAGATAAAATTTTAATTTTAATTTACTGCTCTTGCACTAAGGAACTTGAAAGGATGTAAGAAATTATAAATCTAATTTAGCCTATAAGAACTCAATCATCAGACATGAAACAAGCATTGCACTCCTTTTGTACATTGTTCTTTGGAGCTCATAAAGCAGTTGTAAAATTGTTTTTATTTTGGCATTCAGTTACCCCCTTTAATAGGAATCACAGAAGTGGGAGGTTTTCTTTCTGAAAGCACAGAGTATTAGTACACATAGAATTAGCAATTAGAAAAACGGGTGGTAAGTATTTTTATTGTTCACAAGGTAGATCAAAATCCTATCTCCCTTATTATCACTCATTGGTGAAGACTAATTGGGAAGAAAGCCAAGAATACACATGCAGAGTAGAGAGGGGAAAAAATCTTGCTGCAGAGGAACAGTGTTGCTTGATAGCTTTTCAATGATTTTATTCATCAAAATAGAATCATCTTGTCACAACATTAATTTTCTACAATTTACTTTCATAAAGCATGGAACACAGGCTTTCGCCATAAATTACTATTTTCCAACTTTCATCATATCTCTTGTCCTACAGTGGCAAGATGGGGTAAGGAGAGTGGGGTGCAGGAGGGGGGAGAAGATGGAGGATAAAAGAGCAAAAGAGAAAAGACATTTCCAGAGTTGAGACATTCTTTTGAAAACTGCTCTTCTCATGCAGCTATGTGTCCTAGGAAATCTGTGTGGAATTCTATTTTAAAATATCTTAAGGCTTTATCTTAAAACAATGAATCGGAAATATGTTCTACTTATACTTAATCAGGGGAAAGTAACCAGAATCTTATTTGAGAGATGGAATCATATTAATTTTTCTAACCAATCAAAAAAGACTTATGAGTGTTAAAAGTAAGCTTTCAAATTTGATGGGAACTTTGGTTACAAGGCCAATAAATCAACATGTGAGTACATTTTATTGAAAATATCAAACCACCACACAGCTTACCACACTCTTTCCATTCAAACAACAGAAATATTCCACTTATTTGGAATTTAATAATATTTTGTACTACCTAGATCATAGATAACTAGTATCCGGGCAGACAAAAAAAAAAAAAAAAATAGTACCACCAATTCATGTACTTTATTCATAAGCTAGTTCCTTAGATGTTATTCAAAGACTACTTGTTTTTTTAAATAAAAAAAAATTTTGGAAGTTTCACCAACCTACAACAAGCTGAAAAATTTCATTAGAAAGTACTTCTATTCAGAGACAAATTCAGCAGTAGGATAGATACTGACATCAGTATAGAAAAAAATTCTTAAGTTAAATATTAGAGTAGATGGAAAAACAAGACAGACACAGTCCAGGTCTATTTAAAAATAGGACAAATAGTGCTTAATACCTTACCTGTCTAGTAGAAATAACTGTATTGCAACTTAATTTTATTGTATATAATGTCACCCTAAATTATCTGGAAGGGATTGTGTTTAACATTTTCTGTTTAAAAAGCATGTAGTGAGGAGGAGGAGCAGATGGTGGAGGAGTAGGAGAACTAAATTTCGTCTGGTCCCAGGAATTCAGCTAGATAGGTATCAAACCATTCTGGACACCTACAAACTCAACGGGAGATCGAAGAAAAGAATACCAGCAACTGTCTGAACAGAAAAGCGACCACTTTCTGGAAGGTCTCTTCTGATTTGTTTAGTGTATATTTTTCTGGGGTCGTTGTTACCCTGTTAGCATTTTGTTCTCTCATTCATCTATTCTCCTCTAGACAAAATGACAAGACGGAAAAACTCACCTCAAAAAAAAGAACAAGAGGCAGTACCGACTGCCAGGGACCTACTCAATACAGACATTAGTACGATGTCGGAACTAGAGATCAGAATGACGATTATAAAGATACTAGCTGGGCTTGAAAAAAGCATGGGAGATACTAGAGAAACCCTTTCTGGAGAAGTAAAAGAACTAAAATCTAACCAAGTCAAAATCAAAAAGGCTATTAATGAGGTGCAATCAAAAACGGAGGCTCTAACTGCTAGGATAAATGAGGCAGAAAACAAAATCAGTGATATAGAAGACCAAATGATGGAGAATTAAAAAGCTGAGAAAAAGAGAAATAAACAACTACTGGATCATGAGGGCAGAATTCAAGAGATAAGTGATACCATAAGATGAAACAATATTAGAATAATTGGGATCCCAGAAGAAGAAGAAAGAGAGAGAGGGGCAGAAGGTATAATGGAGCAAATTATAGCAGAGAACTTCCCTAATTTGGGGAAGGAAACAGGCATCAAAATCCAGGAGGCACAGAGAACCCCTCTCAAAATCAATAAAAATAGGTCAACACCCTGACATCTAATAGTAAAACTTACGAGTCTCAGAGACAAAGAGAAAATCCTGAAAGCAGCTTGGAACAAGAGGTCTGTAACCTACAATGGTAGAAACATTAGATTGGCAACAGACCTATCCACAGAGACCTGGCAGGCCAGAAAGGACTGGCATGATAGATTCAGAGCACTAAATGAGAAAAATATGCAGCCAAGAATACTATATTCCAGCTAGGCTGTCATTGAAAATAGAAGGAGAAAGAAAAAGCTTCCAGGACAAACAAAAACTAGGAATTTGCAAACACCAAACCAACCCTGCAAGAAATACTGAAAGGGGTCCTCTAAGCAAAGAGAGAGCCTAAAAGCAACATAGACCAGAAAGGAACACAGACAATATACAGTAACACTCACCTTACAGGCAATACAATGGCACTAAATTCATATCTTTCAATAGTTACCCTGAATGTAAATGGGCTAAATGCCCCAATCAAAAGACACAGCCTATCAGATTAGATAAAAAAAAAATAGGACCCATCGATATGCTGTCTGCAAAAGACTCATTTTAGACCCAAAGACACCCCCAGATTGAAAGTGAGGGGGTGGAAAACCATTTACCATGCTAATGGACACCAAAAGAAAGCTGGGGTGGCAATCCTTATATCAGACGAAGTAGATTTTAAACCAAAGACTATACTAAGAGATGAGAGGGCACTACATCATACTGAAAGGGTCTATCCAACAAGAAGATCTAACTATTGTAAATATCTATACCCCTAACATGGGAGCAGCCAATTATATAAGCCAATTAATAACAAAATCAAAGAAACACATCGACAACAATACAATAATAGTAGAGGACTTTAACACCCCCCTCACTGAAATGGACAGATCATCTAAGCAAAAGATCAACAAGGAAATAAAGACTTTAAATGACACCTGGACCAAATGGACTTCACAGACATATTCAGAACATTCCATCCCAAAGCAACAGAATACACATTCTTCTCTAGTGCCCATGGAACATTCTCCAAACAGATCACATCCTAGGTCACAAATCAGGTCTCAACAGGTACCAAAAGATTGGGATCATTCCCTGCATATTTTCAGACCCCAGTGCTTTGAAACTAGAACTCAATCACAAGAGGAAAGTCAGAAAACTCAAATACATGGAGGCTAAAGAGCATCCTACTAAAGAATGAATGGGTCAACCAGGAAATTAAAGAAGAATTAAAAAAATTCATGGAAACCAATGAAAATGAAAACACAACTGTTCAAAATCTTTGGGATGCAGCAAAGGCAGTCCTAAGAGGAAAGTATATAGCAATACAAGCCTTTCTCAAGAAACAAGAAAGGTCTCAAATACACAATCTAACCCTACACCTAAAGGAGCTGGAGAAAGAACAGCAAATAAAGCCTAAACCCAGCAGGAGAAGAGAAATAATAAAGATCAGAGCAGAAATCAATGAAATAGAAACCAAAAGAACAGTAGAACAGATCAACAAAACTAGGAGCTGGTTCTCTGAAAGAATTAATAAGATTGATAAACCCCTGGCCAGACTTATCAAAAAGAAAAGAGAAATGACCTAAATAAATAAAATCATGAATGAAAGAGGAGAGATCACAACCAACACCAAAGAAATACAATTATAAGAACATATTATGAGCAACTCTATGCCAGCAAATTAGATAATCTGGAAGAAATGGATGCATTACTAGAGATGTATCAACTACCAAAACTGAACCAAGAAAAAATAGAAAACCTGAACAGACCTATAACCACTAAGGCCATTGAAGCAGTAATCAAAAATCTCCCAACAAACAAAAGCCCAGGGCCAGATGGCTTCCCAGGGGAATTCTACCAAACATTTCAAGAAGAATTAATACCTATTCTTCTGAAACTGTTCCAAAAAATAGAAATGGAAGGAAAACTTCCAAACTCATTTTATGAGGCCAGCATTACCTTGATCCCAAAATCAGACAAAGACCCCATCAAAAAGGAGAACTACAGACCAATATCCTTGATGAACACGGATGCAAAAATTCTCACCAAAATACTAGCCAATAGGATCCAACAGTACAGTAAAAGGATTATTCACCACAATCAAGTGGGATTTATTCCTGAGCTGCAAGTCTGGTTCAACATCTGCAAATCAATCAATGTGATACAATACATTAATAAAAGAAAGAACAAGAACCATATGATTCTCTCAACAGATGCAGAAAAAGCATTTGACAAAGTACAGCATCCTTTCTTGATCAAAACTCTTCACAGTGTAGGGATAGAGGGCAATTACCTCAATATCATAAAAGCCATCTATGACAAAACCCACAGCAAATATATTCTCAATGGGGAAAAATTGAGAGCTTTTCCCCTAAGGTCAGGAACACAGCAGGGATGTCCACTATCACCACTGCTATTCAACATAGTACTAGAAGTCCTAGCCACAGCACTCAGACAACAAAAAGAAATCAAAGGCATCCAAATCAGCAAAGAAGAAGTCAAACTCTCAGTCTTTGCAGATGATATGATACTTTATGTAGAAAACCCAAAAGACTCCACCCCAAAACTGCTAGAACTCATACAGGAATTCAGTAAAGTGGCAGGATAGAAAATCAATGCACAGAAATCAGTTGCATTTATATACACCAACAACAAGACAGAAGAAAGAGAAATTAAGGAGTCGATCCCATTTACAATTGCATCCAAAAACCATAAGATACCTAGGAATAAATCTAACCAAAGAGGCAAAGGATCTGTACTCAGGAAACTATAAAATACTCATGAAAGAAACTGAGGAAGACACAAAGAAATGGAAAAACATTACCATGCTCATGGATTGGAAGAACAAATATTGTGAAGATGTCAATGCTACCTAGAGCAATCTACACATTTAAAGCAATCCCTATAAAAATACCATCCACTTTTTTCAAAGAAATGGAACAAATAATCCTAAAATTTGTAAGGAACCAGAAAAGAGTCCGAATAGCCAGAAGAATGTTGAAAAAGAAAAGCAGAGCTGGTGGCATCACAATTCCGGACTTCAAGGTCTATTACAAAGCTGTAATCATCAAGACAGTATGGTGCTGGCATAAAAACAAACATAGATCACTAGAACAGAATAGAGAGCCCAGAAATGGACCCTCAACTCTATGGTCAACTAATCTTTGACAAAGCAGGAAAGAATGTCCAAAGGAAAAAAGACAGTCTCTTCAACAAATGGTGCTGGGAAAATTGGACAGCCATATGCAGAAGAATAAAACTGGACCATTTCCTTAACCACACACAAAAATACACTCAAATGGTTGAAAGACCTACCTGTGAGACAGGAGTCCAACAAAATCCTAAAGGAGAACACAAGCAGCAACCTCTTCAACCTCAGCCGCAGCAACTTCTTCCTAGAAACATCGCCAAAGGCAAGGGAAGCAAGGGCAAAAATGAACTACTGGGACTTCATCAAGATAAAAAGCTTTTGCACAGTAAAGGAAACAGTCAACAAAACCAAAAGACAACCGACAGAATGGGAGAAGATATTTGCAAATGACACATCAGATAAAGGGCTAGTATCCAAAATCTATAAAGAACTTATCAAGCTCAACACCCAAAGAACAAAGAATCCAATCAAGAAATGGGCAGAAGACATGAACAGACATTTTTCCAAAGAAGACATCCAAATGGCCAACAGACACATGAAAAAGTGCTCAACATCACTCGGCATCAGGGAAATCCAAATCAAAACCTTAATGAGATACCACCTCACACCAGTCAGAATGGCTAAAATGAACAAGTCAGGAAAGGACAGATGTTGGCGAGGATGCGGAGAAAGGGGAACCCTCCTACACTGTTGGTGGGAATGCGAGCTGGTGCAGCCACTCTGGAAAACAGTATGGAGGTTCCTCAAAAAGTTAAAAATAGAGCTACCCCACGACCCAGCAATTGCACTACTGGGTATTTACCCCAAAGATACAAATGTAGTGATACGAAGGGGTACATATACCCCAATGTTTATAGCAGCAAAGTCCACAATAGCCAAACTGTGGAAAGAGCCAAGATGTCCATCAACAGATGAATGGATAAAGAAGAGGTGGTATATATATATATATATATATATATATATATATATATATATACACACACACAATGGAATATTATGCAGCCATCAAAAAAAAACACGAAATCTTGTCATTTGCAATGACGTGGATGGAACTAGAGGGTATTATGCTAAGCGAAATACGTCAATCAGAGAAAGACATGTATCATATGATCTCACTGATATGAGGAATTCTTAATCTCAGGAAACAGACTGAGGGTTGCTGGAGTGGTGGGGGGTGGGAGGGATGGGGTGGCTGGGTGATAGACCCTGGGGAGGGTATGTGCTATGGTGAGTGCTGTGAATTGTGTAAGACTGATGAATCATAGACCTGTACCTCTGAAACAAATAATACATTATATGTTTAAAAAAAAAAATAGTATGAAGGGAAAAATGAAGCGGGGGGGATCGGAGAGGGACACAAACCATGAGAGACTATGGACTCTGAGAAACAAACCAAGGTTTCTAGAGGGGAGGGAGGTGGGGGAATGGGTTAGCCTTGTGATGGGTATTTAAGAGGGCACGTACTGAATGGAGCACTGGGTGTTATACACAAACAATGAATCATGGAACAGTACATCAAAAACTAATGATGTAATGTATGGTGATTAACATAATAAAATAAAATTAAAAAAATAAAAGTATGTAGTATTGGGTGCCTGGGTGGCTCATGGAGGGGCACCTGGGTGGCTCATGGAGGGGTACTTGGGTGGCTCAGTCATTAAGCAGCTGCCTTCAGCTCAGGTCACAATCCCAGGACCCCGGAAGCAAGCCCCGCATCAGGCTCCCTGCTCAGGCCTGCTTCTCCCTCTCCCACTCCCCCTGCTTGTGTTCCCTCTCTCACTGTCTCTCTCTCTCTCTCTCTGTGTCAAATAAATAAATAAAATCTTTAAAAAAAAAAAAAGTATGTAGTATAATTGAGAGAAAATTCAATAACCTGGCTAAATATAAATTTGTTCTAGTTGAGATGTTTATAACACAGAACTCCTAAAATAGTCTTAGAATGGGTCTCCCTTCCTCTATATTAGGGACAGTTATATTTATAATCTGACTGGACCTCTGTAGGAAGAAAGGACAACATAACCAAGAAGCTACTTTGCATGAACCTGACATGTGTTGAGGGAAGGAAAGTCATTGAATTTCCTGAAGCAGAGGAGTTATAATTAGGAAGAGTTGCAGATGAATTAAAGTAAAATAAAAACAGTAATCTGGGGTCCTTGAATCTTGGCACAGCAAGCAGGAGTCAACAGAAGTTTGAGGTAAAAGAATTATGTAGGATGCATATATGGTCAACTAATCTTTCTTTGAGAAGGGTGCCAACAATACATGATGGGAAAAGGAGAGTTTATTCAATAACTGGTGTTGGGAAAGTTGATACGCACATACAATAGAATACAACTGGACGCCTACCTTACAGAGAGACACACCATGGAATATTATTCTGCCATTAAAAAAAAAAAAAAGAAAATTCTGCCATTTGCAACAACATAGATGAAACTGAAGAGCATTCTGTTAAGTGAAATGACCCAGGAAAGAGAAAGACAAATACTGGATGTTATCACTTATATGTGGAATATTAAAGAAGAAAAAGTTGAACTTGTAAAAACATAGCAGAACTGTGGTTGCCAGAATCTGGGGATTAGGGGAAACAGGGAAATGTTCGCCAAAGAGTATGAACTTTCAGTTATAAAATGAATATAAGTAAGTCCTGAGGATCTAACGTACAGCATGATGACTAGTTAATACTGTATTGTATACTTAAATCTGCTGAGATCTGTAGTGTTTTCACCACACAAACACAAACACACACACACACAATGTGAGGTAATGGATGTGTTAATTAACCTGATTTTAAATAGGTCACAATGTATACATATATCATCACCTTGTATACCTAAAATATATACAATTTTATTTGTCAATTATATCTCAATAAGACTGTGGAGAAAATAACTACATATTAGATGTAAAAAAAAAATATATGGTAAAGTATTTAAGAACTATTAATTAGGCAACACTGTCCCAACAGCATAAGAGCAGAGAGCTACTAAAGGAAATAATCTCTTATATGGCAATAAACTAAGAATACAAACATCTGACTGAGAATAATTCATTGAAGAGGTCTCAACATTCAGATCCCCAACAAAAAGAAGTAAGAGAGCAGAGAATGCTACATAAATTTTCAGCCCACCACATTACCTATTTTAAGTCTACAACACCAGGTTTTTTATAGTCCCCTGGTAATATGGACGTTAAACTAGAGGATCATGGCTACTTTAACATCTCCCTATAAGCTCATCAACTGTGTGCTAATAATTCATATATTTAAGCAAGACATTCATAACTCATTTTAAATGGTGCAATTGTCCAACGAATTGTTTGCAACTTTTTTAAATCTTCAGTGGTCCATAAAATAAAAGCCTTTTCAGAATAATTGAAACCAGTAATGCAAAACAAATGTATTTCCTTGATAAATTTAAAGTAAGCTTTAATTTATATGCTAAATTTTTTTAATTTAGTTCAAGTTTTGGCAGAGACATGTTTATTTGATTGTTGGCCTTTAAAATTCTAGCTTAGGAATAAACATCTGCTTCTTTCCAATTTTCTGCAGAAAATGGGTAAATTTCTGTAAGTTGTAAATGAGGGCTACCACCACACTGTACTGCTTCTGGAAGGGAATTGCAGCAGACACTTCATGTGAATTCTGTATGAGAGATCTAATAGCATGATACACATTACCCTTAAATTTTGACTGGAGTTCTTATATATATATTTATATTTAAGATAGGTTTTGAAATATTGTGTTCTTTCCATCAAAACATAGCTATTTAGTGTGCCCAAATATTCCTCTTTGGAACACTTGTTGAATACCCTTTAAATTTTGAACTCTTCTCATTGCTTTATAAAGATTCACAAAACAAATGGATCCTTTCCACAAGATGAAAGCCTCCCAGTGGAAAAGCATAAACACAGCTTCAGCCCATCTATATTGGAGGCCCTGTGAACAATTTGACAAATAATAGCAATATACGATGTGCATTTCTTCAGCTATATCCTTTCGAGGAAATCAACAAAATTCCAGAGATTAAAAGTTACAGCTGTTGAGACATTATAAGAGGTAACATTCATCTTTTGCAAATACCTTAAGAATTCTGAGAAAATCCAATCCCCGTTACAAAAATTTTTCCTTCCTTCAACCATGATGGCAACATTCATGAAGGCACTGCTAAGCATGTTTGCATGCATCAGAACCATGCAGTCATAGAATCTGGGTAACAATGGCACTGTCCATTAATAGGACTGAAAATATTCATGTTTTGGGACTAAGCTGATGTAAAACCCAGATGATATTCACTGATACCTCTGAAAATCTGCAAGAATATTTTCTTATGGGGTGTTATGTTTAGCTTCTTCCTCAGACTGTCTTTTAAAGTATTACACAAGTGCCATGTAATGATGTCTAAACCTGCTAGTGATGTTTATGATTCCATGAAATGGCATATTCAGGGTTGTAACACAGAGTGGTAAAGGACCAAGAAATACATACTTTAATAGAGCCAATTAACTTGCTGGACACTCACAGCCAGTTAGGAACCAAAAGGAGGATCTCTGCCCAGCAGTTGCAATTGCTAAATATCAACTCAATAATGCCAGGTTCAATCACAGAATAGCAAGTCCCAGGGTCCAGGGAAAACCTAAAGAGTACTCTCGAGAGCAGTAATTCTCAAACTTTAAGGTACATAAGAACCACCTGGTGAGCTTATTAAAACAGTTTCTGGGGCCCATCCTGAGATTCTAATTAGTAGATCAGGTGAGGCCCATGAACTGACACATCTGATAATGCTGGTGGTGCCAGCGTTACTGTCCCAAGGAACGCACTTTGAGAATTTTGCCCCACCACTACTGAGTCCAAATTTGCATTTTGTAAGATTTCCAGGTGATTCACATGAAGCTTGAGAAGTATTGTTTTAGAGAATAAGTAATTTTTTTTTTCCCTACTTCCTGTGCTATCAGGAACAGGGAGATGGGGAAAAGGAAAGACATTTTCAGAAAAAACTAAAACTAAGTGCTTAAATTACATTCTTTGCCATGAAGCAAGCCTCTTTGGTTACCTTGCTCACCTTTCTCAATGAAACATCACTCTCTCCTTCTCTTATTCACCTCTTCATCACTTTACCTTACCTAGGGCTTACCAGGAGGCAGAAGTTCTATTTGGACTTCAGGTCTGCATGTTGTGGATTTTCTGGGAAAATCTAGATTCATATAATTTTCCCTACTCAGTAAAAATTATATTGATACTTGGGGCACCTGGGTGACTCAGTCAGTTAAGCATCTGCCTTTAGCTCAGGTCGTGATCCTGGGATGGAGTCCCATGTTGGGCTCCCTGCTCTGTGGGGAGTCTGCTTCACCCTCTATCCCTCCACTTACATGCTCTCTTTCCCCTCTCTCTCAAATAAATAAAATCTTTAAAAAATTGTATTGACAAAAAACAAAGAATTGAGTTTGAATTATATATTTACAAAACTTTTCATGTAAAGAAATTCACAGAAAAATCATTCACAGCAAAATCCCACATCATCTTTTATCAGACTGATGTGGGATTTAGGAACATGGTCACAGAGTAGGAAATGTCAACATAGTGACCTTCTATGGTCACCTTAGGTCTCAGAGATAGGGGAAGGAAAGACAGCCTCGTGGCTGATTGTGTTATATGTAATTTTATGTTAGGTGTAACTACATGGGCTAGACCAAGTGTACCCCAACTGAGCCACACCGAAGATGAACACGCCATCACATAGAGACTTTATATAGAGGATAAAATTAAAATAGCAAGCCTTTGGCAATGGTTCATGCTTGAATTCATAAGACTAATAACATTTCCTACTTGTTGATTCATGCTGCTGTGGGTTCAGCAGCTCCAGCAGCAGGACAGTTTGTCTACTAATAAGCTAGAGACAAAAGACCCCTAAGTCCGTTCAGAAACTGCAGAAATGTGACTTGAACTAGCAAACTTTTCCAACTCCACCACGATAACCCATTTCCCCTTGTCTTACTTACCTAAAACTGCTACATACCCCTCACTTCCCCAATTACTTCCATAATGGATGAGCCTTTTTCTGATCTAAAACCTGACACATACATGAGTAGATTTCAGGTCTGTTAAGTACCAGGAGCAAAGGAAGAGGACATACAAAAACACCAAGCTTAGTCTCATTTTCTCTGAGAAATTGAGTACACTGGACCCAGAGCACTGAACCAAGGTTCTAATACAGGTTTTTCTACCCTGAAGCAATTCCCTTGGCCTCCTTGATTTCATTTTTTTTTTCAAAATGATACTACATGATTATTAAGATACTTCCATATCTAAGAGTCTATGATTATGCTGGGTATCTAAGCCATTGGAAAACCAAAGAAACAGCTAGTCAGCAACAAATGGAAAACAGCAATTTTGGTTGAGACCAAGGAGCTGCCGTTCTCCTACCTCCACCAAAAGCACCTTAATTCCAGGTCAGAACGCAGTACTTTTGGCTGCGCAGGAAGTGGGCTGTTGAATAAGAGATATTCATGTAAGCATGCTTCCTAACTTACTCAACCAAAAGTCTTTCATGAATACCACCCAGACGCTGAAATCAGGATTTCCATCCATTGGTACCAGGGATTAAAACCATCCATTAGGACCCAGAGGGTTAAAGTTGCTTCCAAAAGTCCACAATGCTTGGAAAGTGAAGGCCTCACCCACCCTTATTCCCACCACATCTTGCAAGTCTTTCTTAGAAGGAAATCAGAAATACTTTTTAGAAAAGACATGGATAATTTCATGTATAAACATCTATGAGAGTGCCTACATGGGTCCTCATTCTTTGAAGATCACAGAGATTTTATCCTAAAAGAACCAGCAATGTCAACTATGTCTAGATGACGTGTTTATTTCTAAAAAGCCAAATAAACCTTCCAAAAATGGTTCTCTGTCATTTGCTGTCTCAGCATCCATGTCCCTTATGATAACAGCCACAATTTTTATTTGCAAACCACCTCTGCTGCTGAGTCAATTGAACCATGTCTTCAGTCTAATGGTCCCTTTTCCTCTAATAATCATGTTTCTTCATAATCAGTTTGCAGATTTAACTAAAATTGATCATTAAAATCTGAAATAAAAAAAAGGACAGAAAAAGAAGGCACAGAATGTCCTTTTCTTAATTTGCTTGTTTAAGGATATTCCTACAGAGCTAATGGAAGTGAAAGCTGCAAAAGACTTGAAGGGTCCTCCTCTCACGTAGAAAGACTTAGGCATGAAGTGCAAAATCATGCATGTTGATGTCAAGAGAAAGAATATAACCAGATCTTCCACTAAGTATTAGGAAGAAATCAGAGGTGCAGGGGAAAAATCTTGGGCAGCTATGCAGTAGCCCTTTTCTTTTTTTTTTCTTTTTTTTTTTTTTTTTGACACAGACTGAGAGTGAGAGAGGGAACGTAAGCAGGGGGAGTGGGAGAAGGAGAAGCAGGCTTCCCATCGAGCAGGGAGCCCGATGCGGGGCTCGATCCCAGGACCCTGGGATCATGACCTGAGCCGAAGGCAGATGCTTAACGACTGAGCCACCCAGGAGCCCCAGTAGCCCTTTTCTTAATATCAGGACCCTGATTTTTATTCAGAAACAGGGCTAAAAAAAACCCAAAAAAACTACACTTCCTGGTCTTTCTTAAATGGAGGTATAGCAATGTGACTATGTTTGGGCCAACAACTTATAAGAACCATGTTATTCTGGCTTCCAAGAAGGCTCTGTAAAATATCCAACTTAATAAAATGAAGATGTCTGATTAGACCTTGACTTGTAGTATTAAGGAAAGAAGTCCTAACAACCATCCATTTCAATAAACTATTAATACAAGGAATATCATAAGGAATTAAGAATTTCTTGCAAATGTACATAATAAATAATCTTACCTATTTATGTATCACTCATACTCTGCAGATTATATCACAGTATGCATAATGATAGAGGTCACCAGGTCCTAACCAACAAGAAGAATGGTTCTTTCCACACCTAAGACTGTATTGGGTAGACCACTGGCAGATTGGCAGATTGGAGGACTATCAATCAGGCACTCAGGGTTTAGCAAGAATCTGCTTTCATAGTATCTGTTCTGTTCATAAATCTTATTTTATCCTTCGTCCTAAAAACCACCCAGGGCTGTACTGTAATATATTATAGTCAAGGTTTTTAGGAACTTCTGTTTAAGTTTGTATTCATAGTAAAAATTGATAAATATTTCCATATCTACCTTTCATCTTTAGTTAATATAGTGCTCACTAAATAAGCCAAATTTTTAAAGACATGTTGCTTCATAATAGTTTCCATTTGACTCGAGCAGCAAAGACCTATATTAACAATCCCCCACTTTTTTTTTTTTTTTACTTCTCAATTCTATATGTCAGAATTCTCATGAAAATTTTCACCTCAACCATTATAATACCTCGTAGGAGGCAGGCACTCAATAAATATTTGTTCAGACAGTTTGAACATACAAACACATTAGCTCAACATTACAGAAAGTTAGCCTAAGGGTTCTTCACTAAAAAAAGAAGGATCCTCTTTTTCATCCTGATACATTTTTAACATATTCTTTATTGCCAAATGAAAGGATCTATATAGCCTTGTTAGCTAAAGGGTATCCTTCCCCACATCACCAGGATCAAATGGCCATAAATCACAATTGGTTCTTGTTTGAGAGAAACTGTGTCAACTTGAGCTTGTCTGCCTTAGAATACAGCTGTCAGGGTAAAATCAGACCGATAACTCAAGTGTTTGGTTAAGAACCACTGCTATACAGAAACAGAAAATATCAGGAGTGGGAATTAGAAACACATTATATCTTTCTACAACAGTAAACTCCCGGATGGAAGTCAGAAGGAGATTGGTCTACCTTGGCACTCATTTGAGAGGACTTAGTTTTGTCTAATGAAAATATAAACCCAAAGCTCTGTAGTTGTAGTGCCAACATATGTATTATTATTATTTTGGATTGCATCTCCTTTCTGCACCAAAAGAGCTGCTAACCATTCAAAAGTCTTAAAATCCTAATTACTGGATAGACCACTGGCAGGCTGGAGAGACATGGAATTCAAGTTGACTTTTAAGAAAATAAGCACATGTCTCATAGTTTTATGAGATTAGATGAGATATACTATGACATTAAATATACTATGATAATTTTCAGAGTCCAAATAAGTTACAGAAGAGTCACATGTACAGTTACTTAATACCTCGCATGCCCTCTAAAAATCCTAGAAGACTTGGGGAGTCCTATATCACTTCTTTGACCCTAGATACATTGCAAAGGACTGCAAGTAGATGATGCACAGAAGAACACTCCAAAACCCCTCTGCTTTCCCGAGCCAAAAGAAAAAGACCCTCTCAAAATAACTCCCTATCAACAACGTTTAAAAAATATAAATATTTTCAAGATAGTGAGGAATTGGTGTTTAGATAGCAAAGGGTAAAAACTGACTTGAAATTGATTACGGGATCACAAGAAAGGATCCAAAATGTTCACTTTTAGTTATCACTGGTGTTTCTATAAAATCCCAACATAGTCATTACAGCTCTACCAATTAAGATGCGAAACCCACATACAACTAGACTACGAATACCTGTAACAGATGTTTTCTTTGAGAAAGAAAGTGAAACTACCAAAGGTTTACCAGCTGCAGGATTTCAAATGCGGTTATAGGAACACTGGTCTCCAATGACTCAATTTGCAAAGAAAAATCTCCCACACAACCCACACATTAGACAAGATGACATAGACACCTCTTTCAGAACTTAAATTTGGGATGAATAACCTTGAATTCTGGCTTGAATGTACTTCACAGCCAATAGCTTACCAGAGAAAACTTTACAGAGTTGGATCCTATTATTTCAGACACTAAATCCACAGCTCAAAATCAATCTATCTGGATAACTGGATACATCTGTAACTAGTGATGGGCATTAAAATGGAGTACGCTAGGAGCCCTGACTTCACTATTATTCAATTATTTGTATTACGTGAAATGGTTTTCATATTGTGAGTGTGGAATATGTAAAACTGTGCACCCTTCCAATCCGCCATCATATACACGCCCCTACCTGAGAGGCAGTCCGGTATAATGGAAGGAGCCTGGGCTGCAGTCAGGAACAGCTCTGCCACTATCTTGCTGAAGACTTTGGGCAAACTAGGTGACTGATCTAGGTTTTTAACTTATTTAGTGAACAGTATTTGAACTTACTTAATGTGAACATAGACCAGGCAAAAAAAACAACTTCACTCAGCTGTGAAAAGGGGAAAACCAGACCTAGTTTAAAAAACTGGTGTTAGAATTAAATGAGACAACGAATGCACCTTGTATCCAAGACACACAGCTCCTCCCCCTCCTCTCCCTCTTCCTCAAGTCTCAGGCACTGTTTAGATCTGATACCCCACTGCAGTGAGCACTGTGGAAGTCCCCATCACATTTGTCATCAGTAGGGGAAGCCTCTTCTCTCCTAGTCTGTCAAATCCATTAAGGCCAGGATTTTCTTCTTTCTAGCACACAGATACATCCTCTGAACATGCATAGGTCTCCACACATAGTAAGCACTTAATAAATATTTGTTGAATGAATAAAGTATCTTTTAGTCCTTAAAATTACTCTGGATCAACTAATATTTTTGCCATTTTACAGTTAGGGGACTGAATAATGAGATACACTGTCTATAAAATCAGGTGATCAGGCACTTCCAATTCCTCAACGTTAAGATTCTTACATTTTCTAATACTTCATCATTATGTCATTCTTCCTAAATAATTGTTACTTATATCTATTGGTTATTGGTTAAATAATAAGATCCTCAAACTATAACATCTCCTTTCTATTCCATCTTTAAGGAAAATAAAATACTTGAACTTAGAATGGTTTGTTTTTAAGAAAACTTTATTCTCACCTCTCCACACAAACTATCTAAAATAGGTTATTCCTAAGAAATTCCCTCAAATCATTTCCCCAACCTAAATTTCATACCCTTTCCCCACATAAAAAGCTAAATAAACAATCAAGAGTTACACTTAAAACATGGAGGCAAACATTTCCCTAAAACATTTCTTCAAACAAAATTTGGACTGTCTTAAGAGCAGCAAGATAATCGTGCCTAGTATCTTTCAGAAGATAACTGTAGCCCCCTAGTCGGGGACCCTAAATGAAAAAGACTCGGGTCACATGCCCCCAAGGTCACTAGGCTCCACTGGCTCCAAGTCATTATTATCACACACTGGGTCCCAACCACCAAGACCCCTTATAGGCCTCCTGTGCAAAACAAACAAACCACAAAAAACAAAAACAAACAAGTAGCTTTGCTAAACCACAAGGTCAGGTTTACAAAATGATCGCTTCCTCACAGGTCTTCCTTATAAGTCATATTCCCAAATTAACCATCTAAGCTCACTCTTCCTTCTTCAAAAGCAGCCTCTCCCTTACCACATATATAGTCTTCTCCACTAGGGCAATGGATGTATATTTGGGCATTCAGCAGACACACAGTTCGGCTACACCAAAAGGATGTCATAAACTTAACCTAGTAATTGAACAATTCTCTACATTCAGAGAAGTGTTGAAACCAAAGGCTTACAGCTTTTAATGACAAAACCAGAATGTGATCCCTGGTCAGACTTTCCATCTATTACTGTTTCCGGTATACACAGTGACTTTAAGAGATAGAGTATGATGATTTATAATTAAGGCATCACTATAGGACACGGAGTATCTATTTCACTGTGCTTCACCTCCCTCCCACCTCAAAATACAAGAGTGAGTTTCTAACGTACTTTAAAATTAGGGTAACGGAACAGTCACAAGTCATAGAGACACATGTCTGCCATTGACTATGTTATCAATAAGTAAAATGTCAAATTCTCTAAGGTGAAAAAGCCAAAAAGAGCTGCATTATTCCTCAAGGAGAACCAGAAACTAGTATGCTCAAGAGAGGATTTCCATAGGAAAGCAGCCCCTGCCTCAGACAGCACCTACAATAAACATGTTTATGAGCAAACAGTATCAGAAAAGCATATTGTGAGTCTTGGAAACAGCATATGCCTCATTTCATGGGGGTTGCTATGGTGCTAGGCATTCTTTTTTTTACAGCATTTCAGAGAAATAACTGTAAAATGAGGGTCTATAACCAGCATATAATACAATAAACAACAGCATCAACTTCTGCACCCTTGTTGTGAATGGTTTCCCTATGCTTTAATTGAAAATGTAAATTTAAATGACTTGTGTGTTTTCTCAAAATAGTTCAGGACAAATTCTATTCCAAGGACAATTTCTGTATTTACCATCTTCATCTAATGCCCAAAGAGTACAGGATTCATAAATTATAAATCACACACACACTACCCAGAGAAGGGGTATGACAACAAAGTCCCTGAATGAATCAATGAAACACAGAGGGGGTCTGTGGCATCACAGGTTTGGTCCTGGAGTTCAGCTAAGGCCTTTCTGAAAGTCTGCACTGAAAAATAAACAAAAACAAGAAGCAATAACACAGTTCACATAACTTCCCTAAGGCTAAATACATAACAGATCTCGAGTAATTGTCCAACCTAGGCTGGATCTTTAGGGAATTTAAAACTCTCATAAAAAACTGAAATTTCTGGTTCAAGAAAAGGCTCAAAGTTATAGAGGAGTCTTCTTAAATTGCTGATTCCTATTCACACATCAACCCTTAATATATGTTTCACTACTTTTCAGTCATTTGGGGCTCTCTTCTGTCTTGAGAAAGCTCACATGCCTCCCCACACTGAGCTATCTACTTCTCATTGACAAGTTTTGATTATAATGGGGCTGACCTAATTCAATTTTAAAAATGTGAACTACTATGTAACTATAGTAGTTATCCAATTCATAGAAACTACATCCGCATGAAGGCAGCTAAGTTTGTGAGTTCGATTTTCTGTTCCTCTTCTATACTGTCAAAATAGATATTTCTGCCTTTTCAGTCTATTCTTTAATTCTTTAATAAATTTTCCTCTCAGCAGAGATAGTAAGATAGGAGTTAGAGACAAACAGAACTTCAATTAACATCATTTTACATATCCCCAGCTAAATTGTTCATGTACATTTCCATAAATGTCTTAATTTTTTAACTTAGGATATGAAACCCTTGAAGAAAATGTCCACATCTATACTCTAGCAAGATACATCCTCAATACAATTTCCAAATGACCACTAATACCAATCATGGCCATGAAGAATGTTGAAAATTCTACTTTTAAATTATCAAATATATGGAAACAAAATCACATGAATAAAAATCATCAGCTTTACAGTTGTAAAACTACTTTAGTTGACGAATATAGATACATATATGAGATAAAATAAATTAAAAAAGAAATTATTTTATTATGTTATATTAGTCTAAAATTAGTTTTTAACTCCTTAAGTTGCTACACTAAAGTATATTCACAAACGATAGAAATCACCAATCTTAAGAACTGGATTCACCTCTATACAGAAGGGACATTTTTACATATTTTCTCAAAGAATTAGCCACACCAGCATATTCAGTACTATGAAAATTAAAAGTAATTGCATTGGGAAAAAATTCAACTAACTAAAATGAATGGTTATTATTTTTCATATATATATATTTATAGAATAGAAAGAACAGATCTATTTTTACTCTAATCTCCATGACTCACTCCCCACCCATTCACTGATGATATAGATAAAAATTGATTCTATTTTCACCATTTAATATCTTCCACCTAGAGAAATAAAATTCACCATTGCTCTATGCTACTTTACCTCCTCTTTGTGCATTTACCCACTAAATAAACATCTATTATCCACCAC
Organism: Halichoerus grypus; assembly: GCF_964656455.1. Classification (NCBI taxonomy): domain Eukaryota; kingdom Metazoa; phylum Chordata; class Mammalia; order Carnivora; family Phocidae; genus Halichoerus; species Halichoerus grypus. Next base: position 179,663,117 of record NC_135714.1, read on the forward strand.
ACCAAGCAGTGTGCTTGGTACTGGGGTTCCATCTCAGCCTCCTTAGCTGGCTTCCCCTCCATGCCCCCGTCTCTCCATACTAGAGATCCCAAGATTCAGCCTGCAGTCTTGTTCTCAAGTCAGTCTACACCTGCTTATCTGGCGGCCTCAGTCTCCTGGTTTAATTAGCACCTACTGTATGCTGACAACTCCCATATTTACATAGACTTCAGATGTCTTTCCTGAACTCCAGATTCTTATGGAATTGCCTACTCTTCTGCCGTTAGAGGTCTTAGAGTACCTCAAACTTTTAACAAGCCCAACACTAACTCCAGATCTTCTGCATCAAGCCTGCCCCTCCCATAGCCTTCCCTCTCTCTGTTGGTGGCAACTTTATCCTCCTAGTTAAGCTGAAAACACTGATGTCATCCTTAACACCTCTTTCTTTCCTATCCCACATCCAAGCTATCAACAAGCTTATTAGCCCCATCCTCAGAGGACAGCATATCCACAATCTGATGACTTCACCTCACTTCCACTGCTACACTCTGGTCCAAGTCACATAATGTCTCTCCAGTATGACTTCAATGAGGTGGTCTCCTGCTTCCACCCTTGGCATCCTTCAGCTGTGTTCAATAGTGTAGCCAAATTCGCACACAGTCTCCTTGAACAGTCCTGGAATGTTCCTGCCATAGAGACTTTACACTGGCTGTTCCTTCTGCCTTCAACATAATTTCTCCAGTGACTCCTAAAAGTCCTTAAAGTCTTTAATCAAATATCATCCTAATGAGGACTACTCAGATAACCTATTTAAAATTTCAAGCGATCCCTGACCCTAGCACTCTCAATCCTTGACCTGTTCTAGTTTTTCATTCATCACCTCTTATAAATGTCTTCTCTCACTACAGAATTGAAATTTTTGTTGGTTTTTCTCTACAGATATATCAGAACATTCAGAAAAATATTTGGCACATAAAAAGTGCCTAATAAATATTCTTCGAATGGACAGGTAAATTGAAGTTAAGAATATAGCCCTCACTTTCAAGTGTATCTCCCCAAAAAGTGGGAGAGAGACTAGGAGAGTAATGATTACATTTCACTAGTGAGGACTCTAATAGAAGCCAACATGGAAAAACCATACAAGACTATAAGATGTACATTTTTCTAACCAAGATGATTTTGCCTATCTGATGTCTTACTAGACTTTATTAATACCATATAAGTTAAGGAACAAGAATTGAATTACATATTTGCACATCCATTTTTTCTTTTCTTAACTGATATCATCTGAATAAGAAGTAGGAACAGGGGCGCCTGGGTGGCTCAGGTGTTAGGCATCTGCCTTCGGCTCAGGTCATGGTCCCGGGGTCCTGGATCGAGCCCCACATCCAGCTCCCTGCTCTGCAAGCCTGCTTCTCCCTCTCCTTCTGCCTGTCGCTCTCCCTGATGCACTCTCTCTCTCTCTGTGTCAAATAAATAAATAAAATCTTTAAAAAAAATTAGTAGGAACAGCTAGTATGCAGGTTGCAAGGCCACTGTTTTACTAGTGGTGGGCAGAATAAAGGCCGTCCAAAGATATCTATGCCTAATCCGTGAAAGCTGCGAATAGGTTATGATACATGGCAAGCTGGAAGTAAGTACGCAGATGGAATTAGGGTTCCTGATCACCTGACTTTAAAATAAGGAGATTATTCTGGATTACCTGAGTAAACCCAATGTAATCACAAGAATCCTTTTAAATGGAAGAAACAGGCAGAAGAGACAGTCAGATTTGAAGATGCCACTCTGTGGTCTTTGAAGATGGAGAAAAGTGGCCACACCAAGGAATGCAGGCAGACTTTAGAAGCTGGAAAAGGCAAGAAACTGGATCCTCCCCTAGAGGCTCCGTGAAGGAACAGTACCCTGCTGGCATCTTGATTTTACCCCAAGTGAGACCCATCTTAGAATTCAGTTTTAAGCCAAATCTGTGCCCATTTGTTACATCACCAATAGGAAACATACATCAACTGAGCACACAACTATACCAAATGCATTACAATTTCAAATAATACAGATAAAAAGGGGGGATTACCATTCCTCTCTTCTTGCTCACCCCAGTCCAATCTTCAGGAGGTGAAAACTTCAGTGAATGTACGTGTGTCTATGTGTTGTATGCACTTGTATAGCTTTTGTAAATAAAAACAGAACCATACTGTAAATGAATATATAGTTCTGCAACCTAGTGATTTTCATTCTGTGATAATATGGCAGATTTTCTTGTCAGTATACATAGATGTACTTCATCTTATTTTAATGCCCCAAGGTCTCTAATTGTAAAGTTGTACAATAATGTATTTAACCATTTCCACATTAAATGCACATTTAAGATGTGTAATTATACTACTTTTATAAGCAGGGTATTAAAGAGGGCACATATTGAATGGAGCACTGGGTGTTATATGCAAACAATGAATCATGGAACACTACATCAAAAACTAATGATGTAATGTATGGTGATTAATAAAACATAATAAAATTTAAAAAAATATTTTTAAAATGCTTTTGTAAAGGTTAAGGGGATAGTGACTGACATAGTATGGTGGATATGGGAGAAACTACACTGGGACCAGTCTTCAAGAACTTCTTCCTGTCCCAGCTGTTAAGAGGGTTGTCAGAGGACAGTCCCAGCTGTGATTCTTTAGGACTTAGAGTTACCTGAGCTTCGGAGAGTGCCTAACTCAAGGTCAAGTGGAGGGCAGCATTATTCACTGACTGATGGAGGTAGGGTATAAAGATCTGGACATTTGGGGGGGGGGAGCGGGGAGCACCTGGGTGGCTCAATCAGTTAAGCATCTGCCTTCGGCTCAGGTCATGATCTCAGGGTCCTGGGATCCAGCCCTGGGATCGAGCCCCCTGTTCTGTGGGGAGTCTGCTTCTCCCTCTCCCTGCCACTCCCCCTGCTTTTTTTTTTCTCTGTCAAATAAAATCTTTAAAAAAAAAAAAGTAAAGATTTGGCCATCTTGGCACAACATGGGACTACACCAATAAACCATTTCAGCTCTAAAGTTCCCTATGTTATTGGGCAAGGGGACACCTTGACTTTTGCCTCTGCCCAATACTGACTCCTCTGCCTTCCTTCCACTGTGTTGACACCTGTTAATAAGTAACACACTACATCAGGTCTCAGAGTCTAGTTCCCAGATGACCCAAACTGTGAAGCTTCCAGTCTTCATTATAAAAATTCATTACTCTACTCTGGTATGCATAAGATAGGTTATCCCTACCAGAAGTACAATTAAGGATGGTTTCAGTTGATGTATGTGTAGAATCATACAGTTCTATATTCAGATATTAAGAGCATGTCTGGTCTTGTTTACAAGGAACTGAATGCCTCGTGCCACCTTATTATTCTTTTTGTTTTTCCTTACTGTATCGCTTTGTCAATAAACCAATCTTATCCATTCAAATCTAATTGTTATTTTTTCTTTCTCTTCTCTGAGAAGCATCTTTTTTCTATGCTGTCACTTCTCTATTACTCCAGCTACTCCCTGCATTTAGTGGTTTTTCTTTTTTTTCCCCCCAGAATACTCTTTAAAACCTAATTTTGTAAGTAGATATAAAAAGGAAACACCCTGAGAAGGAATCTAAAGGTAGCTGATTTGGTACAGAATCCTTTAAGAAAGCATTGTGACAGTCAAACATTAACAACTTACTGAACATAAAATCTCATTAGACAAAAAAGCCTTTCTTCCTAAAACTTCAAAATATTATTACTAAATAGTACAGCACATAAAGTAGAAGTGTCAGATGTAGCTAGACCCCAAAATGTTATGTTTTTATTTTAAAAATATTTTTTATTATTGTTGAAATGGGAATTTTAAAAGAAAAAGAAAACTACCATCGTTTTCTTAACAACCTATAATTTATTTGTAAAAGTCAACCCCAGAAAACACATGAATTCCATCATCAGCTCAGGAAGCAGATTCTGTGCCATTTTTTCCCTAAATGCTAAATGACACAGGCAGCAATAAAATATGCAGAGAAAGAAACCTGTCACAGAAGGATGGGACAATTTTGATAAATGCTTATAAACTGGGATGTAGAATAACAGTTTATAAGCTGTTTTCAAAAACATGTGTTTTAATGATTTTTTGCCAAACAGAATTTGAAAGATATTTTGTATAAAACCATTAACAAAATTGGTGCCTTATTAAAAGAATGTATTTTGTTTTAAATAAAATTGTAATTTTATTTTGAACAAAAATGCTTTTTAGATCCAGCCAGTTCCTTAAAATGTTAAAATAGTCATAACCTAACCCAGCAATTTCACTCCTAGCTATAAACCCAAGAGAAATAAAAACACACAAAAACTTGCATGTGCATGTTCATAACAGCATTAACCACAATAACCAAAAAGTGGAAACAACCCCAGCATCCATCAACTTTTGAACGGATATACAAAACATAGTCTATCAATACGAAGGCATATTATTCAGCAATAAAAAGAATAAAGTACTGATACATGCTACAATGTGGGTGAACCCTGAAAATATAAAAAGTCAAGGAAGCCAGTCACAAAATACCACGTATTGTATGAGCCTCTTTATATGACATGGGCAGATAGGCAAATCCACTGCCTCCAGTTAGGAGTGAAGGAATGGGGAGTAACTGCTAGTAGATATTGGGTTTCTTTTGGGGATGATGAAAACGTTCTAAATTGTACATGGTGGTGATGGTTGCACAACTCTGAATTATACACTTCAAATGGGTGAACTGTGTGGTATGTGAATTATACCTCAATAAAGCTATTAAAAATACCAGCTGAAAATGCTGGTTATGTTGTAGCTATTTATAATTTGTGTAGACTTTTACAGAGTATAAATCCCTAATTATCAAAATGTTTCTTACTGCCCCCAAATCTCACATCATTTTTTTTTATAAAAACATCTGCCTATCCCACTATAAATACTTCAAGTTATGAAAGGAAAAAAATGCTTCTAAAATTAAATGGTATTTTCAAACCAGATTCCTCTTTAATGTATTCCATTTGGATGATTTGCATGTGAATTATCCACACTGCCCATTCGCTATGGTTAAACTGTGAATCTCAGATACATACTCCAAATACAAAAGCACATCAACAGACCATTCCCCTCCCAGCACAAGCTGCAAAGACTAATTTTTTAATAATTAACTTGAATTTTAAAAGTAAAATTAAAGAGGCAAAACTAAGAAAAATAGGCATATGAAGCTCATAATTTTAGAATGGGAAATATTTAAGTAAGCTCTATGCCCAACATGGGGCTTGAACGCACAACCCCAAAATCAAGAGTTACATGCTCTACCAACTGAGCCAGCCAACTCCCCTAGAATGGAAAATATTTTAAAAATTCATCCACTTCAAGATTCACTTGACGTAATGAGCACCAGGTGTTATATGCAACTGATGAATCATTAAATTCTACCTCTGAAACTAATAAATATATATGTAAATTCATCCACTTCAGTATTACTGAAACCTCAGTATTTGAGAACTATGCATTTTATAATATTCTCCTATGTAATATTCTCCACATTACTATTTTGGCTTAATATTTACATTAAGTTCAAGTAGATTTCTTCCCTTTTTTTCTTTTTAAATTTAGCCATATATGAAGCAGTAGTATCAGTGAACTTATAGGTTTGGTAAGCTATATTATTCTAAAAAAACATTAAAATACGTAGTGATACTTAAAATTCTGACATGTATATCACCTAAAAACATCTTACACATGATCAGTTTTTATCTACCCCACTTTGGGAAAGCAGCTCTAGTTTTATCTTCTAAGTTTATGGATGAAAAAAATTAAACTTACTAGTGGTTCTCAAAAGTCAGTGCACATCAGGATCACGTAATGAGTTTGTGTTAAAATAGAGATTGCTGGGCCCCTCGCCCAGAAGGTAGGTCTGGGCTGAAGTCTGAGAATTTACTTTTCCAACAAATATCCAAGTAGTACTGATGCTGCTGGCCCAGAGATGACCCTTCAAGAACCACTGACCAAAACCAGCTTACCCAAAATTAGAGTCAGACCAGAACTGAAGCAAGAACCCAATCCTCTCTTAGACTGCTCTATTATTATATGCTCTATCAAAAATGTTTAAATTTGGGGGGCGCCTGGATGGTTCAGTCTGTTAAGCATCTGACATTGGTTCAGGTCATGATCCGGAGTCCCAGGATCAAGCCCCACATCAAGCTTCTCCCTCTGGCCCTCACCCTGCTCTCACGCTCATGCTCGCTCTTTCTCTCTCCCCCTCCCTCTCTCTCAAATAAATAAATAAAATCTTTTAAAAAAATGTTTAAATTTGGGGCACCTGGGTGGCTCAGTCAGTTAAGTGTCTGCCTTTGGCTCAGGTCATGATCCTGGAGTCCCAGGATCAAGCCCTGCATCGAGCTCCCTGCTCAGTGGGCAGCCTGCTTCTCCCTCTGCCTCTGCCTGTCCCCTAACCCCCATTTGTGCTGTCTCTCTCAAATAAATAAATAAAATCTTTTTAAAAATGTTTAAATTGGGGGGCACCTGTGTGGCTCAGTCAGTTAAGTGTCTGACTTTGGCTCAGGTCATGATCTCGGGGTCCTGGGATGGAGCCCCACATCAAGCTCCCTGCTCAGCGGGGAGTCTGCTTCTCCCTCTGTGCTCTCCCTCTCTTCCTTTCTCTCAAATAAATAAAATCTTTAAAAAAAAGTTCAAATTTCACTGAATTTAACTTAGTTTTATTTTTTCAATAAAGGTGATTATTAAATACTAAAGATCAGATTTATACATTTTTAAGTCTTCTTAAAAGAGTTGCTATAAAATAGTAAAAATTTAAGAAAAAGAACATTACAAATTATCTTTAATGCATTTTTTTGCTCACACACCCTCCCTTACCCCTCTAGATAAACACAATCATCTATTTTGTTTCTTATCATTCACTTGCTTTTCTAAATAGTTTTATCACAGTTGTATCTCAAAAGAACATTGTTTAGGTTGTGTGTGTTGAGCTTTATACTGTATCTTTTTTCAGGCAAATAGCTTTTTTATTCAACATGATGTTTTTTAAGATGCAGCCCTGTGGTTTTTACCAATAGTTCATTATTTTCAAGGCTGGATAGTATTTCATCTACAAGGAGACAACTCTCAAATTGTTTATCTTTTTATTTTGAAAAAAATTATACATATACAAGAAGTTGCAAAGAAGGGGCGCCTGGGTGGCTCAGTCTGTTAAGCGTCTGCCTTCAGCTCAGGTCAGGATCCCAGCATCCTGGGATCAAGCCCCACATTGGGCTCCCTGCTCAGCAGAGAGCCTGCTTCTCCCTCTCCCTCTGCCTGCCGTTCTGCCTACTTGTGCTCTCTCTCTGTCAAATAAATAAATAAAATCTTAAAAAAAAAAAGAAGTTGCAAAGTAGTACAGAGATGTCCTGTGTACCCTTCACCCAGTTTCCTCCAAAAGTTACATCTTGCCTAATTATAGTACAATATCAAAACCTGCAAATTGGCTTTGGTACAATGTGTGTGTGAAGTTTTATGCCATTTTATTATATCACAACTCTCAATTTTTAAAATCATTCTATTAATAAACATGAGGTTTTTTTCCCTCCAATTAAAAACGATATTACAAAAACTAAAATACAAATACTGACAAAACCAAATGCTGGCAAGAATGTAAGGTGACAGGGACTCTCATTCATTGCTTCTGGGAATGCAAAATGGTACAGCAATTTTGGAAGACAGTTTGGCAGTTTCTTAGAAAACTAAACATACTCATTCTTATCATATGATCCAGCAATTGTACTCCTTTACCCAAAGGCGTTGAAAACATGTCTACGTACAAACCTGCACATGGATGTTTAGAACAGCTTCATTCATAATTACCAAAACTTGGAAGCAACCAAAATGCCCTTCAGCAAATGAACACGTAAGCTGTGGTATATTCAGACAATGGCATATTATTTAGCACTAAAAAGAAATAAGTCACCAAGCCATAAAAAGACATGGGGGAATCTTTAAATACGTATCACTGAGTCAAAGAAGCCAGTCTGAAAAGGCTACATACATACTCTGTGATTCCAACTATATGATTTTCTGGAAAAAGCAAAACTACGGAGACAGTAAAAAGATCGGTGGTCGCCAGGGGAGAGAGGGACAAATAGTTTGAACATAGAGGATTTGGGGGGCAGTGAAACTTTTCTCTATGATGCTATAATGGTGGAAAAGGTCATTATACATTAGTTAAAACCCATAAAATGTACAAAACCAAGAGTAAACCCTAATGTAAAATATGGACTTCGGGTGATAATGATGCGTCAACGTACACTGATCAACTGTAACAAATATACTTTGCTGGTGAGGGATGTTGATGATAGGGGAGGTTGTACCTATGTGGGGACTGGTAGTACATGCAAACTCTCAATTTTGCTGTGAACCTGAAACTGCTCTAAAAATGAAGTCTATAAACTTTTAGCTATAAGATGAATAATGTCTAAGGCTCTAATGTATAAAATAGTAACTGTAGTTGATAACACTGTATGGTATAACTGAAATTTGCTAAGAGAACAGAACTTAAATGTTGTCACTAAAATATGTATGTATAGGATACATATAAGTGATATACATACAAGTTTACATATAAATGAGTATATGAGGTAATACATGTTTTTATTAAAATATAATTAACATATATTAGTTTAGTGTGTACCGCAATTAGACATTTGTATACATTGTGAACTGATCATATTAAGTCTAGTTACCATCTGTCATCACACAAAGTCAATTCAATATTATTGACAGTACTCCATGCTGTACATTACAATCTCATGACTCTTACTAACTGAAAGTTTGTACCTCTTAATCTTCATAACCCATTTTGCCCCCACCAACCCCCCTCCCCTCTGGCAACCACTACCCTCTTCTCTGTATCTATGAGTCTGAATTTTTATTTGTTTTGTTTTTTAGATTCCACTTACAAGTGAAGTCATGCAGTCTTTGCCTTTCTCTGTCTGACTTTTTCATTCAGCATCATACCCCGTGGGGTCCATCTACGCTATCACAAATAGCAAGATAACATTTTTTATGGCTGAGTAGTATTACATTGTGTGCATATACACATATATTTATATAAAACACATTTTCTTTATCCATTCATCTATCAGTGGACACTTAGGTTGTTTCCATATCTTGGTTATGCATGTATCTTTTTGAATTCATGTTTTTGTTTCTTTAGATAGATAACTAAAATTGGAATTACTGAATCATACAGTAGTTCTATTTTTAATTTTTGAGAAAACTCTGTTTTCCATAGTGGTTGCATGAATTTACATTCCTACCAACAGAGGACAAGGGTTCCCTTTTCTCCACATCCTTGCCAACACTTGTTATTTCTTATCTCCTTGATAATAGCCATACTGACAGGTGTGAAACAGTATCTCATTGTGGTTTTGATTTGCATTTCCTTGATGATGTGAGGTTGAGCATCTTTTCATGTGTCTGCTGGCCATCTGTAGGTCTTTGTTAGAAAAAATGACTATTCAGATTCTCTCTCCATTTTTTAATTGAACGTTTTTGGCTATTGAGTTGTAGAAGTTCTTTATGTATTTTGGATATTATCAGATATATGATTTGCAAATATCTCCTCCCATTCAGTAGTTGCCTTTTCATTTTGTTGATGGCTTCCTTCACTGTGCAGAACCCTTCTACTTTAATGTAGTCCCAATAGTTTATTTTTCATTCGTTGTCATTGCCTTTGGGGTCATATTCAAAAAACAGTGCTTAAACTGATGTCAAGGAGCTTACCACATACGTTTTCTTCTAGGAGTTGTTTTAAAGTTCCAAGCTTTACATTCAAATCTTTAATCCACTTTGAGTTAATTTTTGTATATGGTAAAAGATGTGATCCAATTTCATTCTTTTGCCTGTATCTGTCCAGTTTTCCCAACATCATTAAAGAGAGAGATTTCCCCATTGTATATTCTTGCCACTTTTTTGGTAAATTAACTGACCACATAAATGTGGGTTTATTTCTGGCACCTCTAATTCTGTTCCACTGATGTTATGTATTCTATTTTTATGCCAATAGCATATTGCTGTGGTTACTATAGCTTTGTAATATAGAAATCAGAGTGCATGATGCCTTCAGCTTTGTTCTTTCTCAAGATTGCTTTGGCTATTCAGGGTCTTTTGTGGTTCCATATGAATTTTGGGATTTTTTTTCTTTTCTTTGCAAACTGCCACTGGAATTTTGATAGAGATTGCATTGAATCTGTTTTGGGGGGTAGTATAGACATTTTAACGATATTAATTGTTCCAATCCATAAATATGGAATATCTTTCCATTTATTTGTGTCATCTTCAATTTCTTTCATCAGTATCTTATACTTTTCAGTGTGTACAGGTCTTTTCACCTTCTGGGTTAAATTGATTCTTAGGTATTTCACTTTTTCTGATGCAACTGTGAAGGGGATTGTTTTCTGGTTTCTCTTTCGGATAGTTCATTATTTGTATATAGAAACAACAGATTTCTGTATATTGATTTTGATCCTGCAACTTTACTCAATTCATTAGCTCTAACAGTTTTTTGCTGTTAGTCTTTAGGGTTTTCTTTATATAATATCATGTCATCTGCAAATACTGATACTTTTATATCTTCCTTTTCCATTATAGATTCCTTTATTTCTTTTTCTTGTCCAATTGGTGTGGCTAAAACTTCCAATACTATATTGAATAGAAGTGGGGATAGTGGTCATCCTTGTCTTGTTCCCACAATTGGGAAGAAAAAATTTTTCACCATTGAAGATGATGTTAGCTGTGTGTTTGTTATATATGGCCTTTAGAATGTTTAGGTACATTCCCTCTATACTCACTTTGTTAAGAGGTCTTACCATAAATGGATGTTGAATTTTATCAAATGCTTTTTCTGCATCTATTGAGATGATGTTTTTTATCTTTTATCTTGTTTATATGTATGTTTATCACGATTGATTTGTAAATGTTGAATCCTCCTTGTAACCCTGGAATAAAACCCACTTGATCATGATGTATGACCCTTTTAATGTATTGTTGAATTCAGCTGGCTAATATTTTGTTGAAGATTTTTCCATCTATGTTCCTCAGGGTTATTGGCCTGTAATTTTCTTTTTGTGTGTATGGTGTTATTGTCTGGTTTTATTAGCAGTGTGATGCTGGCCTCATGAGTTTAGAAGCTTTCCCTCCTCTTCAATTTTTTTTGAAGAGTTTGAGAAGGATAGGTATTAAATCTTCGTTGAATGTTTGACAGAATTCACCAGTGAAGTCATCTGGTCCTGGCCTTCTGTTTGTTGAGAGGTTTTGGATTACTGATTTAATCTCTACACTGGTAATCAGCCTGCTCAGATTTCCTATTTCCTCCTGATTCAGTCTTGGAAGACTGGAATTTCAGCCTTGGAATTCAGACATAGAAGACTGAATTTATCCTTTTCTTCTAGGTTGTCCAATTTGTTGGTGTATAATTGTTCATAGTAATCTCTTATGAGCCTTTGTAACTCCATGGTATCAGTTATAACTTCCATTTCATTTCTAATTTTATTTATTTGAGCCCTTTTTTTTCTGGGTGAATCTAGCTAAAGACTTCTCTATTCTGTTTATCTTTTCAAAGAACCTGTTCTTAGTTTTATTGATCTTTTCTATTCTTCCTACTTTGTATTTCATTTACTTCTACTCCAATCTTTGTTACTTACTACCTTCTATTAATTTTGGGTTTCATTTTTTTCCTTCTTTTTCTAGTTCTTTTGGTGTAAAGTTAGTTTTTCTTATTTGAGATACTTCTTATTTCTTGAGGTAGGCCTGTATTGCTATGAACTTCCCTCTTATAACTGCTTTTGCTGCATCCCATAAATTTTTGTGTATCATTTCTGTTTTCATTTGTCCCTATGTATATTTTGATTTCTCCTTTGATTTCTTCAATGACACTTTGGTTTTAGTAATATATTGCTCAATTTCCACATTTTTGTGGGGTTTTTTTGTATTGATTTCTAGTTTCATACCACTATGGTCAGAAAAGATGCTTGATATAGATTCAATCTTTTTGAATTTACTGAGACTTGTTTTGTGGCCTAACGTGATCTATCCTGGAGAATATTCCATGTGCACTTGGCAAGAATGTGTATTCTGCTGCTTTTGGCTGAAGCGTTCTGCATATATCTATTAAGTCCATCTGGTCTAATGGGTTAAGGCTGACATTTCCTTACTGATTTTCTGTCTGGATGATCTATCCAATGATGTAAGTGGGGGTGTTAAAGTCCCCTACTATTATTGTATTGCTTTCAATTTCTCCCTTAAGGTCTGTTAATATTCACTTTATACATTTTGGTGCTCCTATATTGGGTGCATATGTATTTATAAATGTTAGGTCTTCTTACTGGATTGACCCCTTTATCTTTAAGTAAGGTCATTCTCTTTTATTAGTCTTTACGTCTATTTCATCTGAAATGAATACAGCTATACCATCTATCTTTTCATTTTCATATGCATGGAATATCTTCTTCCTCCACTTTCCTTCACAATCCCTTCACTTTGTATGTGTCCTTACTTCTGAAGTGAGTGTTTCAGGCAGCATATAGTCTTTTTTTTTTTTTTAATTTAGCCACTCTGTATTTTGGGGAATTTTGTCCATTACATTTAAAGTAATCATTGATTGATACGTACTTACTGCCATTTTGGTAATTGTTTTCTAGCTGGTAGGTTCTCCATTCTCTACAGTTCTATGGTTCTCCTGGATATATCCCCATTGATTTTACATTCTGGGGGCTTGTCTCTCTAGTTCAGACCCCAAAAGGTTGGGTACCTGATGTGGGGCATAAACCTCTTGAACCTCAGGGAAAAGTCCCATATTTTTGAGATCCCTCCTGATTGTGGGTTGCTATGCCTGGGGTGGGGTTTTTGGCAAGAGCATAACTGTCTCTCCTACCCATCTTGATGTGGCCCTTTTATCTTTCACTGTGGAGGCACTGTTCATCTAGTTTTCAGGACTTCTTCAGATGAAATTATTCCATTTGAAGCTGCAGATGTGTTGTGTTCACGGGGGGAGGTAATTTCAGGGTATTATTACGCTTTATCTTAAACTGTGTCATTGGCTAGGTTAAATAGCTAGATGAGAGGAACCCTTTCACAATTTATACATGTACCAAATCATCACTATGCAATTTCAAATATTTTACAACTTTGTCAGTTATGCCTCAATAGAGCAGAATATATTAATGAGCAAATAAAAAATAACAAAGTCTACCTAAGAAATTCTTAAACAATTATTTTGTAAATATTATGGTCATCTGGTTATATGTATAAGCCTTTCTCCTGAGTATCTGAGTATGTACCTGGGAGTGGAACTGGTATCTTACACTTGACAAGATAAAGCCCAAGTGTTTTCCAAATTATCTTTAACAACTTAATTTCCCTCCATCAGTCTATGAGCTCCCAAATTCTGCAGCTCCTGTTATTGCTGACTTCAGTTTTTCTAAAATGCTGAGAAGTGGTATGTCATAGTGGTTTAAATTTAAGTTTCCTTGATTACTAATGAATGAGGTTGCATATCTTCTCATATGATTTTTTGGCCATTTGTGTTTTCTCTTTTGCAAGGTACTATTTCAGGTCTTTTGCCTATTGTGTTTAGGGTTGTTGGTCTTTTTAACATAGACTTGTTCTTTATTCTCCATGCTTATCTTTTTTCAGTAATATATACATATCTCCTCCCAGGTTGTGGTGGTTTTGGGGTTTTTTTGTTTTTTTACTTAAGTCCTATGATGAATAGTTCTTAACATACTTAAATTAACCCTTTCCCTTCATGGCCAAGGCTACTGCCTTTACAGGGTTATAAAAAATTATTTTTCCTAACAACTTTTAGTTTTGCCTTATATAACCTGAATTGATTATTTTATGCATGATATGAGGTGGTGTCCATTTTTTACCCACATATATAATCAATTGTCACAGTACCATTTGTTGACAATTCTTTCTTTTTTCCATCAGTCTCAGAGCCAAGACTTTATAAGGAAAGTTTCCAGGATGTGCTCCTGGATTCTCTATTCTTTTCCAATTATCTATTTTCCTATGTCTTTTCAGTACCATACTGTCTTAATGGCTATGTTTTATAATAGTGAAACTTAATATCTGGTAGGTCATATCTCCACATTCATTCTTCCATTTGCAGGTAGTAATTGGCTTATCTGTTCCACGTTGGGGAGGGAGGTAAGGGGATTTTGATTTTAGTTTCACAAATTTTCTAAAACAATTTGGGGAGAATCATATCATCTATAGACAGAAATTTTCGATTCATAAATATTTATTTCTCCCTTCACTTAAGGAATTAAGTGTATTTGTTTTATAATTTTCTCCATACAGATGTTGCCCATTTTTGTTAGAGTTATTTCTAGGTACTTTATGATAATACTATAAATGGTATTCCGTTGTCTTTTCTAAATAGTTAGAGCAGAATAAAGAAATGCAATTGATTTTGTATATTGATTTTGTTTGTAGCAGACTTCCTAACCTCTTTTATTCATTCTAATACTTTACCTGTAGATTCTTTTGGTTTTTCTACATGGACAAAATATCCTCAATGACTAGTGATAACATTGGAAAAGAAATAATGCTAAGAATTCTTTCTTTTTCTTCCTGCATTATTTTAATTAGAACTTCCTATGTAAATGCTGCAAAGAAATAGTCTTGTTGATTAAGAAGGTCTTATCTTGTTTCCAATATTAAAAAGGAAGGCTTTCGATTTTCACCATTAAATATCTTTGCTTGCTATACTGTACACCTGAAACTAACATAATGCTGTGTTAACTAACTGGAATTAAAATAAAAACTTAAAATTAAAATATATTTGCAGAACATTTATACCTTCTAATCATAGTTCGTTGATTTTGTATCATGGATATTGAAAGTGCATTCCATAAAAATCTGATATCTACTAAGAGTATATTTACATTTAATAAAAATGTATTAAGCACCTATAATGTCACACTGTTCCAGACAGTAGAGATAAAGCAGTGACAAAACAGATGAAAACACTTGCTCCCAGGGAGCTTATCTTCTATTAGAGAACAAACACAATGGATAAATAAAATGCGTAGTATATTATTGCATATTGATCAAGAGAAGAGATGAAAATCAAGTAGTAGAATAGGCAATTTGGGGAGGGGACTGCAATTTTAAATCTAGTGGTAAAAATAGGTCTCACTGAGAAAAGGACATGGTCAAGAGCCTCCAAGCAGAAGAGTGAGCACATGCAAGGACAGTATAGAATAAGTATTGTAAGGCAATATAAAGTTCTGGAACAATTTTATTCCAAGTAGGTTAATTAGGAAAGAAAATGTTAATATACTATTTTAGTTATTTATTCCCCAGCATGAAGCTTAAAAATCACACATGAACTATTAACAGCTAAAAACATTATAATCACCATTAGTAATAAAGCAATATTCTTGTTAAAAATAATAACCATTTCAACATAGAAATATAAGTAATAAATTATTCTTTTGTTCAAAGTAAAGGTCATTAGAAAAGTTCAATTTGAGCCACCCAAACCAGTCAAAAAAACAGACGGGAAAAGTATAAATGGAAAAAATATTCACAAGTACAAGACCTAAAACTCATTATCACTGTAAGTATTCCCTATCAGTTACCTGGCTCAATCCAGTAGTAACATGAAAATGACAAGGCAATCATTCAAGAGACTGCCGCAAAAAAAAGAAAAGAAATAATTCCAAATTTGTGTTCTAGAAAGTTGAAGCTAACCACGAGCATAAAATTTTCAAATTAATGTTAAGAATGCAAAAGAAAAAAAGACTCAGCACCTCTAACTAGAAAAGAAGTAAACAGGTAAAGAGGGAAAAAAGAAGTACATCTAAAAATGTAAAGATTGGCCAAAAGAGAATAAGGAAACTCTGAAATTCAAAAGTCACAAAGGTATTCTATGGAACACCAGTTTGTGGGATAATAGGTGTTTATGTGGGGAAAAAATAGGTCACATAAAATTGATCTGGTTTCTGTATGCAGGATATCTCAGAGTCTTTAAAAATGTCACAATGAATTATGAATCACTACACCATTTCCAGGGGTAAGGTAGGGGAGGGCATAGAATAGGTATGCAAAAATATGGGGCCTTTCCCAAGCCAGCTAGACCATGGAACCCTTTATTTCAGGCAAAAACAAAGCACTGTTAAAGAAATGCTGCCCTAAGGGAGGCAGGTAAGATGAAATTCATAAAATATTTTGAAGAGTTTAAGGAATGCTTAAAAAAAAAAAAAAAAGTTAAAAGGATTTTCTGGTTGCTGAGGGGTTTTTTTCTTTTAGTTTATTATTCGCAGAAAGCCAGCTGAAGAATCAGTTGGACTTAAATGTGGATGAATAAAAGATACAAAAGAGAATAAATAAAAATTCTGACACATTTTACTGAAGAGGCTATTTAGATACAAATATCCAAATAAATAATTGAAGTAAGTAGTCCAAATATGCTAGATCCAAGAAAGATAAATGCAAGGGATGTTCTAGGCCTAACGGAAAAATGAAAAGAAAATAAATCACCAGGATGGAATGGTATCCAACCAGAGCTCTGGATGATTTTGAGGACAACTACAATTTGTAGGCAAAATTAGGTAAAAAGTCATATAGCTAGCCCAAGAATTGGCTCCTACAAAGATCCAACAAACTAAAATTCAGCGTGGATTTGTTCAAAGCATAGAGTATACTGATGGAATTTTTTTTTTTAGATTTTATTTATATATAAGCAGGGGAAGGAGCAGAGGGAGAGGAAGAAAGATAATCGCCCACAGACTCCATGCTGAGCACAGAGCCCAATGTGGGGCTCAATCCCAAGACCCTGAGATCATGACCTGAGCCGAAATCAATTGTCAGACACTCAACCGACTAAGGCACCCAGGAGCCCCAGTGGAATTTCTAATAAAGAATAGATTTGGACACTGAACCAAGAATAATCTAACAGAAGAAAAGGCATAAAAATAGCTATAGAACTTATATTGATAGAGTCTATATCTATAGGTAGATTGCATAAGTAGATACAGATATAAAACACATGAAATTTTTTGAAGTAGTGAATAAACTGAGGCAGGAAATCATGTTTATTTAGACTTTCAACATGTCTTGAACCACACTCTGAAACAAAGACTTTAAATATTAAAGTACTATCCCACCCCACCCCCCACTCCAGCAACCCTGACTGGGTGATGGACACTGGGGAGGGTATGTGTTCTGGTAAGCGCTGTGAATTGTGCAAGACTGTTGAATCTCAGATCTGTACTTCTGAAACAAATAATGCAATATATGTTATGAAAGAAAAAAAGAAGAAGAAGAATGTAGCAGCAGGGGAAGAATGAAAGGGGGGAAATCGGAGGGGGAGAAGAACCATGAGAGACGATGGACTCTGAAAAACAAACTGAGGGTTCTAGAGGGGAGGGGGGTGGGAGGATGGGTTAGCCTGGTGATGGGTATTGAGGAGGGCACGTTCTGCATGGAGCACTGGGTGTTATGCACAAACAATGAATCATGGAACACTATATCTAAAACTAATGATGTAATGTATGGGGATTAACATAACAATAAAAAAATTTTAAAAAAAAAATATTAAAGTACTATCAAAAGAGAGATTCTGTCCCAGATAGGAAACTGGCTTGGTGGCAGAAAACAAAAGGCAGACATAAGCAAAATTTCAAATATAGTTCATCTAGGGATTTTAGTGTGAAAACTTGTCTCATTTTCATAATACTGAAAGTGGAACACACAGCAAATTTTCAGCTTTAGGAATAAATAGTGAAATGTCAAGCTGTTAGGAATGAGTGAGGGTTATCTAGCACAATCCTGGTAACAAGTCCCAGAGCCAGTACCAACCAGAACAGCTCCCATTTAAGGATGCTTACCTTGTGCCAGACACCACATGAGGCACTTTATATGCATAACTCTGTTTGGTCTTTACAACTTCCTACAGAAGTAATTTTCATTTTATTCTGCCAGTTTACAGACTAGACAATTAAAGCTTAGAGAGGAAAGTGACTTCCCCAAAGATCATTTAGGTATGGAGGTAGAGTAATAGTAGCTGCTAAAGGGTAGAGCTGAAATTCTAAACCTGGCAACTGACCCGAGAAACCTTCCCCTTTACTACTGAGCATGCATTAGAAGCCCCTGGAAGGTGTGTCAAACACAAATTGCTGGGCCCAATCCCCCAGAAGTTCTAATTAAGTAGATTTTGTGTGTCCCCAATTTTTATTTCTAACAAGCTGATGTTCTTGTTTGAGGGACCACACTCTTGAGAACCACTGCCCTATACCAAAGGCTCTAAGCCACAGGTGGTAAAACAGAGAAAGAAAAACATCACAGTAAGGATGGCCCCCGGAGAAAGAGAAAATCTTGGTGAAGAAAGTCGTCATACAATTAAGGAAAAAAGAAATAAAGTAACCACTAATTGAGATCAAGCTAAAATCATATGGAAATGTTTTTGGGCCTTTTGCTCGCTGGGTGGACAAAGAGTCTTCTTTGGAGCTCAAAGAACCTAGAAATATTCAAACTAGCTTTGAACACAGTATAAATTTAGAGGCAAAAAGATGTTCCCATGTTCAGGAACCCACCCACCCCACCCCCACCCCCAAGCCCACCACAAATCTCTCCCACCTACAATCTAATGCCTGGAATTCCTTTAACAGGAAACAAGACATTTCATCCATCGTAGTCAGAAACGGAAGCCTGAGAAGGAAATAAGCCCTAAAAAGTGAATATATCATTTGTCCGGATTGCATTCAAAATGTAAATGACTGCTTATAGGTTAGCCATAGGTCTAATGTAATATGGCATATCTAATTTTCTTAAAATTATAAAAATTCAGTGTATTACTTTGGGGATGAAGCTTGGTGCTACATAAAAGGCATCAAATTCGGTGTCAGAAGTCCTCTATTTGGGAATAAATGACTTCTGACAAGTCATTTTCTTCATCCATGAAAAAGGAATTATTACTCACAGAGGTGTGTGAGGATCAAATGTGATATCTATGAAAGCATTTGGTCAACTATAACTCACGTTTTCAATTGTAAGACATTATTACTATTTTAGGAAATAGTATGTTTCATACAAGCAGTTACTAAATGCACATTATATTTAGGTTTATGATGTATATTGATGCCCAGTGTTACTTATAAACAAGAGACGCATTCTAGGCTCAAGAGGCAAAAGCTCCAAGAAATCAGGCATTCCTGAAGTAGAACTTGATAACATTTCTCAATGTTCAAGTCTGAACACAGTGAGAAAAATCTAGAACCAAAAAAGAATACACACTGCTCGGTATTTTAGACAAAGACAGAACAGGATTGAGGAGAAGTATCAAGTTCATCAGCCCACAATGAGACTAGATCTCTTCCTACAGAGGCTGCAACTAGCATTTTCTTATCATGAAACTCTAAGGCAATATTTTGTTTCTTTTAATGAAGACTTGACTGACTGAGAGCTGCTGTCAGGACATCATACTCTGAAACCTGCAAAAGATAAAATCTATGTTCCCAGAGTTGTGGAGCTTGAGGTAAGCTTCCTTTACCCAAGGCTCTGGAAATCGAGTAAGGGAGGGCACAGTGCTACCTCCATAGTACAACAAAGTATGTTAAAGACCTACATTCTCCATCTGCTGATGGCAGGGACTAAGATGAGGAAAGTATGCTAAGAAGGATATGGCTATGGCATGAACGGTGGATGAATCCAGCATGGCTTTGACAATCTTTAAGACTTTAGCACAATTACTGGCATACTTTCATTAGAGTAAGTTCAGGTCACAAACTGTAATATCAATATTTAATCTGTTTAAACAAGGCACTAAATACGAGGTATCACTGCTCACTTCATACTAAACAAAGCCTACAAGATTTTAGATAAGCCTCAAGAAGCCATGGATGTTCTACCTAAGAAATCTTTGCCTAACCTTACAACACCAAAAGTATAGTGATAAAAGAAAAATTGATAAGGTGGGCCTTACCAAAATAAAAAATATGCATTTCAGAAGATACCACTAAAAGAATGGAAAGAGAAGACACTGACCAGGAGAAAATATTTGAAACTCACATATCCAATAAAGGACCTATATCCAATAATAACAAGTATTTGCAAGGATGTGGAGAAACTGGAACCCTCATGCACAGCTGGTGAAACTGTAAAATTTGAAACTGCTACTTTGAAACACAGACTTACCATTTGACCCAGCAATTCTACTCCTAAGACACTACCTAAGTAAAATTAAAACTATTTGCACACATTAGCCATAATAGCCAAAAAGTAGAAACAAGCCAAATGTCCATTAACTGATAAGTAGATAAATAAAATGCAATACATCCATACAAAAGAATATTCTTTGGCAATAGGATACATGCTACAACATGGATGAACCTCAAAAACATTATGCTAAGTGAAAGAAGCCAAACATGAAAGACCGCTTACTATATGATCCCATTTATATGAAATGTCTAGAAAAGGCAAATCTATAGAGATAAGAAGTAAACTATTGGTTGAATGGATCTGGTGGTGGGAATGGAAGTCCATGCAAATAGGCACATTTATTTTTGGGGTGATCAAAATGTCCTAAAATTAGATAATGTGATAGTTTCACACAACTCTACAAATTTTACTAAACTCTACAAATTTCATAGACTTTACTAAAAATCATTGAATTGTATACTTTAAAAGGGCGACTTGTATGTATGTGAATTATACTTCATTAAAACTATTTAAAAATTAAAGCATTTTTTTAAAAAGAACACATGGACAGCCCTGGCTACAAACCCCATTAGGAAATGTTAATGTACTTATACAAATATATCCCACTTACACTGGTTGTCACACTTCTAGAAAACTTGACTCTTAGGATGACAAGGAACACAAAGAATAAAACACCTCCCAACAGGGAATAAGATGGCCATTGGTAAATGCATGCACCTTAGACTACAGGAGGAAATGGGAAGTTCTCTGCTCACCCCTTCCTAGGCATAAGATTAGAACTTCATGACCTATTACATGTATAAATACAGAGCACCAAGATTTAATAAGCTTAATTATCTGGTTTCCCTCAGCACCTAACATTAAGGAAGTGACAATTAGTACTAGGTAAAAAATCAGAATCAAACACTATCAAAGCACAACCATCTGGGTCTGAGCAGCCTCTCACAACTCAACACTATTGAGGGCAGGGCAGCAAGGATATTTCCAAGAACCTATGGCCAACAAGGGTAATGGCAGCTGCTGTACAATGCTGGAAAGAGAATCAGTGTTTCTCCAAATGAGGTCATCAGAAGGGCTACAGGTACTTATTTATGACAGAGATTCTCTTGCCTCATTCCCAACCTACTGAGTAAGAAACCCAAGGAATGATGCCTGAGTATCTGCATTTTTAACAAGCTCCCTAGGTAATTCTTGTGCACGCTAAAATTTAAAATGTTTAAGAGACTTATACTTAAGAGAATATTTGAGATGGAATCCGTACCATGGTCTAATCCAAGCCTCATATTTTATAGATAAGAACATTTTGGACCAACAAGGTAACATTATATTCCAAGAGCCCCAAATATTTCTTTAAACTCTTTTTTAAAAACTATGATTCTAGTCCTATAAATTGTCAAGCATATTTACTGACACAGAGGAATGTATAACCTACCTTGGAAATATTTTCTTCAAAGACTGATGAAGATAAAATGTTTAATCATTTAAAGGGATAGGTTTCTGCTCTCAGGAAAATTAATTCAGAGCACCTCATTACCTGAAGGTACTAACTAAATGAGTCGTCATATATTTAAATTATTCTGACTTGTTGGTATGTTCAGCTTAATTACTGTACTTTTTCCAAAAATCTACCTTTTTTGAGAAAATACCTAGATTATTTGACCAAAAAAGAAATAGGCTTTATCACAAATCACTAGCATTAAGTCATTATTTTCTCGGAAGACATAGATCTCCAGTGCTACAAGTCATATTTTTATATTAACCCAATCTCAATTCTCTTATGCGTGAGTCCTAAATCACAAGCTAGCAGGCATAGCTTTTATAAAGAACCTTGGAAATCCAAATGCTTAAATCAGTCCAGATTGTTACTTCACAAAAACATTTAGTCCATAGCCTTAATAACATGTGCATCTTTAATAAAACTATCTGTATTCCATCTGTGTTGAGTGACTTTGTCATTTTTTTAAATGGGATAAATAATGCAAGCCGATATCAGAACTCTCTAGATCCTGGGATATTGATCTAATGGCTTGTCTACCACAAGGCTGGTGTCTGATGTTTCCTTATGGTTGAAAGAGAAAAAAGAAAATCTTCCCATATCAATGATACAGTGGGCTTGCTGAGATAGAAAACATTCCCAGTACTACCCTACACAATTTTGATCAATGATACTATGCGAATATTTAACAGGGAGGAAAAAGCACCTAAATAGCAGACATTTTCCAAACTGACAACTGAAAAGAATTTAGGATAGCAAATCCAAATAAATAGAAAATGTAATTACCGTAAGACCTCTTACACTGGTAACATTCGATACATTCTTGTATGCACCATTTTGACAGTCTCAATCTTTTTTCTCTTCTCTTTCTATACTGCTATCTTTTTTTATTCCTGATAGATTGTGAAAGACCTAACATATGTCTTGAAAACAACTCTATTTTCTGCTATTGAGAACTGTTCTTCAAATCAGGAAGCCATATTCTGGTACATAGCTCTTCACTAGTGACACTGGTTTTACCCTCTGGTGAAATGAATGGTGGGCTGCTAACCCCTCTACAGATATCTCATGAAATTCTTACCTCTCCTCAAGGATGTCAGCAGCCTTTTGTTCCCTTGGCTCCTTTCATGATAGCATCACTGCATTGTAAGAATGTTTCACAAAACTTAAGTTAGCGAAGTCATTAATTATAAGTCTACTAGTTAGGATGAAAGCTTGATTTCTGTTGGTTTCAGTTTTGTCTTTAGGGGGAGAAATACTTATTAAACAAATTAATAGTAAAACTAAGAGTGAAGCCCAAAATACATATACATCTTTTAGAAATGACCCTGTTAACAAATTATTCCTAAAATGGTCATGCTTATAATGATCCTCCTCTCCATGGTAAGGTTGCCAGATACACAGAAGTCTGCTTTCCCCACCTGATTTTTTTTTTTTTTGGGGGGGGGGGGGGGGACAACTGAATGTATGAGGAAACAGATACTTAACAAACAAGAAATAAAAAGGTTTTTGATCTGATGTTTTTCCCTGGTTACCGGTCATCCCTTCTCACTAGAGAGGTTAGTGTGCTTCCAAAACATTATCTCCCAGAAGTCACAAAAAAAAAAAAAAATTCAAAGGAAAGGGTCATAGAAAATACCTTTCAAAACTCAAATTGAAAGAAAGTTAAGATCCTGGACCCTCTGCCATCCCCAGTATTAGCACCTATCAGGACCACGGAAATTCTAACTTAACACCAAGTAACAAAAAGTAACTTATGCCAAGCTTGGGAGATACTCCTATGAAACCCACGATCCGGGAGCTCTTGATCTGCCTATCTCTGCCAGAAGGTCCATTTTCTACAAAATAGTTCTTAAGCTTGTTCGGTAGTACATTTCTACCAGTAATTACATTTCCTGCTTATCACCTTTTGAGATCTTCCTGATTTCAGATACAGATATAATGGAATTGAATGAAATAACTATTTTAAAATGAAGTAATGGCAATGCAACATATGCTAATAATTTTCGACTGAAGGGATAAAGGCTGGTTGGGGCAATGTAAAAAGAATGAAAAGAAAGGCCTGCAACCCAGAAGCTCAGGGGATTTGAGAGAACATGCCGGTGAACAAAACCGTGGCTAGAAAAAGGAATCGGAACGCAGCAATGGTGGCTTTCATGAGTAAGGACGGACCCAATGCTGGATGGGTTGCTTTTAGTAAATTTTTGTCCTAAAAATGACATGGAAAGCATTTTTTGCAATGACCTGCAGAGCTGTAAGAGAAAAGGCTGAAGGCTCGCTCAGGGAGATTAGTAAGAAAAAATAAAATGGACTAGATGCAGAGAAATGTCTTCGTCCTGAATTTCTCTAAGCCTGTAAGTATCTGATACCTAAAGTTTTCCTTTCTGTGATACATATGTTATGCCAAGACTCCTCATTCCTGTAGTAGCTTAGTTATACATAGTACAAGCCAAACTGTTTATGCTGATGACATCACTCATTCATTCATTCACGATTACTGAACTCCTACTATATGCCACACATTCTTTCAGGGACTGTGTATATAAAGTCGTATTAAACAAATGCTTTTCACAACAGATGACAGTCCATAGCTACTATGGTGGTGCAGGACTGAAGCAGAAGAGAAAAGGGCTTTGGGGATACACGCAGGAGAGCCAGGCCTCCACACCTTTCTCCAGCATTTAGTTCCAAATACCTGGTCTACAATTTTCTAATCATTTCTTTTTAGTTGGGGACACAGTACTTTCTCATCCACTCAATTTTATAATAAACTGAAATTAGACTCATGCTTCTAAATAGTACTCTTGGTACACTGTTCACTCTGACACAGTACGAAGGCAGATTGAGACAAGGAGGTGCCCCTCTCCCTATTTATCCTGGAAAAAATGTCTGGGGAGATAGTAGGAAGGCCAGTTAGCTTTAGGGATTTCTGTGACTAGGGCATTCCTTTGCAAAAAGCAAAACCGCATCTATTAACCCACTTCATTTCAGCCACTGAGCAGACATAAAATTGAAATAACTCTTAGTTACTGCCAATCTGGGATCTATCTAAACCAATGATCCAAGAATAAGAGATTCCACAACCCACTGTCAAATTCCACTCCATTCCTTTTAATTCTGAGAAGTGTAAAATCTGGTCACTTTGTAATGTTTTCATTACTTGCTTAGAGAAATTTCAAATATCCACCCATAAATTATCTAAGTCTCATGGCTCCATATTTCGATCTTGGAATGTGATCATTCTCTAAATAAAAGGATCAAAAAATTAATTTTATGTGCATCGATTTTTAACCCCATCCTTTTCTTTTCCTTTCTAACAACATCGTCATTGCTGAACCAATATCCTAGAAATAGATACAGAATCTGGACTCTTCTTCTTCACAGTCTGTCTCTGGTAAGAAAATAGCTACAAGCTATAAATAAGAGCAGTGATTTCCAATCTTCTGAAATTTGCAGTAGCCTATCACTGCTTAATTTTAGGTTACTTTTCAGTTCCGCTTTTCTCTTTTTCTGTTAAAGTGACCTGAGACCATAGTGTTGGGGATAAAGTACTGTTCTCCTTGTCTGGGGAGTCTAGGGTCCCTAAGATAGTAGACAGTGCCCATAACTCCCAGCCCTTTCCAACAATCTCTCCAGCCTCCCCTCCTCCCTCTTCTCCATTTGCACTCTGCTCTCCAGACATACTAAATCACCATGCAGCTCCCTGACCGGGCCATTACCTCTCTCAGATCCGTGCCTCGGACATTTACAAATGCCGTACCCCTGCTGACACTTGGGCATAATCATAGCAATTATCACACCAAACTGCAATGTGCTCCTTCCTTGTCCATCTCTCCTAACTAGACTGTAACTACTAAAAATGGGGAGCATCCCCTACTTGTCTACAATGCTTGGCATATACGAACACTATTCTTTGTTAAAATAATGAAGTGATGAGTGAGCCTTCCCAAGCCTGGGGCAGGTGCTCCACCCTCCAGCACCCTATTGGTTTATCTGGCTTCCATAATAGATTGGGAGCTCCTCAAATGTGGGGATGGGGTCGTTTCTCATACTGTAATGTCTCTTCTTGCTCAATAAATATTTGTATATTAAGCAGGTAGGTAGTCTTTTGGAATAACAACCATCACCTGTCAATATTCAAGTGACTCTAAATGAGATGAAGGCAATCTAGAGTACAGGTTAGAATGAGTTAACACTCCAGCCCAACAGCTTCTCTCTACCATGGACCCCCTAAAGCTCAGTTTCCTCATTTGCCAAAAAAGGTCAATAATAGTCCCAAACCTCACAGGATCATTGTGAGGACTAAATGAGCAATATATCTAAGGTTTCAGCGTGTGACACCTAATAAGCGCTAAAATATTGTAAATTAGGAAAACCATGTGCGATCTGCCAGTTATGTTTTAGAATCTGAAACCTGCTCCGGGTCCTGCCAGAAATGACCCATGTGGTAGTTTCCTATCAAAGGCATTCACCATTCTGAGTGAACCACCAAGGCATGGAACCCAATTCTGTCTGGCCACCTCACTATTTAATCAGTTATATTCCATGGGACAGAGATCAAGTCACATGTCATAAAAACTGACTTACAGAATCTTCCGGTAGTTCCCAAACACACACACACACACACACACACACACACACACATTGTGGTGACCTGCCCTAAAAGCTCACCACCAAAGAAACTAAATGTGAAGGAAACACTTTAGTGGGTGTTCTGCCAAAGAAAAGTACTTGCCTTTTTTTCCCCTTCAGAATAAAAGTGAGCATTTCAAAGATTACCATATTAAAGGGCTAAACCATGAGTATTTGTTTTCCCAGCCACCTATTTTTCAGAGTTCTAACCTATAAAATTTAGATCACCTCCCCACTTTTCTCTAATCAATGTCAGGGTAGGAAATGCAGAGGCCTTGGAGCAGTGAGTCATTACAGACTTCGCAGGAAATGCAAAGTAGAGAGGGAAAGGGATTTTTAAAAACCGCAAATCTCACAGCCTGAAGGAAAAGTATATGCCTCCCACCTGCCCACCTCCTTCACTCAATTCCAGCTTCTTAAAACCAAAAGGCTTTCACCTTTTCTTTAAAGGAGCCCCATAGCTTGCTACGCCTGGGCCCTGGTTTGTCCTGAAGTTTGCAATTAATGCAGTAATTAAAGCCCTTTCAAAGGGCTCTTGGTTCAATCAATGATGTTTTATTTTCTAGGAGAAGAGGCTCTCGTTCTATAAAAACACAGGAGGAGGTACATTTAAAAACTATATTTTAATTGCAAACAATGTGACTGGGATTCCCAAACGGCAAAAAGACAATAAGAAAATGATTGTGGTTGGGGGGGTGGGAGGGTCTGAGGTAGCACTAGACGTGTCACTGAAATTCCTTTTCTGCCGTATTCATGCTCTGCTGCAGCTCCTGCAGCAAAGGAAACTCATTTGAAAATGGAGCAAATTAGCAAAATTAAACAGATGGGAGCCCTGGGTCATATCACACTACTTCATTAATGCATCCAGGATGAACACGACAGAACCAAAAAAAACCACAAGAATTAAAAAGTTTAAAAAAGAAAAAGCCTATGCTTTTCTATATTGACTGAAAAAAAGATTTAACCAAAACTGACTATTTTAAATAACTCATTTTCAGATGCAGTTCAAGACTCAAAGCAATCAAGGTTGCATTCTACCAGTTAAATGGACCTTTTCGCCATGTCTACAAAAATGCTTCCTTTCACAGCCCTCCTGTGTGATAGAGCTCTAAAAGTTTGGATGATCCCCTCCCTGTCTGGATCTCCTGCAATGGCTCTCTCATTGTGTAAGATACAGTCTCGGCTCCTGTCCACTACGACCAGCCCCAGTCCACCTTTCCAAACTTGCAGCCTGTTTTCTAAGTACCCTACACCCTCGCCAAAACGATCTCGCTTCCATCTTGGGTGTATAATGTTCACCTTCATGCTCCCAGACCATGTCTTTGGATAGAATGTCACAAAGGCAAGCTGGTGCTGGAAGAGGCCCTAGGCTTAAAATCCAGCTCTGACTTTAATTATTAGTGGATAAGGAAGTTCGGGTCACATATTTATATTTATGTTTTCTGAGCCTGTGTTTCCTTATACAAAGGAAGGGTTATAGAGCTTTCTTCCAGAATTGTTATCAGAATCACTGTAGATTTATAAAGTACCCAACCCAGTACCCAGCACTCATGTCTGTTCCTCCCAAAGATTCTTTGCTTGACCAAACTTCAGGCAGGCTCTTGAACCTTCTCCTAGGTCCATCTGTATAGTTCTCTGTAAAATCCAGTTTTAGCAAGAACCCCGATAAGTCTGTTTCACCAGAGCCACGCCTCCCCCCACCCCACCTCCCAGCCTTGATATCTGATCAGGTTTTCATCCTCCACCATCCCCAAGGTCATCCTGGCCTGATCATCCTGGCCTGTCTTCAGCAAGAACCCAGTTAGGGCAGTTTAGCCAGACCAGAATCCCCCTCACGCCGATGTTTCCTCTGAGTAACTTTCTAACCATCGTCCCTAAACCAGCTTCTTGGCTATAAATCCCCACTTGCCCATGCTGTCTTGAGAACTAAGTCCAGTTGTATGCTGAGGTCTCTTTTCCCTATTGAACTGTCCTGAATAAAATTGTTTTTACCACTTTGACTACTGTCCAGCTCTGGTTTTTGACACCACCCACCATTGAAGGTCCACTTCCAACCAGGCCCCTCTCAAAAAAGCCTGTTCTGTCCCTTTCAGGTGGAAATGAGCTCTACTTCCTCTGAATACTTGTATCATTTATCCATGACTTGCTCCTTTGACATTTTGCCAAAAGTAATCTAGTAGTGCAGTTATTTTCCAAGGCCCAGATACCTTCATAATGAGACTCTAAGCCCACTGACCATAGACCATGCTTTCTGTATCTCTTTATCCACAACAGTTCCAAGCACAGAGCCCGTGACCTTAATTAATTCATAATCTATTGAGTCTTGCCAGTTCATTGTGGATTGTTCTTTCTTTTTCCTTTCCAAAAGAACTTAGGAAGTACCACACCTGATTTTGCAAATCAACCGCCATCCCCCTTTCCTCATGGTTCCATCCTCCTTTTGGGTCTCCCCAACTGGCACGAAAAAATCTAGTATAACACCTCATTTTTTCCCGCTCATTATAATGTTAAATTAAAATATAACATACTGTTATTGTTTTAGAGGCTAAAGAGGGAAAGTTACAAAACCAGATCATGAAGACTATTATAAGAAGAAATCCTTTTTTTTTTTTTTTTTAAGATTTTTATTTATTTATTTGTCAGAGAGAGAAAGAACACAAGCAGGGGTAGCGGCAGGCAGAGGGAGAAGCAGGCTCCCCGCTGAGCAAGGATTCCCAACTCGGGGCTCGATCCCAGGACCCTGGGATCATAACCTGAGCCAAAGGCAGACGCTTAATCAACTGAGCCACCCAGGCATCCCTACAAGAAGAAATCTTAATGAACTGGTAGAACAATCTTTCCACCTGGTTCTGAATAACTTCCCAGCCAAGTTCTTAGCAACTTTTCACTATCAATTATACTTTTTTTTCTCTCTCACAATGTCAACCTTTCCCCCCTCTGTGCACGGGTACCCACTGCTCCCGTACACCCCGTTAATCCCTTCACCACTCATTTAAATCATCTCTTCTTCAAAGAAGCCTAAAAAATCTGGAGTGGAAATGTATAATTATTAATTGATTACTCTTTCTTTTAGGGGAATTCCCAGTAGTGTGAAGTCCACACCTTGAGGGACTTGCTGCTTCTCTCTGTTGGAGTGGGATGGAAGAGCAGTATGAGGAAGGAGGGTGAGTAGGGAGAAAGCAGGTGCTAGACAGTCAAAAACAACAAATGTCTACAACATTGCAAAAGAATAGAACATTTCTCCCTGTCTTTTCTCTCAGCTGATCAACCAGAAAATCTTAATTATTTTATAGGGAAAAACCATATTCTCCTAATCAGACTTTGAGTTGTGAATGAAATGAACAAAGTCAAGTCCATCTACCTATTTTTTTTTTTTTTGCTTGCTCTATTTTTTCCCACGTCAACCAACAGCACCCTCCTTCTCCTGATTTCCAGCTCCAAAAATAGAAGGGTTGGGAAAATGGGACCAGAAAACTACCCACCAGAGGAAACAGACCAGTACTTTTGAGTACAAGAGAAACTTTTCAAAGTGTGGTACAACCTACACGCTTGCCCAATAATCAGACACAATCCTGACTTCTGCCCCAGGAAAGCCCTGCTCCTGACTACTAGACAAGCTGTTACAGAAGTCTTTCACATTGTGTGTGTGTGTGGGGGGGGGGTTGCTGTAAGTCAGGCTTTATGTAAAACACTCTAGTAGGTGCTGTCAGAGACCCACAGAAATATGACCTTCAATCTCCCACCCATAACGTAACCAGGAAAAAAATAAGCACATATACACCATCATCCACAACTAACTGCATAATGGGTACCAAACAAATAGTAAAGGTAATAACACTGGACCCTCCTTGGACTGTGCTGGTGGCTTGTTGCAGGGGAAGGATATAGATTCTCTGTCTCCCTTCCTCTCTGGAGTTCCCTAAGGGAAATAGACACAAAATCATCAGCATCATTTTTGTAAATAGTTGGACAAGTTCCAAACACCTATTTCCAAAACCAGAGCTCCTCTGGTAAAAAGTGCCTGGGTACAAAGCTTAGCCACAAAGGCCTTTGGAGATTTCCTACTTTCTCCAATCCAATCTGTCCTGGGTGTGTCGAACAGACCAACAGCCCCTCCAGCAAACCGGCGTCATAGAGCACGGACACAGACCCCTGAGCATTGTCCAGTGTTCCATCCACACGGGGAGCAAGTAAGACAAGAAAGCCTGCCATGTGTAGCAAGGAGGATGTCAAGCCATCCCTGAGAACACACGTGTTCCCATACTTGGCCACAGCAGGGAAAGAAGACCTAAAATGGCACATGGCTCAATGAAGGGCACACTGGATCAATCGTATGACCAACTCCTAACATGGGAGAAGTTTGCAAGGAGAATGGTTAAAAAAAGGAACCCAAGAAAGTCCCTTATTTTCTCTTCCCACATCCCGGCAATGAACTCTTGATAGATTTTATTTCTCAGACCTGTGTTTCTTACATTCATAAATCCATTCCAGCCCAGAAATGAGAAGGTCTAACTAAGGAGGACTTCCACGCCATTACTTGATGCAGTTAGGCATGGACAAACTAGGCACGTGCGGAAGTTCTGCTAACACCTATTACAACGTTGGTAGCTGGGCTCAGTCTGAAAAGATAGAGAACTTACTTATCAACCTTTGCCTCTATATTCTATAACCAGGCCCTGGCACATTAAAGCAATTAGGCATTTGTAGACCAAACAAGAGCTAGAAATGGATAAAAGTAGGACCCAGAATGCAGGATTGGCAGGTGAACAGGTAGGCATTGAAAACACAGAGGTGTCAACATTTGTTTTCTTGTCTTTTTGAAACAATGCAAGACACGACATATGCTAAGCTCATTATAGCCTCCCATAACATTTTCAGGAGCCCTTCATTCATGAAGACATGGTTGGTTGGTTGGTTGGTTGGTTTTTGAAAAACAGCTCATTTTTAGCTGCACAATATCAACCTCTATAGATTAATTTTAAAATTATGGATAAAAGTGCTTAGACCTCTTGATATTGTGAAACTTTGGAAACCTCCCCAGTGCCCCCAAATTCCCTGCTCCTGCCCACCAAATGCACAACATAAATTTGTGGCTTCATCGAGCCTAGAAGTGCCAGCCCATGTCCTGTACTGGAAAGTCATTTACTCTAGGAATGTATTCTCTTGTTCCCTCTTCTCCCTAGGGCCCACTGTGTGGTCAGGAAAAGACAAAGACTAGAACTCAGGTTAAATCCCAAGATGACCCCTTTTCCTTTTAATTTCAGCAACCTTTTCAGGAAAGATGGCCTTTCAGAGAGGCTGAGCTGACAGATTGTAAAATACAAATATGCATCATAATAGTAAGGTTCTTATTCAGCATGTATTCATAGCACAGCATTTGGCTCATAATAAGTGCTCAAGCATATTTATTGAATAAGTGACTATGAATATGGAGAGCATAAGCAGTGCTATGCTGAAGACATTTTCATTGACTTTTAACATTTTGTTCAGAATTTAAAACTGGACATCCATAGGACACTGCTTAGAACAGGTCAGAACATACTTAATAGCTTTGTATAAAGTCCTATGCTATAAAACTATCAGTGGAAATCAACAATACAGTGAACATGCTGGTTGTTTGATTGGAGAAGCATTCGTTTCATCCCTACCTATCCAAAAAAATGTTGCAATGCATTTGAAATGAATGACACAGGAATCCAAAGAATCATCTGAGTTTGAAAAAGAAGGACCCATATTTCCCTGAAATATGGCCAACCATAGGCTATGTAGACCTAAGTTTGCCCCCACACTGCAGAAAGTACCTTAGACAGAACCTATTGAAACAGAAGGTTGAAAATTCAGAAATTCATGCAGGGTCACTTATACTTCTCCTCCAAGATCCTGGTGGGAACTAATTCACTTAGGGCCAAGACCAGCCCCTGGTACTTGGAGGAACCTTAATTATCTTCATTAAGACAGATAAAATTCAGTCAGACCACTGGGAGTGGCCAGGAAATTCCTTTGATCTGCTAATAATTGCCTGAGAACTAAATAGAATATGGTATTATAAAAGGATTTCTCAAATCAACAGCTCTGAGAGTTTATTCCTTTTAAATATAACTTTGAAAATATTCTGTCCAGCAAATAAACACACAAATGAAGAAAAGGACCAAATTACATTAACTGTTTGGGGAAATGCTAAATCATCATAATAATAGCATTACAACAAGAACAAGATTTGTAATTATTTCCCAGCTTATAATTCAGGAGCAAGAACACATCAGATAAATTTATAATATACTTAGGTTTAATGGGTGGTTGCTATTAAATGTTAGTAATAAAAAAAAGTAAAAACAATTATAAATAGACCAGAGACATGAATTTAAAAGAATGAATGATGACTAAATAATATCATAGAAAAGGACTATATTAGTACAGACTCCCAACAGTCTTGAAAAAAGCTTGCCTTAAGATTAAAAAAATTTAAAAAGGCATGTTTTCTGATAATAGAATTTAAGCCAGGGGTGTTATTCTAGTTTTCTCTCACTAAAACAGAAATTACTTTTCTTCCAAGGAAAAGTGTTAATTTTTTTTTTTTTTATGAAAACGTGTAAGAACACAAAAATAACCTCTCCCCCATTTGATGAGGTTTTTTTCATGAGGAAGTTTAATTAAACTCTAATGGCAAGTGGGCCTGGGTTTGTTAGTACAGAAGTTATCCAAAGAAGGGGCAAATGTCTAGTATTGATAAGATGCTCCCTGTTCTAATTATTTTTCTAAGCCAAGACAAATACATGCAACATGCTTCAGCAAGTGGTTTATAACACACTCGGCAAACATAAAAAGAAACACAATCCTATTTACCCAAAAAGCACCATCTTAAATTAATATCCTCCCAGGAGTTTTTTGTGTGTTTTCTGTTTTCGTTTTTGTTTTTCCTGATATGTCCCCCAGCAGAGGTGCTTTCTCCTTCATGGGAGAAATTCACAGGTCTGAAAACTTGTGACATGTGATGTCTCCACTCTGGTTAAGCATACGTGTTTCCTTTCTTCCAATCTCTCCACATCCCACAGAATAATTGTAGCATACCAGGAACAGTAAATAATCAATAAGTGCTTACTGAATAAGGGAGAGTAAATACTATTGCTTTTATTATTTACATTACAGTGGTTGTCATATACGATGCCTTTCATTTTTTCCCCCCAAGAACTAAGGTAGAGAAAGCTTGCATTTAGTAAATAAGGAAACTTTCTAAGAAGCCTGAATTAGGGGGTGCCTGGGTGGCTCAGTCGTTAAGCATCTGCCTTTGGCTCAGGTCATGATCCCAGGGTCCTGGGATCGAGCCCCACATTGGGCTCCCTGCTCAGGGGGAAGCCTGCTTCTCCCTCTTCCACTCCCCTTGCTTGTGTTCCCTCTCTCACTGTCTTTCTCTCTGTCAAATAAATAAATAAAATCTTAAAAAAAAAAAAAGAAGAAGAAGAAGAAGCCTGAATTAGTTCTGAATCTCAGTTTCACTGCTTATTAGATGTGTGTCTTGGGCAAATATCATAACTACTCTGAGACGGTCTCATTTGTAAAATGGGTATAATGATGCCAACCTCTTGGTTAGTTATCAGGTTAGGGAGACAATAAATTGCAAGGGCTTAGCACAGAATGAGCACACTAAATAGGCACAAATCATTAGAGAGAGGACAGGAAGCAGCATTATGTGCATTTTTTTGTAACTACAAAAAGGTTGGTTTTCATCTTGCTCAATTCCCCTAAGATATTCTAAATGCAAAACAAAATAAAACAAAAAAAAAATCTCTGCTCTCGACCTGGTTCCACAGAGCACACAGCAAGATAGGAAATCTTCCCAAAGTCCTGAGCCCAGAACATGAGCAGCCACTCTGCCCTCCAGTTAGGCAAGTGGGGTCTGGCAGACTGGTTTTTCTTTTTGTATGTGCTGGAAGGTTCCCTTGGGGTCATTCAGGGAACGGGGACATCATTCCCCTGCCCAACGGCATCTGCCCCAATCTGCTGCTTAGGCTCAGGGCTCAGCATGAGGTGCAGAGAGGACGTCTCCTCTCCTCCCTGTGGGAGCTGTGGACCACACACTCTCACCCCCTTGCCGCTCTGTCATCTGCTCCAGTCTGCCCAGCGGCTCGTCTCAGAGTTCCCTTACTTGGGTTTTCATGACTGCTCTTTCTCAAAGCCATGTCCCAGAGTCCATCTGGAAAGGGAATGTTATCATTTAACTTTTTAAGGAAAGGTGTTTCTCTCTCTCTCTCTCTCCACTCGGTCTTTCACCTGCCTCTGCTGCGGCCACCATATACAGCGTTGTGCAGAAAGAACCCCTACTGCAGAGTCAGCACAACCAAGCCTGAACAAGTACTCCTCTCTGGCCAGCCAACTTCCCCAGACACGATGCACACCCGAGAGAACCTGCCTGCTGAGGCGGTCCTGCTCAAATGCCAGAGAGCAATCAGAAACGCCTGGGCAGCAGTAGCTCTGGTGGACTCGGGGACCTGCAGTCCTAAGGAGCTCCTGGCTGGTACGACGCTCCTGATCCGCACACCACACTTGGAGTTAAAGGACCTTTGGTACTCAGATTGGGAGAATATGAATTCATAAGGGAACGAAGAGCACAGCACTCAAGGAGGTGATGCTCATCTTTAGGTCTGCCTCTATCACTGCTTCCTTCCATGTGTGCAGCTACACTGTATCCTTGTCGCCCCAAGCCGGTCCATGAGGATTACTTTGTAGCTGTCCCAGTGGACACCACTAAGGCACTTACTATAACCTAGGTGCTACACATACATTATTTCTTAGCCCACGCTCATTCATCTTTAAGAGAGACACATTATTCTCATTTTATATCAAGTTCAGGAAACATCGAGCAATGTTCCCAAGGTCACAAGTGACACAGGTAAATCTAGAAGCCAAGTCCTGATGCCTAAGCAGTAATGCTAAGTCCACTCCAGGCTCCAGCTCTTCTCCTACTGGACCTCACCGTGTCTCATTCCCTTCCTGGAGAAATATTAACGTTCATGTGTGTTGTTTCCTCATTCAGACAATAAACTTGTTAACACAGACCTTTTAGAGGCACAATGTCATCTCTGGATACAGAGATGCCTGGCTTGTTCGTTGCAGGCTGTTGAAGACGTAGCCTTGTCCAAGTAGGTCTGACTTCAATACCCTCAAAACACATCCAGTCCTCCCTACCCAATCACTCACCCAGAAACTCTTTAAAGATCAACAGGAATGTTTACTGGTAGCCCTGGGTGCCCACTGTGACAGACAGGACAAGACAGCCTCACTCAAGGGACGGTGCAACTAGCATTCTATCAGGCTGCACTGTTCTGAACTTGTCATGGTTCTAACAGAGGAAACCAAATGACCTGAATGCAAATAAATGCCTCTCGGCAGCTGTGTGACCTTTAAAGTTCTATAAACCTTTTTGAATCTTGGGTTAAAATTGAAATAAAATGACATACCTTGGTGCTAAGGAATAAAGGAGGCAAAACATGTAAAAATGTTCAGCACATAATAGAAACTCAGTAAGCTCTCTCTCTTCTTACCCATCTTCTGATTTTCCAGAGAATCCTCAACTTTAGTAGTTGAAGAATCCTTAGTGACTGCAGGGTCTCAGGGCTCCCAAACCTAAGTGCACACCAAAATCACCTGGAAAGATTTCCAAAAATGCAGATTTTCAGGACACACTCTCTGGACCAAATGAATTATTCTCTCCAAGAGTCTATCCCAGGGATCTCCATACTCTAGTCTGCAAACCATTTTTGCAAACCACTAGCCTGTCCAAGATCAGAAAATCTGGCCCAAAACTCCATCTATGGTTCTCCAAGATGAACTGGACTGAGAATCTGCTAAGGTCAGAGGTTTCGGAGCTTTGTTCCTATGTTTTGGAGATTTCCTTTTCAAACTTTTCCCAATTTCCTCTGATTTATAATGTATGGTTTTCAAAAATAGGAATCCCAGCTTATTTACACTGCATTACAGTTAGGAACACCCAATATAAAAATCACTGCACGAAAACACTACTATTGCACAGAACGGAAACAAATGAAAACAGGAAATTCAAAACCATTCTTCCCATGATGGTTCAAACTCCTTATGCAAATATCGCTCTGAATTTATCGATTCAGCAGCTGGGAATCTTCAATAAGAAGACAGTATGTGGAAGGGCAGGAGAAATGCATTCAGTTACTGTCAGAATAATAACTTTGCGTTTCTTGACTACTGTGCATTAAAATGCTCAGTCATAGCTTCAGATAAAGGCAGCTCTCTGTCAACCTAACACACGGTCCAAGGACCTTTTGACTCAAATATTTTTTTTTAATTAGATTGATAGATGTCACTTCACAAGTATTGATGTGACGATGCATTAAATTCCCATAGGACCTGGGTACTACTACACAGACAGTAGTTCGTTCGCAAGTCAATGTGTCAAGAAAAATCTGAACAACAATTTGTCACCGAAGTGGCTTCCATGGTACATAGGAAAGATCATTATCTAAGGGCAAAAACACTAATAAAAGGGTGACCTTCAGCAACATTTTAGTAACACTATATATAACTTAATGTGATTTTTTAAAAATCATATCTTTGTACAAACTACCCATTATATCTCTCAAATAGTCATTCTTCCCAACTCCATGCAAAAAAAAAAAAAAGTCAGAGTTGTTAAAATGGCTTCCTACTTGTTTAAATAAAAGTATTACTAAAACTAAATCTTAATAATCCATAGGTTGGTCAGAGGACTTCAGCCCACCCCTGTCTGGGCTCCACCCTGGCACTTGCTATCAAAAATACACACTTTTATTTTTTTTTTATTATGTTATGTTAATCACCATACATTACATCATTAGTTTTTGATGTAGTGTTCCATGAATGAATCATGGAACAATACACACTTTTAAATGCGGTGTTTGGCAGTGGTCAGCACTCAAGAATTGCTGCTTTGGGCCCTCCCTTCCCCATTCTCCCAAACAACTTTCTAGAGACCCAGACCCAGACTCACTTTTTCCATCCCGAATCCATTTTAGGCCTTCCTTCCACTTACCTGGTTGCTCCTTTCCTGTCACCTCTCTCCTCTGCCTCATCTTTAAAGGTTGATATTCCTCATGCTTCCTTCTCTACTCGCTCTACCTCACCCTCTACCCACTGTTCCCTAAGCAAGTGTACCTACTCTCATGGAGAGAGAAATAATCATGTCCTTGTCCAAAACTCCCACCTTCATAAAGCCAGCCCCGACTGCTCTTGTGAGCTCCACCCTTCAGGTGCTTACCTGGCATTTCCACTGGGATATATCAAAAACACAAGGAACTGAATGCTCCTTTGCCTGCAATACTCTCCATGCCAGAAACCCAGGAGCCATCCTCCTCCTTCCCCTGCCCCCCCAATCCCTCTACAAGCAATCCACCTTCATAGCCAGGACTAAAAGAGGCCTCTGAGGTAGTCTCAAATCCATTTGCTTCTCTGCAGCCTACGGTTCCCACTCTAGTGCAAGCCTACATCCTAATCTCATTTACAGGCCCACCTGAGCATCCTGCATGAACCACAGGTCCCTTCCAGTCCTCACTCTGCACAAGAGCCACTTGTGATATTTTAAAAATGGACATCTTATAACTCCTGGGCTTACAAATCCTGCAGTGGTTTCCTAGGTTTTTAGGACAAAGTCCAGAATCCTTGAAAGTCCAGATATGGTCATATTTTTCTCCTTACCTCTCAGATCTCATCCTTCCCTCATTTGCACAGATTCTCCTCTCTGTTGTCCCTCATCCCTGCTTCAGGAACTGGACATGACCTTCCCCCTCCTCTTCCTTACCCCCTTCAGAAAAGCCCCATTCTCAAGGAGTCCTTCCTGTGTCTTTCAAACTAAAAGATTTTTCTGTTGTATGTTCACATAGTACCTTGTACTTTTCCCTTATAAAGCTTAGTGCAATTGTAAATATCTATCCTACAATTCTTTGTGTAACTGTTCTTTCTACCTTGTTAACTTGAAAAGAGCCAAGTCTCATTTCATCACCGTGATCCCAGAAATCAGTATAGAGACTAGCAAATAACAGATGCCAAATAAATATTTATTGAATATGTAAATTCATGAAGTACACTCACTGTTTCTCTTTTTCTATCAGTTACCTGCAGTGATTTAGTGAGCTCATGATTCTCATAATTTATTTAAACAACATCCTCAGAATGGTCTCTTACAGTTTCTCTCACAGGTCAGGAGTACCTAAATCTAAGAGGACAGAAGAGGATTTGGGGCCATACAAACTGACTGCAAAAGATAAGGGGCAAATTAATGATAAATCTCTAATCCATTTTAATGAACAGACATGTCCCCCAGTTGACCTGCAGGTAAGACATGCCTCCAGCTACTCTCAAGTCACTGGGAACTCAAAAACTTTACAAAGCCAAATAGACCGTGACAAAGAAGAGACTGAAGAAGAGCATAACAAATATAACATTATTCTTTATACTTCACACATAGTTTTTAAGTATCCTCTTTATCTTCTTAATATTTGATTAAAAAGATTGAGAGAATAACAATAACATGCATGATGTAGAGGCACAAAAGGCTAATATTTTACACAGCCTCAAAAGCATTTATTCTTGTCTCTCTATTCACTGGTTATGAATTGGCTCCTTTTCCTCCTGGGTTACCCAGAGGAAGCACAAGCATACACCCAGTTAATCATAAAATCACCAACAATTCTTACATTCAGTAAGTAGGTGGATGATATTGGCACCTCAATCATTTTCATGGACTTCCAATAGTATTTTAAAGAGAAATATTACTGAGTACATAATGACAGATATTTAGCAGGTTACTGGAAATAAAACTACTGAAAAGTAAATAAAAGTGATTAAAAATGGGGGAAAGATCACTCATCAATACATTTAATACACCGGGCAAGTTTAACCTAACAATTTTGCTTTTACGGGCAGCTTTATCAGCCATTTTAATTTATCCTACTAAGAAGAAATGCGCATCATGAAACCCAGTTAAGTCAGCAGTGATAAATCCTGAGAGTATTTCTCCACAGTCCCTATATCAAAATGATTTGTTAAACACGGAGCTCTAAAAAGCATCCTAACATGCTAGTGAAAGACACAGTTAATGTGGCCTCACCCTCTGCATTTTCAATGATATTGAATGAAACCAGACATAGGGAGCGTTAAACTTTCAAGATTTATTGCAAAACTAACCTACAAATGTTAAGTTGAGCTCAAGGAAGAACATGTAGTTAATATCCATCCTATTTATCCACAATAAACATAGATGGCTGTTATGATCTGCCCCAGACATACCTATTGGGCTCTCCCACTGCAATGAAGCAGAAGACAAATTTGTCCACTTTTCAGATAGCCAAGCTATTAAAGATAAAATGACCATCACAAACAGGAACCCTACCTATTTCAACCAATTTGGTCAAAAGTGAGGTTCAGCTATGCACAGGTCTCTTTCACAGCAAAGTAAAGACTAGAACATCTCATGCTTTGTCCACACACTGGTCAGAAATAAACTATTGCATCTGAGCCATTATATATATTTGGGGTACCATTTATTACAGCAGTCAGCCTACCCTAACAAATACATCTACTATGAGGAAGGCAATGTTCTAGAGGGGCAAAATACCTTAAATAAGATACAGTCCTTATTATAAGTCAATATTAAGAACAGCATTTATTGCTTTTCCTTGCTAAAAAGTAATACACATTAATTACAAAAACTTTAGAAACACAAATAAACAAAATGAAGAAAATTCTAAACATCAATAATTCCAATGCCCAACTGTTATGTAGCCTTCCGTTATGTAACTTCCCAGGCTTTCATTTCTCTTTAGATAGACACACAGGATAAAGAGACAAGACAGATGAAGTAAACAGATGATAGATAAAAGTAATCATACACATATTGTACAATAATATACTTTTTTCACTTGACAATATACTGTGAACATATCCCTAAGTCATCATACTTTATTTAACCATTCTCCCACTGAAGGACCTGGTTGAGAATGAGAGGTAGCAAAAGGCAGGCAGAGAAGCAGACCATCCTGGGAAAGGGGAACAATATATGCGCCCGCACAGAGACCTAAAGCCACTTGGCGCGTGTGGAGCAAGGCCATCAATGTAGCATGGGGTTCTAGGCACAAGGAGGAACTGGATAAGAACACCTGGACAAAAGCTGGAAGGCCTTATATGCCATTCTCAGGAGGCTGGATTTTATCCTGGTGGCAATTAAAGAGCCTTATGCAAGGATATAGTATGATCTTTTCTGTATCAGAAAGATCACTCCAGCAACAGCACAGAGAACGAATTTAAGAAGGGGAGAATCCATGAGCAAAGAGGTTGTGACAGTTACAGTAAGAATGGGAGTCACTGCAGAAACAATGAAGTTGGGGGTAGAAGGGAGAGAGAAGATCTGTTAAAGGAGGCAGAATCCCCCAAACTGACAGGGAGCAGAAAGAGAGGCTTCCGGTTTGAAGTAACTAAGAAAACAAGGATGCTATCAGATGGTGAGGGGTTACATGAATTCAGATCAGCACCTGCTACTCTGCCACAAAAGAAGCTGTCAATCCAGAAAGTCACTGGTAGTAATAGTAGGGATT
Source organism: Halichoerus grypus (assembly GCF_964656455.1). Classification (NCBI taxonomy): domain Eukaryota; kingdom Metazoa; phylum Chordata; class Mammalia; order Carnivora; family Phocidae; genus Halichoerus; species Halichoerus grypus. The sequence goes on from NC_135714.1 coordinate 179,704,045, forward strand.
ATAATGGTTGTGGTAGTAACTTCAATATTAGAACACAGATTTACACATGGACTGGCAGAGGAGAGGATGACACACCATTTAATATGTTCACTATTAACATATTAGGACATTTGGGTGGATTATCTGGTAAGTAGTTGGATATATGGATGTGGAGCCAAAAAATTGGGTTTAGGCTAGAGATACGGATTTAGGTGTCACAATAAATTGTGACTGGGTCCCGCTAGAGTAGATGAATTCACCAGGGGTTCAGGGAGACCAAACTGAAGGGAAAAAAAAAAAATAGACCTGGATGTAGCCAGGCTCAGTCCTGCCCTGCCTGGCCCTGTGGCAACTGCCAAAGCCTCTTCCTGCAGTAATTTAAAAAGTCAGATCAAATTATTCCCCGTTTGACAACTTGTTTCTGCATTGCTTGTTCTACTCATAAAAGGACTAAGATAGATTATTTTCTTGCCAAAACCACGAGAATCATTAGCTGAGAAAGTCTCTTCCCCCCAACCCTGCATCAAGATGGAAATGCTCTCCCCACCATCACCAGAAGGTCTGCCATCCAGCTGAAAACAAGCTTTCCCATCTCTTCATGCTGGCCTCATCCATCCCCACAACAGTGCTCATTATTAGAACCTAAAACAGTGCCAGATTTACATTTTAAAATAAATTAAAATTCACAATAAAACACACTTTGAATCATTCCTTTTCATTTTACTGAAACAAATGCCTGAACTTTCTTGCTCTAAAAATTTACAGTTGTGGATTAATCTGTTAATCATACTTCATAATTTCAAAGACAAGCCTGAAGAGACAATGGTATTTGCTTCTGGAAAAAAACCATGCTCATGAATACAACTAACAGCTACTCTTTTAGACAATGTAACACGATGACCCAAAAAGACAGTGGGGGCAGAAAGCTATGGGAGATGAGAAGGAGACACTCTTTCCTGAGGGCTCCCCCTCTCATTAAGCTCTCCTACTGCCCTTTCAGAATGTCTAAAAGTTTCACAATTGTTTTTCCATAATTAGCCTCCTTAGAACAATGCAAAAATGAGAGAGGAAGAGAAAAGCTCCAGGAGCAGTAGCGGAAGTGGTCTGTATGTTGGGTCATTTCTGAATGAGGACCAGATGCACTTTGAATGAACCATAAAGAGCATTTTACTTCTTCCCTCTCTTTCTGCATATTAGGGAATGGAGAGCCAGAGGGAAAGTTACTTACCCAAAGCACCCAGGTATGAAACTACAAAGCTGAAGTGGAAAGCAGTTCTCCTGACTCTGGGGCTGGGCACTTTGCACTTGTGAATAAGGTGAGGACCAACCCCCTGCCCCCAAGTGTCTGCCCACAAGGATACTGGGGTCAGTGAGTGAGGCAAGACAATACACAGAAAATTTTTTAAAACAGCATTTAAAAAAAAAAAAAAAAAAGATAGTGTAAAGGAAATCTGTAATGGCACCATGTATCAAGCATGCAGTTAAAAGGTGCTCTGTGTTCAAAGACTCTGACAGGATCATTGGGACTGTCATAGAAGCAGTAGGATCTGAGCTGTCCCTTGAAGGAGACATAATTTCTACAGGCAGAAATGAGGGAGGATGCAGATCCAGGCAGAAGAAATGGCCTATGTAAAAACAAGAGTAGGAAAGTGCATGACCAGTTCATAGCACAGTTAGACTGGATAAAAACATTCATACGGTAAAACTGAGAAAGAGTAGGCTTGGTTTGGAGTAAGGAAGAGAGTGAATATCGGGATCTGTAGTTAACTATATATATCCACTGAAAGTTTCTGAGCAGAGAAAGTTCTAATAAGAGTAGCATTTTAGAAGGACTCATGCTCCAGTGCAGTGTTTAATAGAAGGCAATTTTGAGCAGTGGACAGAATAGAGCGAGGAAATTAGGGGGGGATAGAAATTTAATGAAAAATAAAATCAATTAAAAGATTTTGATACTACTCCAAATATGATGAAGTGCCTTTCTAGACCATGTTGATAGCATTACGAAGACAAATATAATATTCTTATGGTGACCAAAGGCCAGTCTACTCTTTAAATCTTTTATTGGTTTTTATTAAGCTATTATCTGTGGTAATTTTGTTAATTTGGTGGCTTCGGATTCAGGAGCCTAAATGCTGGGTATTAATTAAGAGTTGAACAGATGAAGGCCTCTGTTTTCTGAGCACTTTTGTTTCTTATTAATGACAGTGTAATTAGAGGCACTAACTTTGAACAGAAAATAATACAAAAACGGTTCACTACCACTTCACCCCCATTAGGTTGGCTGATATCAAACCGATAGAAAAATCACACACCTTAGAGAACACGGAGAAACTGGAACCTTTGTGTCTTGCTGATGGGAATGGAAAATGGCACGACTGCTGTGGAAACCAGCATGGTGGTTCCTCAAAAAATTAAACCTAGAATGACTGTATGATGCAGCAAGTGAACTTCCGGTATTCACCCAAAAGAAATGAAAACATGGTCGTGAACACCTATTTGTATGCTTGTGTTCATAGAAGCTTTATTCCTAGTAACCGAAAGGTAGAAGCAACCGGAAGGTCTACTGACAGATGAACAGATAAACAAAATGTGGCACATCCATGCAATGGAATAGTATTCAGCCTTAAAAAGGAAGGAAATTCTGACACACGTTAAAACACAGATAAACCTTAAAGACATTAATGCCAAGTAAAATAAGCCAGTCACAAAGTCAAAAACGGTATGATTCAATTGTACTAGGTACCTAGAATAGACAAATTCATGGAGATAAAATTTAAAATGGTAGCTTCCAGGGCCTGGGAGGAGGAGGGAATAGGGAGTTATTTAAAGGGTACGGAGTTTCAGTTTGGGAAGGTGAAGTTAAGGAGATGGATGGTAGGGATGGCTGCCCAACAATGTGAATACTTAATGCCACTGAATTGCACACTTTTAAAAAAAAATGGTTAAAATGGTAAATTTTATGTTTCCATAATTTGGGGGGGAAAAAAAAACTTCACCAGAATTAGACTAGAGTCCAAAAGGCTAGAATTTTTAATAAATTCTTGCTCCAACGTAAGAAAAGTTGCTAGTGATCCTGAGAACAAGATGCAAGCAATCTCGGTAGACAGGAATGAAGACAAGGGAGGAACAGCATCTCAGGGCTGTCCGGGTTTGCAAAGAGGTAAAGAGCCTGGGAAATTTCGAAGCTGTGGCCCTTTTGTGCTGATGACAGGACCAGAGCACCCCCACTCTGAGCAGAACATCTCCATCCTGGCAGTCACCAAAGAGCCCTCACTGCCAGGACCACCTCCCAAGGGCAAAGTCTAATGGCAAATTCTATTTGAGGCAAACACAGCCATCCTCCTCCTCCTCGTAGACAGCTGCCATGTTCTGTACAGAGGGGCAGCCAGGATGCTCCCTGAAGTGGAGGAAAATGCTACCACTGCATCTGCTGCTTCCCTGGTAACACATCGTGGCCCACGGTGTCTCCAGGGCCGGTGGAGACAGTGACGGAAGAGGAGCTCATTATTCTTTGGAGCCCAAATGGACAGGTGCCATCCCACCTGCAGTCTAACCAGGAGCTGGCGGGATGCGAAATGTAGCTCAACCAAAATCTCTTTTTTATTACTTCTTAGGGATACAAGCAGTTCCTTTCCATCTTCAGTTACAAGAATGGAACTTATATGACTGAGGTGGCGAAACACCTGTGGGGGGAGATCAAGGGCAAACATACAATTTCTGAGTACTGAGATTTAGTAACCAAAAGGAGTTGGAGTGATGTGGGAGTGGGTCTGCTCAAAACAGTAATAGGGATTCACTGACTATTCAAAATCCCTTCTGTGCTTGTCAGTCTTTACAACGAGGGCATATTTTTTCTCCCAGCTGGAGCTATAGACCACACAGAACAAATATCATCCAGAAATAACTGAGGGGAAACCAATTTTGAGAAATTAAACCACCTTTCTCTGAAGCCCAAAAGTGGATCCAGAGGTGGGCTCGGGGTGGTGAGTGGAGGAAACAGTGTCCTGGCAGAATAAGGCTCAAAATGCTACTTCCTACAAATACTCATCTCACCAAATAAGAGACCTGAAGAAAAAGAACCAGAAAGGGTTCGGTTTTTTTTTTTTTTTTCTTCTTCTTCTTCTTCTTCTTTCAACATTTGGCCTTGAACAATGATTGCTACTATCCAACAACCTGGGGTGCTTCTGTCATTTATTCTTTTAATTATTTAACAAGTATTTAATCTACACATAACAACCAAATCAAAGAGCTTATCAAAGAGAGGAAAAAGATACAAACTCAATGAAGGGTAGTTAGAACAACAGGGCTTTAGTTAGCCCCTCAATTTTTTTAGCTTCCTTCACCTCAATGGCAATTCCCAGACTGGATGGCAGTATTATTGCTGGAGCTTTCCAAATTTAGCAAAGCAGACAATGCCTCACCTCTCTTATCACGCCCCCTCCATGCTCTGAGCTCCCAGATGTGCCCACTACCAACACCCTAGTGCCCTCGTCAGGAATATCCCCTTGCACTGGTTCAGTTTGGCTCACATATTTTGGCACAGCAGAGCAAAGAGAAAAGAAACAATTCCCTCCTCCAGGTTATCTCGGCCCAGCATTACATCCTAAATCTGGCTACCAGCTCCAGAATCATGCACCACTCTGAGCTGTTTTCTTCCAGTCCCCAGCATTCCGGGGCAGATATCCAAAGCCACAGCCTTGAGCTTTGGGAGAAAAACTTCTGAAATTGAAATACAATGCAGATTACTGTCTGTGTCTTCATGAGATGATAGAAAAAGAGTCTATCGGACACAGAAAAACCACCTACATTCACGGTATTGTGATCTAAGATCTCAGTCTGACATTATTTGGACCCAGGCAGTCGAATTCCAAGGTGTCAAGAGAAGGCTAATCATTGTAACAATGAACAGCAATCCTATGCTTCAGTCTCTCACAGACTAGGATCGACCCATGAGCCTCATTGTTTACCTAAAGCCTTCCCTTGCAGTGTCCTCACACAAGAAACAGAGATCAAGGGAATACACATACGGAGCCTCAGGTAGGAACTGGTAAGATTGTCTCCCATGTACCATCCAAGCTGTGGGTAAACTAAATTTCTTTATTTTTTTTTATTTTATTTTTTTTTGGTTAAGAAAAACAAGATAAAAATCTTACTAGGTCCTAATGGGGTGAACCAAGGTTAGGACATAGTTTGCAAGGACACTATTTTCCATAGGGAAAAACATCCTGGTTCTCTTAAAGACTAAAAAAAATAATGTAAATTACCACATATGTATCTCTCTCGAGGATTCCTTGATGGCAAGTCTAAAGTGGGGGGCATTTTTTCCTAATATTTGGATCTATGCCAAACAGATGAGTCAACCCATTTTAAGCTTTCAACTTCACCAAAATTTCTTTTGTTTTATCTACTTCAACTTGTATGGATCATTTGGATAGAGAGAGCCAGGAGGCAAACCTTCAAACAGGCTTGCTTCAAGCATACCACCGCACGAAGCAATATGAAAACATAACCTCTCAACTAGCACTTACCTCAAGTCAGTAAGCCGTAAGTCTGTATTGTGTAAACTCTCAAATAATTCAACTTTGGATTTAAAAGTATGGCAGAATGTGTCACTCATCAGTTGTTATGTGTTACAAAGTGACCCATATTTGGGGGAGTAGCTAGGTCATATTATCTTTCATAATGTTACTTGAATATTAACTTAAATTTTATGATAACATAAGAGCACAGAGTAACATGCGCATGCACAAAGTTAGAAAATTTCTGTTATTTAAAAAGTCATTTCTGTTATTTAAAAATAAGAACATTAAAAATTAGTTCTCACTTTCTCATGAAAACTTTTACTAAAGCACGTTACGCTATTGTTTTTGGCAACAAACTGCATTAGTCATAGGAACCCTAATTTTTTTACTTTTAGTTTTCGTTACATACCTTTTCATTTACTTTTAACGAATATAACGGTCAATGAATCCCTACTGCTGTTTTTCATCATATGCTTTTTGTTTTCATTGTTATCATTTATTTATATAAGGCTAATCAAAATACTCATTCAGTAAGACCTACCTGTAAAGAGAAGATTTTCGTATCATTTAAGCATGTCAAAAACAACCAAACCAAAAACCTAAATATTACTAAGTACTAAGGGCAGGTGAGAGTTTAAAGGTCTTTGGACATCTGGCCAATTCATAAATGGTCACGGAAATTTAAAAATAGGTTTTTAAAAAATGTTGTTTATAATTAAGAAAAAAATAAGAAGAAAACGGGCTTTGAAGGAAAGAAGATTCCCTGAACAATGAATGGATTACATTTGACAAGGGCAATCACCTGCCCAATCACGTCTTTTGCTCTCATTTGCTATAAATATACAGGCCAGCAGGACAGCTCATTGTTTTGCCCCCTCGGTGCTGTTTAAGCTTCCCGGTCTTACCTAATACATTAAGACATATGGTAAAACTTTCCCTAGATTCCAAGGACTTATGGATCTCCCACAAATGATGAGAACTATCCCCTAGTGCTTATAAAACATTCCACTTTAGATATTTAAATTCCCCTTTTAAAACATTTTTATTTCAAGGAGTTGTTTTTCCAAATGACCGATCTTGGTCTCCCTTTTTTATTATAATAGAAATAAGTACATATACAGTTTCTCTCCTCAACAGAAAGAAGGGTTTTGAGTACAGATTTTTAACAGTAAGATTTATACAGTTTAAAGAGAGCAGTCACAAACACTTGGGAGATTAAATTTACATGGGTATTTACGAAATACAAGCAGTCAAGCTGTATCTGTTCCTATTGCTACTTAATATAGCTTTTATTAAGAATTATTTTCTTCAGTGCTGGCTGAAAAATCCCTGCAGCATTTGTCATCTTCATAACACCATAAGGTCAGCTCACTTTATTAAATAGTTATTGAGGATATTAAAAAAAGGTAAATGCCATTTATCATAAATATTTGATAAACATGCTTATGTTATCAATACATTTCTGTATTACAGGATATACCGAACGTTTACCTTGGCTTGAAAGACGAGGATGTACAAATCTTGCATGGCCCAATTATAGAGGTTATTCAACATAAGTATTTTTACTCCTTTTTGGAGATCATTTTCTGCCTAGTATAACTGCAATGCTTTGAAAACTAAAGTCGTAGTGCATCAAACAATGATTTGTTGGAATAACAGAAATTTAACTGAACAGCAAATTATTTTGCATTCCGATTAATATAAAACCTAAAAATATTTCTTAGCTTGTTCAGTGAGCAAGAGAAAAAGCAAAGACTGGGAAGCATTTAAATAACTACAAGAAGTGTATGTAATTTATACAAACTTCAAATATAAAGCAAACAAGCTATGAAATTAGTGTATTTGAGAAGAAAACACAGAAGCAGTTTGTTTCAAAAGATCATTTTTCAGGAAAGAACTTCTTATACAGACACTGCTCAGGAGTTTATCTTAAATGAGGTAAGAAAAAGAGAAAAAATTCAGGGAAGACTTCTATTAGCTCAACCCTAAAGCTAATCTGTTGCATGTGTAGTTTCTACACCAGTAAGCAACTTGTAGGAAACAACACTGCAGCTGAGCGCATGAGAGCTGGAAACTGTTCCCCGGGGTATGATATCGCAAAATGACTTTGCTATATTCCCTCTCCAGCCTGGCGTCATGGCTCAGGCAGGAACACAACCGTCACGCCCCCAGGGCAGCTTCATGTCATTAGATAAGAACCCTCTGCTCCATCACTCTCCCTGAAATCCTCTTACCAGAAGCACACAGGACCAGCTCAACCAGGACAAATCAGCCCCTATTCTCTCTGTAGATTTTTTTTCCCCAATTTGTGCTCCTTTGCCTGGTAGGTTGGAATGACATTGTTAACAGAAACCACACAATGGGGAGAATTCACAAGTTTTCACACACTCACATACACACTTTTAAACCTAATATTCTGATATGGATTTACTGAGTTTATATTATATAAAATAAAATAGCTCATACTCTTAACTTTTATCCCACAATAGTACAATAACTACTATGTTCATAAAAACGCAAGACAAACTTTCAGCATGATTTCCGTCAGTCCTTAGCTAAACCTATCAGTTAAGGTTTCACTCAACATCCTACCTTGAGGTACCTAACACTAAAATCACCAAATATACACAATAATTACACAAACCTGGAGCAGTAACTTCATGATTTCTTAATCTACTCAATTATACGCAGGGAGATTTCCAGTTCATTAAAAAAAAAAAAAAAAAACCTGCTTTGCTTAGCATGCCAGTTTTCTATGTATTTCCTTTGGCAAACAAAAGGGCAAAACTACCTTCCTGAAGGTTTTCCCCTTAGAAGCACAAACACAGAATCGTATTCCTCCAGACAACATGAATATTCCATTTCCAAATATCCTCTGGATGCCTATAAGAACTTTATCCCTGAAGTCTGACGTTTATTTCTAGTCAAAACACAGAACACCATTACTAATCCAGTAGTACACCCCCTATCCTAGGAATCATTGCCAACTATGTTCCCTTTTATATCAATTCCCACCATGTATAGTACACGATTCACAACTCATGATTTGGGGTAAATGCAAAACCCTTTCTGAATTACATATAACAAAGCCTGGGGAAAATTGGACAATGGTATGGCTTCAAAGCAAAGGTTTTGTTTCAGACTCTAGAGCAGAGTAACACATGCTGCAGTACAATGGTGTTGAGCTTTTGTGTTCCCTAATAAGACAGCTCCCAGCAGAGCGTTTCCCATGTTTTACAGTGACATCTATCAGCCAGACCCGGGGAATCCCAACGTCACTCAGCCTTCTTCAGCACCACTGTCTGAGAACAGCTTCTGTCCACAAAGTGGTGCAATCTGAGCAGGTCTGGCACACAAAGTGCATTGTTAAAATAGGGAAATGGTGGATGAGCAATGCTCTTTCTTGTCATTAAAACCAAATCGTTAGGTATCAATTAACTGCAGGGTATAAGCATCACAAATGCCAGCCAGAAATTTAAATAATTGGCTATCATCAGATACAAATTTAAAAGCACCGACACACTCTGCATCCCAGGCAGACGGAGCATGGCATGGTGCTGAGTTTTGTAAAAATTCAATTGACCCAACCATCTATTAGACAGATACATAAAGACACAGGGAAAAGCTACAGTGCATGTTAGAATTTGTGATGTGTAATCATGTTAATTTATGGTTTAGAAGATACCCTGCTATGTTTTAGTGATTGTATGGTAATCAGGAAACTATATAGCCATTTCAAACCTAGAAATTATTTTATGAATGGCACAAATGCAATGCTACCTCAGAAATGCAATCAGCTAATTTCTCAGACCTGATCATATTAAGGAGGACCAGAGGAGAATACTTTCCGGGGGTAAAATGGGAAAAGGTCTGGGAAATCGATGGCTCAACTTAGCTTCCCAAATCCTTCTTCAGGGCCTACACGTGAAGCTCCGTAACTACGTTCATCTGTTCTGATTCACTGAAGCGCCAAAACATACTCCAAACCAAAATACTGTGAAAACAAAAATTCTCGAGATGACTTCACCAAAAATAAATGCCCCAACTTCATACTTCTCACATGCACCCATTCACGAGGTACAGAGGGCGCTTATCTGTTGGACACTGAGTTGGCCCAAAACTCCGTCACATTTCTAGACGAATCTCAGCGCGGTGTCCTTTCCCTGCGAGGGCTCCCACAGACCCAGACCCCTGACCCTCTCCACACTCGGGACTCCAAGTGAAGGAAAGGCATGAAAAAATCCTGTCGGACTCACCCTTCCTCCTTCAAAGGAAACCCCCCCCCCCCACGGCGGCCCACACATAGTCAGCACCTCCTAACCAAAACCAAGTTCAACGATGCACTCACAAGAAAGCAGCCGGCCCCTTTCCATTCTACTTGGTGAAAGAAGCCCCAAGGGATTAAAAAGTTTCAGGCCGCCCCAACCGAGGACCAGACTTGGGCTCTCACCAATGGCAAAGCCCAGGAAACAGGTAACTGGAGAAGGCGCTGCCCGTGGAATCCAATCCGCGAAACCTTCTCTGAGAATCGCTTAGAGTCCACAACCCCGAAACTCAACTCCTCAGCCCGCGTCTGCTCTGCAGCCGTCGGGCCCCGGGTGCCCGCCGCGCCGGGCCCGCCACCTCCCCGCCCGGCAGGAGCGCGCCCCGAGGGGCGAGGAACTTACCGCACCGCTTGCACAGCACCCGGCTGACCTCCTTCTTGAGGTTCCGGCCCGTCTCGAGAGGGGGGAAAGAGGCTCGGAAGGCGGCCGGCGCACGGCTGCTGCTGTTGGCGTCGGGCTCCATGAAGAAGATGTACCTGCTGTCCTCCTTGAGCCTCCCGCAGGAGGGGAAAGCGGGGTGGCCCCAGGCCCCCAGGCGCACGGTGAGCAGCGAGTCCTTCTTCAAGCCCCCGGCTTTCACCGCCCACACCTGGTGCACCTTCACCAGATAGGGCGCCTCGTCTCCGGACTCGCCCGCGCTGGGCGCCGGGGCGCTGGGCCAGGAGGGCACGGTCCCGTTGGCGGCGGGCAGCCGGTCCGGGGCGGGCGGCCCCCGCGCTCCCGGGCGGGCGGCTGGCGGCTCGCGCTCGCCTCCCCACGCCCCTGCCTCGCCGGCCGCCGCCTTCCTGTCGAGTGCCCCCTGCTGCCGCCGCGGCGGGTGCACCTTTCCCTCGATCACCACCGCGGCGCGCTGAGCCAGCTCCTGCACCGAGCCCACGCTGGGCGGGGACGAGTAGCACACCGAGGCCCCCGCGGGAGCCGCCTCGTCGCCGGCGGCCGCCCCCGGCGCCAGGGCCGCGGTCCACAGCAGCAGCAGCAGCGGCAGCGGCGGCGGCGGCGAGCGGGCCGCGGGGCCGGGGCGCGGGGCCCGGGGGCCCGCACTCCCGGAGCGGCGCGGCGAGCGTCGCCATCTCATGGTGTGAGGTGCGTGCGGGCTCCTGGCTGTCGGTTCGGACTCTGCCTCGCTCTCTCGCGCTGCCTCCCTTTTCCTCTCCTCCTCCCCCCTACACCACTCCTCCTCCCCCCTACCCTCCTCCTTTTATTTATTTATTGGGGGGGCGGTGTAGGAGAGTTGTTTATGGGAGGAGGAGGAAGAGGAGGAGGAGGGAGGGAAGAGGTGGGTGGAACCACGGAAAGGCGAAGAGGTATAAGGGGGAAAAAAAATTAAAGCAAAATAGAAAAGAAAAAAAAAAAGCCACTGCCACCGCCTCGGTTGCTGGGAGTGACAGGTCCTCCCGGCGCCGCCGCCGCCGCCGCCGCGCCCGAGCCCTGCTGTCGGGGCTGCTGTCACAGGAGGAGGACGTGGAGGTGGAGGAGCTGCTCAGCGGGTAACAGTCCTTTGTGTGAAGTGATGCTGCGGCGGCTGCTGAGGCTGCGAGCGAGCGGCTGGGCGAGAGCGCGAGGGAGAGAGCCCTGGAGGCGGAGTTGCGTGCCTGGAAATCGCTGGGTAGCCGCGGCGGCGGCAGCGCCCTGCGCCTCGCCAGTCTGTTTACATGTGGTGCGAACTCGCCCAGCACTTCCCTTCCCCATGCTGATTCCGGAGCCCGGCCCGCGAGTTTGTCCTCCTCGGTCTTGCCTTCCCTGCGCGCCTCCTCCTTCTCGGTCGCCCCGATTGCTGCAATGGGAGGCCGGGCGGCAAACAGGCTGCAGTCCGAGTGGGCTGCGGAGATTTACTGGGGAGTGAGAGGTGACGCTTCAGTAATCGGGGACCTGTTAGCCGGCGCAGGACGCCCGACCGCGGGGGGAGGCAGGCGGAGGAGGGAGAGGGGGACACGGGAGATGTGGGTCCTCATTTCAGAAAAGTTTCGGGTGAACTGGGTACTTGAGAGTCAAAAGGGCGCAACATGTTCACAGGAGACAAGCAGCAATTAAAGCAACTTTATATCACGCTCGTTCTCCTGCAAACGTACACACACACACACACACAGGGAGCACTTCAGGTGTGACGCCTCTTTTCCCTCCATCCTCGTGTGGCACTCCAGTCTTGCTTACCCTTGCCTTTTCGTCCCTTGAAATCCCTGGTTCCCCATGACTTTAGGACATGTGCGGTACTGCTGATAGGAGCAAGGTTTGAATAAAATAGTTGCTCATTAAGGCCATTTTGTATAAAGTTTATGGCACTTCGTCAACTAGTCAGCTTTGTTGAATGATTAAAATGAAATGAAAGATGCTTCTATGACTGCTGGAACAGAAATCTCAAACCTGAGGAGCTGTAGGTTAAATATTCCATAGGAATACCACCCCCTCAACTTTACCCTACTCCCCTCCCCCACCCAGTCCCGCCAAATTTCAGGAGCTATTTTTAAAACAAGAATCCATCTCCCAGGGATGTTCTTTTCAAATAAGTACCACTCCACAGAAAGAACACATTTCCAGCATTTAAAAGAAAATATTTCCTCTTATGCTTTTTTATGGTGAAAAATGTATTCAATGACCTCATAAAACTGAGTTGAAGTTGTTATCCAATGGCCAATAAATCCATATGATCAGAATCTAAGATTTTAAAAGCACTCTTCATAATATCTTTTACTTTAGGATTCTGCAAGTTGCTTCTAGCAGCTTATTAAAAGTGTGTCACTTAAGTTTTAGATTTTTTTGTATAAAAATAAGGATTATAAGCCACAAAGATTTTTTTTTTCTTGACATAATATAGGTGGCTAGAAAACAGTGTGTCACTCCCTCAAAGTCCAGTTTAGAAGGACAGGGTCCTGAAGCTCATTGTGTTTCAACTGTGGGGATTCCTATTTCTTATGCCCTGATGGTGTGCTTCAAGAGAAGATCCCCACGTAGCAGCATAATAGTGCAGGTCTGGCCTCCAGTATATGTTCTCTTTAGCACTGATGCTCTTACCGATTTATTGAAAGAAAGTGATCAGACATTCAATCCTACCGGGTGTCTTCACTTTTCTTTGACCTGACCTCACACATTTCTGACTCTCAGCCTTTTTGGAGTTGCAACTTTAGCCTCGCACACTTTCTCCCTTCCTTTCCACCTTTCAGACCTTGTACCAGTTACCTACTGGGGTATGACCAACCGCTCCAAAATTCGTTGGCCTAAAACAGTATACGTTCACTTAGTTCAGGATTCTGCTGGTTGGCAGTTTTCACTGGGCTCAAGTAGGGGGGATTCTTCTGTTCTCAGCTGGCCCCACTGATGACTCTGCCGGGGCTGACTAGCCTCAGATGGCCTCGGTTGAGACAGCTCATCTCTTGAAGAATGTGGTCTCTTTCCTTCAACAGGCTAGGCCTGGGCTTATTCATGGCAGCTGGCCACGTTCCAAGAGAGAGGCCATTAGCATGCAAGCAAGGCCCCTTGAGGCCTAGGGTCAGAACTGACACCTGGTCACTGCCACCCTTACAAAGCCAGTTCAAATCCAGGAGTGGAGGGGTAGATTCTCTAAATGTGAGGAGCTGAAAATTTGCATCGCCAAGGGGCAGAGATACCCAAAGGGAAATAACTGTGGTCATTTCTGCAAACAGTCCATAGACAGCAAGCCTCCTTGGAGGCCCACCTGTCCTCTGGAGCCTTTCTTAAATACTAGATACTCAGAGTGACCACTTCCAGTGCGTTTGCAGTCTGTCCCACAGCCTCCTCGCATTTGATCTCCTTACTTTGTTGAGCCCACATGCTTCAGTTTTACTCCCATCTCCCCAACTAGAGGACATTGGGGAGGGTGTGTGCTGTGGTGAGCGCTGTGAATTGTGTAGGACTGTTGAATCACAGACCTGTACCTCTGAAACAAATAATACATTATATGTTAAAAAAAAAAAAAAAAGAAGAAGATAGCAGGAGGGGAAGAATGAAGGGGGGAAATCGGAGGGGGAGATGAACCATGAGAAACTATGGACTCTGAGAAACAAACTGAAGGTTCTAGAGGGGAGGGGGGTGGGGGGATGGGTTAGCCTGGTGATGGGTATTAAAGAGGGCATGTACTGCATGGAGCACTGGGTGTTATACACAAACAATGAAATCATGGAACACTACATCAAAAACTAATGATGTAATGTTTGGTGATTAACATAACATAATAAAAATAAAATAATAAAATAAAAAATAAAAAAAGTGGGAACCATAGTTTCCCTATTCCCTTATTTTAAGCCAGTTTTAAGCACTCAATGTCAGCTGATTAATCTCAGACTGATATGGTAATAATGTGATGACCACGCTCTGGAGCCCGGAGCATTACCCTAGTAGTACCCAAAGACTGTCACAGGGAGATGGAATTCCAGGCAATAAAAACAACAATAAAATTTTAAAGCACTGGCGTACAGTCATTAAATTGCAGATACCCCCTCTTCGTATTTTACAAAGCATTTTATGCATGATTAAAAATAAGCTGCTTATGTTTGTTTTTTTTAATGACTTTTTTAGATGTATTTTTTTTAAAGGCCTTTACCTAACTCCCACATTTTCTCCTCCTCTCTCAGCGAAGTGGTGTTAAGGGGTAATTCTTGTGGATATGTTTTACGTGAAGGTAGGCCTTCCGAGAACAGTTCACTGCTAAGAACGCTTTGCTTACGTATTTCATTTTAGCTTCTGTACCGGAGTCCTCATTTTCGAGGGCACCCCATATACTGAAGGGATGTTAGTTATTCTTTTTTGCCCCTATTTTAAAATGAAAGGGAAATAGCATTTCTACTATGATTAACATAAGCTTGAGAAAGGATATGAATAATTGTTCAGTGTGTTTAAATGCTTTTCAGAAAAGGGACAACTTAATTTGTCCACACCGTTTTAAAAAGATAAAAAAAGAAAAAAAGCTCATTCTTGTAAACAGCCTAAAACCCGGGTTCTTAAACATGAGTATGCACCCGAATCACTTGTGCATGAAAATACACAGATTGCCAGGCCCCATCCCAGAGTTTCTGATACAGTAGGTCTGGGGTGAAGCCCAAGATGTTGCATTTCTAACAAGTTCCCGGGTGTTACTGATGCTGCTGCTGGAGAGACCACACTTTGAGAACCACAGCTCAAAACTTAAAATTTATAAACTTTAATTTATCAACTTATAAAACCACAGACACAGCATAATAATGCCGTAAACATACTCGCGCATTATATTCAAATATTCAGTGTCCCCTCCATCATGAATTTTTCTTATCTCAATTTTGAAAGGCAAACGTGGGATACCTCCTTGGCTATGAGAGGCTGATGCTTTTCAGCAGATCTCTTCGGACTAGTTAAAGCACTTACTTACTGTAAAATTGTGTGCTTCCTTGAGGACTTAACTTAGAACAGAAAGAAAACTGGGACTCAGAGCAATTGTCATCATGTTACCTAAACATAGTTTATCTGCTCAACTAAGAAAAGAACAGACAAAATTATGCAGGTAAATGTGAAATAGTTTTACTAGTTTAAAAAATCTAAAGAGGAAGTCCACAGGGCAGTGGCAAACTGAAAAGGTTTCCTCACCCCCAGCATTTTATACCCAATTAAATACTTCTAAATGGTGGCTATTGAAGGGGCAACAGGAAATCCACAGAGGCAACTGCCATTTACTTTATCATCATTGACCAATAGCACTCAGAGTGCACACCTTCACCGTAAATCATGAAACAACTATACTCCTGGTGCTGGAGTCCTGAATTTGCAGTCTCCCACAGAAGCTTTGCTTGCTTAGCAGCCTGTCTTGGAAGAGACACAGGGTCCAGAACAATTTAGACACAATTAACAAGAAGCTGGGCTTGAGAGAAGAGCAAGTCAAAAGAAATGGTAAATTATCAACCCATAGAAGCCACCCATGAGAAACAGTGTGGCAACATGTCTCTACTGCAGAGTGGCTAGAAAGTTAGGGAGGCTTCATTAAGTGCCAGGTGCAATATGAGTCTTCAAGACCTGGGCCAAACCCCTTAAGGCACAGGCACTGGGGGGCCCTGGTCACCTCTACCCGCTCACCCATCCATCCATCCTTCTATCTGTATATTTAATTCCATAATTTTAAAATGGCAATACTATGTGGCATAAAGCAAGAATACAGACATGAAAGGTGTCTGCTCTGAAGGAACTCAGAACCCAGGGCTGCTAATTTGCATACTTTGGTCTGACATGAAATCCTATAGATTTCACATATTTCAGCCCAGCTGAGGGGGGGAGAAAGAGAATGAAACCAAGAGGATTTTCTGATTGCTTTTTTTGTGATTCAAGACATCATCGAACTTTGTGTCAGGTATGGCGATTCAGAAATCCCATTCAGGTTCACTTCCTTACCCCAAAGAAGCAACTGCCCTCGCCAGGCAACTGAGAGATGACCATTCCTTGGACATTTGCCTTGGGCAATAGATGTAACGTTTGGGGACATATTTGGCCTGGGGGCATATTCCAATTCTGCTATTTACCAGCCCTGTAACCTTATGACAATTCATGAATTTTCTGAGCCTATTTTCTTATTTATTAAATAAGCATAGTCTGCTTTATTTCACAGGACACTTGCAAGAATTAAAGCAGCTTAGGGTGCCTGGGTGGCTCAGTGGGTTAAGCATCAGACTCTTGATTTTGGCTCAGGTCATGATCCCAGGGTCATGAGATCAAGCTCAACACAGAGCCCGCTTAAGATTCTTTCTCTCCCTCTCCCTCTGCCCCTCCTTTTCCCCCTCCCCCCCCATGCCCTCTCTCTCTTTCTCTCTCTCAAAAAAATAAAAAATAAAATGGCTTAGTATACATGAAAATCTTTAAAATTTCATTTATGCAAAATACAAAGTGGTTAAATGATATCTTGCCCTCAAGAATCTTCCAACCTAATAATGAAGACAGCACATTTTGGAAATTGCCTTTAAGTTGGTTATATGTCTACTTAAATGCCTTTATCGTCAGAAGCTCATGACTTCCCAGGGACACTTATTCCTTTATTAGACATATCTGACCACTTAAAAGTGCTTTTCTATAATAGGCTGTAAGACACTTATTTAAAACCCGGTCATAGAATGCAAACTGCGATTCTCTGGTGTGCACCTTTGTTATACCACTGTTTGTCTAGACTGAGTCAGCCATGATTCCTGCTCTGGGGCTGGCAATCCTGTCTGTGCCATCATCTCTCCCACGTGTTTGCATGAGTTCTTGATTTTTTTGGTGGGGGAGGGAGGTATTGCTTTTTTTGTTGGGGGCTGTGTGTGTGTGTTTTGAAGGACAAAGGAGGGACCTGGGGAAGAAACAGAGCAGGGAAGAGGATGGAAAACAGGATGGTATGGGATGTGTCCCCCAGGCTAGCTCAAAACAGGGGCTCCTCTTCACAGGGACAGAATCACAAGTAAAAGCTGAAATGGTCATTTTGATAAAGAGCACTATAGAACTGAAAGGCACACACTGTGCATGTCCCTTTACAACTCAAGTGAAAAAGTGAAAAAAGAATGTGGGAAGAAAGACTGCTTTCCATTTCTGGGAAGAAGGAGCACTGTCGATGTGTTCTGAAGGAACTAAGGGAAAACAGCCAGCAGTGGGAATGTCATTGCCCTTGTCAGAGAAGTGGGGGGACAGCAGCTCTTTAGAAGGAAGATAGGACAGAAGAATAGCAGATTTGGTTCCCATACGAGTGTGGCAGCCCCTCTGGTGGGAATGCCCAGCCATTACCATAGCATACTTTGGAAGAGCTGGTGGGGGGGATGTGGATATTAAGCTATAACCCTGTAATTATACCCATGGGAGCTAGTGAGCTAGAAATATAGGGATCAATGTTAATATGACTTCCTTGGTACCCTCCTTGGGGACAATGAGATGATGAATATTAATGTTATTATTAATATCATGATTAACTAGTAACACAACACAATACCATGTGGTAGAGAAGGAATCATTCTTATCATTCTGCAGATTATTGAGGCGGGTTATTGAGATCAAATAGTATTTTTATTTTATCACTTTTCCTTGAGCACAAGTTTCTTTCGTATGCCATATTATTTGACAGAGAGATAGAGAGCACAAGTAGGCAGAGCAGCAGGCAGAGGGAGAGGGAGAAGCAGGCTCTCTGCTGAGCAGGGAGCCCAACGCGGGGCTCAATCCCAGGACCCTGGGATCATGACCTGAGCTGAAGGCAGACGCTTAACAGACTGAGCCACCCAGGCGCCCTCTTATGCCTTATTAGTAGTGAGGCACTATCAATAGATAACATACAAACCATCAAAAAAAAAAAAGAAGAAAAATGCTACTTAAATCCTAAATACGTTATACATAAGTTGTAGATTTCCCCTCAAAAATGGATTTGAAAATTTCATCATACGCTGATATTTAGGAATAGGAAATATACATTTTATTTATTTATAGCAACACTTTATGGAGCTTATTGTTGCTATTTACAAATACGCCAAATTTGAAGAAAGAAGAGATTTGATGGTTAAGTTTGTTTGGAGTTCCATCTTTCTCTGTGATAAAAGTAAACAGAATTTGGGCGCCTGGGTGGTTCAGTTGGTTAAGCGTCTGCCTTTGGCTCAGGTCATCATACCGGGGTCTTGGGATCAGCCGTGCATGGCTCCCTGCTCGGTGGGGAGTCTGTTTCTCCCTCTCCCTCTGCCCCTTCCCCTGCTTGTGTGTGTGCTCTCTCTCTCTCAAATAAATGAAAATCTTAAAAAAAAAAAAAAGTAAACAGAATTTTTGCTTTCTTTCCAATTATTCCAAAAGGATTCAATGGATATTCTTAAAATTTCTAAGAGATTTTTCTTAAGGATGAATCCAACCCGGGAAGAAACTTTTTAAAAACTTGTAGGAAATTAAATGGTCATATTTGTAAAAGAAAATGTTTCTAAACTTTTACTGTGACATACACCCCAGTCAAGTCAAAGGAAGAAGGAAGTAAAAAGCAGATTATGAATCGTAAGACTCAAAGATACAATCCTGGCACTCAGTTCTCAACAATTTGGCCATTTTCTACTTATTTCACCATGGATGCTCTCAAACATCATCCTTCCCTTGGAAGGGTTAGGATAGAGACAGCACCTTCAATCACATAGAGAGAAAATAAATAGATGTTTAGAACTCAGGTGGAATTAAAGTCCATTTACTTTGTGCATATCTTTCTATGAGAATAGAATGCTTCCAATTCTGTCAGTTCTGTTTTCCTTTGATTTTTACAGATTGTTCTGCTTTAGAACAGTCCACAGATGCTGATAGCAGGACACTTTGTGTCCCTTAACATAAACCTAACTCCATGTAAACCACAATTACTTTATGTCAACTTCCAGTCTGCAGTGTTGGTAAAAGTCTCAGAACGGAAGAGAGTCTGCTGCTAGGTTGAGGAATGTAGGAGCCTAAAAAACAAGGACATGTAATAAAAGAGATCAGAGCAAGAGTAGTCATTAACTTCATGCCCTACTGGTAGGTTTTACATCAGTTTTTACTATATCTACTCATGAAAGATTGGTATAAATAAATATTTTATTATCCACTCTCTAACCTGGGGTGCTGTGTTAGAATGTCATAAACTTTCCCTTTTAGATTATGCTTTGAATCAGAAACACATCAAAATGTTAGATCAGGAGAATCCTGGATGTCTAGCCCAAAGTTCTTAATTTCATAAATGATAAAAAGGTTCAGAAAAAAAGTTTTCCTTTCCCAGGATCATAAAGTTGATTGTTTTCAGAAGTAGGTTTAGAACTGAGGATCCTGCTCTTCCAATTCTGTGCTTTGCCCATGAGCCTGCATAGTTTTTACTAAAAGCCCTGTCATAAGCCTTCTTAAAAAGCTGGTAGCCTAGACTTTCCTTTCAAAAACTATTTCTGAAAGTGAGAGCATGCCAAATCTTAGCACCTTAGAAGCACTGGGTTCTCAGCACCTCCAATGCAAAGTTCACCATCACAAAGGTTTCCTCTTACAGACGTAGGAGGTGAGCCACTAAGCCAGCAATGAGCAACCTCCCCTGCCACTTCTGAGAATTGTATGCCACCAAAATAAGAAATAGCTTTCTATTTGTTGTCCCTGTTTATTGAATGTGTCATTTTTCCATAGCTAAGATCTTCCCTGGTGTAAGAAACAGGCCCAATTGGGGATAAAGAGTTAAAGTCTCTTCCCTCATCTTTTCGTGCAGTGCCTTAATGATGGCCCAAAACCACAGGAGTTTCTCAGGGTAAAATCCAGAACTGGCCCCCATATATGCAGGGCAGAGAGAGACCACAGAAAGAGGCAGACCACTCCACATTGGGAAGTGGCAATTTTAATAAGCAAGGGAACTTACATAGGAGACTTGTCTTGTGCAGCTACAAGACAAGTAGATTTCTGCACCCACCTGCCATAATTTTGAGAGTTTATATAGAGGCCTTAACTGGGTTCAATCACATATACAGCGAAGATGGTCTCAATAACACATTACAATAACACATTACTCTCTCAAGGCTGGGCCCCTGAGATAGCTCCTAGTGCAGGAACAGTAGGCCGAATATACATTCCAAGGACAGAGGAAAGGGTGGGGAGCCTCCTACTGCCCAGGTCCAGCTCGCTGGTCAACCAGAGGTCACATCTTCTCCATGACCGCCTCCAACAATCAGAAGACAAACCCATAATGACTCACCAAAAATATGAGATGTAAATATAAAGTCTAAATGAAATCATAATGCCTGATCCAAAACAAAAATAAACGAATCCATTAAGCTGTATATTTTATTGTATAGGATAAGTTCTCTGAGTGATAAGACCAAAGAAAATATTATAACGGGTATTACTAATCTTTGA
This sequence comes from Halichoerus grypus, assembly GCF_964656455.1. Taxonomy (NCBI): domain Eukaryota; kingdom Metazoa; phylum Chordata; class Mammalia; order Carnivora; family Phocidae; genus Halichoerus; species Halichoerus grypus. The sequence continues at coordinate 179,724,680 of NC_135714.1, forward strand.
AATGAGACTAATGAGCCCTTGCATGCCAAGCATATCTGCCATTCATGACCAGATCTCCAGTGGCACTGGAATACATGAATTTGAAGCCTTCTCCCATGTTTACAGGGCACATTAATTCTTCTCCCTATAATTCCATTTCTAAACTTAGTCATATTCTCATTAGAATCTATAATAAAGGAAATTCCCTGTATTGCATGCAACAGTAGTTTTAAACATAAACTCTGCAGCCAAATTTTCTAGGTTCAGCCCCTACTAGCTACATAACCTTAGACAAGTTGGTTAACTTCTTCATGCCTGAGTTCCATTACCTATAAAATATAGACAATAGCTACCTTTTAATTACTGAATTAATTCAATTAATGTGCAAGAAGCATTCAAAAAAGTGCCTAGCACATAGTAGGTGGTATATAAATTACTATGATTTTATTCTTACTTTTGAGCACAGTGACAACTACCTTAGAATTACCTTTGTTTGTGTGCAGGACAAAGACAATTAATGTTTGAATAAATGATGCACAAATGAAGATCATATTAATGATTTTTTTTTAAAGTACAGATTTTAGTATGGGTAGTAAGTCATTCCTAATAGACTGAAACCCAACACTGATTCTTCAGGGAAGGAACCTACCAACTCCTTAAGTTCATGCTCTGGGCACAATATCCCCAAAGAGCTTCTTTAAGAGTCAGCAAAATAACCTTAATGCATAATCTGTCCCAGTATACTCAGTTTTTTGAACAGTTTGAACCTGGTGGAAATGACTTTACTTTTCTCCAATCACTGTCTTTAAGCATGCTCTGCTGAATCTCTATCTCTTGGTCCTTATTTCAAACAGACCCCATAGTCTCCAGATTCTTTCAGGTATATGAAAAAGCCCCATTTCCTTCACGGTGACTCCCATGCAGAGATTAAAAGTCATTTGGTCCAATCTAAATCTAATCTCATGTCTAATTTAAAGCCTCTCCCCAACTGCCTCACTAAGGGCTGCAATGGGGGTGAGGAGACTAGCCTGTCCCCTCCCCCCCCACCCCCTCTTCTTTCCTCCCCATCATTCCCCTCCCACTTTTGGCTTTTCCAGAGTCTGAGTTGAAGAAGATGAGATTAAAGGAAAGGTATATGTTTTTTCTTTGCTTAATTACTTTGCATTTTAGTTCTCCCTTGATTAATACTGGCTGGCCATCAATGACCTTTTTGGGGCAGACATCCAAATACTAGCACTTTTGTGAAGTTCAGGGGAAGCTTCTTTAGGATTTTTGCAGGCGCTCCATGCTGCACAGTTCCCGGACAAAAGTAATCCAGTTTTTGGCTTATCTCTTAAAATTCTCCCTATCCCTAATGGAATTATTTCCTCCCATCCCAACCTATTACTGCAGTGTTCTCTTGCCTCAGCAAGGTACTTTTTGGGACAAGGTGCTTTTAAGATAGCTTCTACCTTTCCTAGCATTCTCTTAAGCCATGGGACACGAGAACATCTTTTCCATGCCAAATGATGGAAAGGCAGCCTCCTCCCTGGTGCCTGCTCATTTTGTTCTGTTATGACGAGTCCTGCCTTCAGAATCCCCCAGGAAAGAAGTGAGCCCCAGTCTCCACTTTCAGGTATACCTCATAGGTTAGGGAGCACCAGGCTACTCTCTCAAGATCTCTCACCCTTCCACTGCTCTGGCAGTCCCAGAAAAGGCATAAGGGCTTGTCATAGCTTCTAGCTGAAGACAGAGATGCCAATTTCCTCTGATTTCAGGTACCCTCAATATCTCCTTGCAGTTTCCTTGCAGCGCTCCCAGTTGGTTTGAAGGAGGTGTTGCCCTGCACCTGAAGTGAATGGGGAAATGTGGTCCTCCCCATGAAGCCAACAGCTCTCTACCTCTTTGTATTCCCGCCTTCCCTCTGTGGGCTGGGATGAGTCACAAGGTCATGAAGCGAAGGAGTAAAGATCCCAGGACAAGCCTGGCCACAGTTCAGTAAGTTCACAAAGTATCTCACTGCTTATATTATCTTTGTGCCAGGCATGAAATTGGGGCAACATCACAAAATCAGCGAGGTTAGTATCTGAAATGTTCTATAAAGGAAAGGAGGGCAATTCTTTACAGAGGTCAGTAATACAATATGAAAGATGAGCCAAAAACTCATTCCGGTAAATAGGATTGAAAATGTCTATGAACCCCTTTCATCTACAGCAAAAGTCAGTCTGCAAAGAATAAACATTTGGGAAAATACTGAAGCAGTAAGTGATTTTATCTTGATATTAAAGATACCAATCCTTCTGTTTAAGAAGTAATCTTGTTTTGTTGATGAATTCCTCCTCGCCACTTCTCTGGAATCTCTTTCTGAAACTCCGTGACTTTCAACTGGTGTTCTGATGCTTTCATCTTTTCTCTCTTATTTTCCATTTCCGTTTTTTGGTTTGGTTTGGTTTGGTTTGGTTTAATGGTTTTGCAGTACTTATAGAATGAAATTCCTTAATTTTACATCCAAATCTTATTTTGAGTATTTATAGTTTCTACCATGTTTTTTCTTCTTAATTTTCAAGTTCTGTTTTGTTTTTGAACATTGATTTTGAAGCATCCTGTTCTATACATAAAATATTTTTTTCTTATCTTTCTGGGGATATTAATGATAATTTTTTAAAATGTCTTTCCACCAAACTGCACTTTTGTCTTGGTGTCTTTCATTTAGAAACGTTCCTCAGCTACCTGGTAATGTTTTGTGTCTTCTCATATTTACAAAAGGGAACTAAAAGCTGATGGAAGTTGTAAGCTTAAAGGCAGAACTTTGGTACCGAGAGTTTTATGGTAGAGAGAACTGGAGGGCTGTTTATTCAGCACGTTCAATGTTAGTCTCTTTAGGTCTTTTTCCTCTTGAATGGGTCAGATTCCATAGTGGTTCTTCCTGGTTCGTGCCTGGAAGGTAAAGGCCTGACTACCTTTGTTTCTGGAGCCCGTGAGGGAAGCAGCCATGAGGAAGCAGCATTCAATGTACACATATGCAATTAGCTCCCTGTTTTCAGGATGCCTCAACTCTCCAATATGCCAGATGTCCCCCAGCCCAGAGACCAGCTATTTTACCCTCTCCAAGGAATAAACCTCCAGTATTATGTGTGGAAAAGGAACAGAAATATGGGATCAAGGTGTGGGATGGGGGGATCTAGATATCTAACTACTTCTAAACAGGTTTCAAATAGTCCTTTTATTTAACTCTTATTATAGTATTTATGATAGTATTTACAATAGTATTTCTATAACATCCTTTTTAGGGCTATCTAGTATTCCATTTATACTGTAATTTATTTAATCATTCTTCTGTTTATGGATATTTAAGTTATTTACAGTTTTTGTAATATTGGGAATAAATATATGATGACCAGCCTTATAGCTAAATCTAATTATTTACAAAATGTAAGTTCCCAGTGAGGAATTACTAGACCAAAGGATTTACATATATATATCAGATCCACTACTGTGTTTGTGAGAAAGTAAACTACTTTTGATGTTATCCAAGACCAAACATGATCTGTATCTGGACCCCCTTAACTCTTTGAACCCTTTCCAGCATTTCCTGTTCTTACACCTTATTCTGGCCTTGGTATGTACCATTCTGTTCTCCATCTCAGGGTATTTGCCCATTCTGTTTCTTCTATTTTCTGCCCCCCTCCTCTGTCTGGTACATGTCTATTCATCTTTCAGCCTCAGCTCAAGTGTCTTCTCTGTGAGAGCTTCCCTGATTCAACCAATCTGATTCAATCATTCCCTTTTTTGTGCCACTGCTGTCTCATATTTCTTTCTATTATGGACCATATAACACTATATTGTATTATCTGCCTCATTTACAAAATTATATGAGCTACTCAAACTCAAAGATAATGTTTTATTTCACTATTATATATTCTTCTGATCCACAGAGGAACTGACTTCTTATATTATGCTGAATGTTTTATATACTCTCATTAAATCCTTACAATCCGATGAGAAATGCATTATAATTTCTATTCCACAGATGAGGAAACCTAACCTTAGAGAGGTTAAAGTACTTATGCAGGACACACAGTTGATCAGCAGCAGAGCTGGGATTCAACTCCAGGCCTACCAGTTTCCAAAGATAGTGTCCTTTCTTCTTTGCTCTTAAATAAATCAACATGCCCATCCTCCATGCATGTTCCTCCCCATACCTCCTATATTGGTTTTCTAGGGCTGCTGTAACAAATTACAACAAATTTGGTGTGTAAAAAAAACCAGATATTAATTCTCACATCATTCTGGATGTCAAAAGTCTGAAATCAAAGTATCCATGGGGCAGCACTCCCCGTCCTCGGTTCTAGGGACAATCTCTTCCTTGTTTCCTTCCAGCTTCTGGGACCTAGCTATGACTGCATCATTCAAATCTTTGCCTCTACTTTCACATGGCTTTCTCCCCTCCTTCTGTATCTCCCCTGTGTATCTCCTATAAGGACACTTGTTGTCAGATTGAGGACCCATTCAGATAATCCAGGATGATCTCATTTTGAGATTATTAATTACATCTGCAAAGACACTTTTTACAAATAAGGTCATTCACTAGTTCTAGGACCTGGACATATTTTGGCAGGACAACCATTCAACCGACTAGAACTCCATCCTCTTATCCCTTTGAAAAGAGACAGCATTGTTTGAAAGAAAGACCTTGGCTTTGAAACAGGTGGACTTGGATCCTGATTCTAGTTCTGCCTCCTAGTGCTTTGTGACCTTTGATCAGTAACTGAAAACGATGATCCTTTCCCTCACCTTTAAAATGGAAATATTACTGTTTCATAGACTGGTTTGAAGATTAAATGAAATAAATCACCTAACACATAGTGGACAGAAATAACTGCTCATTCTCTCTCCACCTTTGTATATAACCCCCCTCTGAGGCCAAATCACCAATTGATATGAGACTTTATTAAAAATCACTGAAAACAAAAGTTTAGTTTTTAAACACGACCATTATTTGAACTCTGCACTCTGCTCTTGGTTAGCTTCTGTTTTCAATTTCCTTAGATCTGGTTCTCATTTTAATATAAGTAAAAGTCACATGGCTACACGTCAAAATATGAATTTTAAAGTATTTTTGCATTTTTCTCAAGTAAAACTAACGAATATTTAAGAGATATGTATTATGTGCCGGTTGATAAGCCTCAAAAAATGTGTTACTTTATAGATATACCTCATTTTTTAAATCCCAAATAGCACTATCTAACTTGGTCAACAACTGTATTCACCACATTTAATACTGGACTTCTTTTGGCTATTTCCAAATTGGAACTTATCTTCAAAGAATGAATATTTGCTGCTCCTGAGTATTTTCAAAAGAATGTGATAAGCAGCATAGCTGGGCAGAAAGAACAATAACAAGTGAATCGGAAGAACTCACTTCACATTCAATGTGTTATTACCAGCTGTCGGACCTAAGGAAAGTCATAATCTCACTGAACCCCTTTTTTCTTCTACAAAATAATGATGCAAGTATCTGCCTTGTTAACTTTTAGAGCTGCTGTTAATACATGCTCCATGTAACAAAATACACAGATCCTGGATTGGGCTAGAAATAAAATTTGAGTCTGAAGAACATAGACCCTGACCCTCCCAAGTGGACAGAATCAAAATAATATTGTCCTTAAGAGCATTTAAACATTGTTTAAAGTGTTATATGTTACTGAACACTCATGCTCCTAGTAATGATGGCCATCCTAGGATCACGGGAAAATAGAGAGCACATGAAACCCACCTCCTCTGGGTCAGACTGCAGGCTCTTTCCTGCTTACTATTTATTAGAGTGTCCTCCACATAGTCCTGCAGATTATTACAAAATCTCACGTAGCAGTTAAAGGAAAGGTAAAGAATTCCAGCTATAACCTTTCCATTAGCACAAAAACAAACTACAAAACATGTTAAGAAATTCAGGATAATAAATGTTAAAGAGTGCAATAAATCCAAATATGACACTACCCTAGAGTAATGAGGCGAGAGGAACGCAGGCCAAACAAAGAGGTGGCTTTGAGATACGCCCTGCCAACTTCAAATGCATTTATCCCATTTTAATCCAATGAAAATAAAAAGCATAGTCATATCATGAGGAAGACTCACTAGGGGCACAGCTAACTAACTACATTTCCCAGCCTTCGTTGTGGTCAAGGATAGCCCTGTGACTGAGTTTCTAGCCAACAGAAAATGAGAAGTGCTGTGCATCACTTCCAGGCTTAGTCCACAGGCATCCTCCTAGCTGTCTGGAAGGCAGATAACCCCTGCATGCCTTGTGCTTGTGGAGTCTCCACTGGTCTGACTGCTACCCAGTGAATGAGGGCTATCTATTCACATGTTTACCCATCCGATGCCATCATGGGAACAAGAAAGAAGTTTCCACTACATTTGAGACTTCACATTTGAGACTTAACTTTGGGAGTTAGGCTCCTCTAAATAATAGACTCCAACAGCAGTTCCTTGAAATTAAAATTTTAAATTTAAAAAGCATGTATTTTTTTTAAAGATTTTATTTATTTATTTGAGAGAAAGAGACAGAGAGAGAGCATGAGTAGGAGCAGGAGCAGGAGAGGGCCAGAGGAAGAAGCAGACTCCTCACTGAGCAGGGAGCCCAATGCAGGGCCCGATCCCAGAACCCTGAGATCATGACCTAAGCCAAAGGTAGCCACTTAACCTACTGAGCCACTCAGGAGCCCCTAAAAAGCATGTATTTTGAAAACATTTGAGTCATGGTGGTGTCACTGAAGTTCTTAGAGGAAACAGTGAGCTTTGCAATCACATGGAGGCCTGAATCTGAGTCCATGTTTACCACCTGCTAGATTCATGATGTTGTTCAAGTTTCTCTAAGCCTCAGGGGTTTTTTCAAATGTACAATATTGAGATATTAATAGGATCTATATCATAGTATTGCTGTCTATCTCAGTGCCTGGCACATAATAAGCGCTCAATAAAAGTTAGCTGTCATTCCGTGTTTATCCTTCCAGGTAAGTTTTTAAAGTTAAACTGTAATAGTCATCACTGTTCTTATGAAGTCATTCTGATTTTGCTTCCAGACAAAGGGTGGGATTGTAATTCCCTTCACATCCCTTAGACTTCTATGTACACATGTGATTTATTTTGACCAATGGACTGTGAGTGGAAATAACATGTATCATTTCCACGTGGAAGCTTTAAGAGTCAGCAGGCATTTAAAATGCGATCTATCTCTTAGGGCGCCTGGGTGGCTCAGTGGGTTATGCATCTGACTCTTGGTTTCCTCTCAAGTCATGATCTCAGGGTTATGGGATCGAGACCTGTCTGCTTGTCCCTCTCTCTCTGTTCCTCCCCCCACTTGTGCACCTCTGTGTGCTGCGTGCTCTCTCTTCCTCTCTCTCTCTGAAAAATAAATAAATAAAATATTTAAAAAATACAAATAAATACAAATAAAATGCTACCTCTCTCTCTCTTTTTTCCTGCCATACCAGTGGCAGTGATCCAGCTAGTGGCTACTCTGTCAGGTTGGGTCATAGAATGAGGAAAACAGCAGCCAACTCACGCTGTATATCTAACGTGGCCAAGAAGTAAATCCTCGTTTCAAGCAACTAGAGATTTGGGCTTTTATTTATTACTAGCCCCTCTTGTCCTTTACAGGAACAAATACTCTTATGGGTAAGTTAGTATTTTTAAAATAGTTTCATTATTTTATAGCAACCTCTAATAATAATAGCTGACAATTACAGAGTACTCACAATATTCCAAGAACTGCTATGTCCTTTTATGTGTTAACTCATCCATTTCCACAATAACCCAGTGAGACACCTACAGTATTCTTATCCCCACTTAGTATGGACAGAAGAGTTAAGTAACTTGCCCAGGGCCACACAGCCTTCCATATACTAGAAGCCAGTTTTTAAAACAGCCTATCTGAGTCTTGTGGCTATATTATTCACATTGCATCCATTGCTGCTTGAAGTGGATGCTGTGGTGTGCCTCCCAGGTCCAGGCTTCAGGACTAGATTCATTTTATCAGCCAGAAGCACTGGCTGTCAATGGGCTAGCTCTGAACACAGTCCCTCCCTGGGAGTCGCCCTCAGGCAATGAGAGCTGCCCCCCACCCACCCCTGCCTCCTCAACCAAGTGAGCCACCCTGAAGGACTGGCAGGACCTACTGCCATTTGCCTGGCAGTTCAATTTCTCCCTTTGCCTTTTCCTCCTTTCCTCACCCCCACTGTTCCCCAAAGCATTCCCCAATAACCTTCATCTAAATCTGTCTCCGTGTGTTTCCCGGGGAACCAGAACAATCCTCCCTCTATATTCCTACATGTGTACTGAAATAGACAATGATTATGTATTAACTCAGTGCACAATTAATTGCCAAATGACTGTTGTAGACCACGTGAATTTGGGGAAAGTAAAGATCATTAGGCTGTCAGGAGAGGACTAGAATGATGAAACCTCTCACAAGTCAATGGAGATACAGAATCTTCTACTTTCTCAACTGAATTCAGTACACTTCATTTCTCATAAATGTCACCTGTAGTTATTTAGATCCAGAAAAAAAAAGCCAAAAAAAAAAGAACCACATAGTTTGTATATAACAAATGATAGTTGGTCTTTATTATGACATTTATTCATCCTTGTAAGTAGAAATGGAATATTGTCTCAAGGTTACATAACTCATGAGCTCGTAGTCTTCATCTCTTTCATGAAGACAGATGTCTCAAGAGAGTAGAAGCCATGAATCTTTATTGTACCAAATATTACATATGTCTGTGTTTCAGCTATACATAAGAATACTATTGAAAATTGGTGTCTTAAATTGATTTTGATTTCTAATAATGAGTAGAACCTAAAATTTAAATCATAACCCATCAGCTCTCCCCTGCACATCTTAACTTACTTGATGCCTCATTCCAATACAATTTAAAGTGAGCCAAGTACTACTTCTAGTGTATTTCTTTTACCACAGTTGAATTTTTGTCACAATTTAAGCTCTATTACAATATCTGTAGTCTGCATTTCATCAAAGAAGGAATACATGTTGTAAAACTTGAAATAAATAAGCAGTTCATAGAAGTAATTATAAAACAGGCTAAATTATAAAACCAAAAAAGTCTAAGTGGATGTATGAAATTTAAGATAAACACTGTCACAATGAATCGTGGATCACTACACCAAAAACTAATGATGTGTTGTACGGTGACTAACATAACATAATAAAATAAAATTTAAAAAAAATAAAATAAAAATAAGATAAACACTGTCTACCTTGGTAAGTGCATATCTTATGCATTGTACATTCTGCTTAAATATCTTTACTACATATGGATATAGATTAATGACTAGTGTTATATAGAATTCAGGAGAAATTAAATTATTATATTTTCCTCTCTATAGATTGTCTTAGTCTGTTCAGGCTACTGTGCATAGCATTGACTGGATGGCTTAAAAAACAGAAGTTTATTTCTCACAGTTCTGGAGCTGGAAGTCTAAGATCAGGATACCAGTTTGGTTGGGTTCTAGTGAGAGCCCTCCTCCTGGTTTGCTGATGGGCATCTTCATGGATCTTCACATGGCAGGGAGAAAGAGAGAAAGCAAACCGTTTTGTGTCTCTTCAAAAAGGTCTCAGATCCCATGATGAAGGTTCCACCCTCATGACTTAATTACTGCCCAAAGGTCCCACCTCTGAATACCATCATATTGGCATTAAAAAGGCTTCAACACATGAATTTGTGGGAGGAGGGACACACAAATATTGAGCCCTTAGACAGTATTTATTCTTATTCTTCACTTAACCAAAGAAGCTTGAATTCAACAGTGAAAACTTTAAATTGAGTAGCTTATATGGTCCATAGAATTTTAAAAGAGTAAATCAGTGTGAAGCTTGCACTTATAAAACAGGCAACAGAGTCCTCTGTTACCACCATTTCAAAATGTAAGTAAGAATTATATTCCTTATTGGCTGCTAAATTTAATTTTGTTGTATGTTCATTAAATTATGTTAATGCTTCAGTGGGGACATATTTTTGCATTCATATTACTACCCATTGAACAATTGCTTTATTTTCACAAAATTACAGATAGAAATAGAAAATATGCACCCTGTAAATTAGAGAAGGACTTGAAAGTAACCCTTAGAGGAAGGAAGGAAAGAACAGCCAGAAAGAGTGGAAATACTAAATTATAGGATATTTTCAGAGAAATGCAATCTTTGAAAAAATTGCAAGTGCCCAAGACAATTCAAACTAATCAAAGAAGTACCATAATAGGGCGTCTTACGAGGTTTGGTTTAATGCCTAGAAAAGAATTATCTAAAATTAGCATATCAATTATTTTCAGGTAAACAGTTGCTTTTTCACCAGCTTAAGGGTGCACAAAAATAATTTGTTTACTGAAATAATTTATAACTCTCCCCCTCAGCAATTTTATTTTATGTTTTAACTCGGACATATTAAAACAAAGTTTGCTACTTACTCCCAGTTGCTATGCCTTCCATTTAGCTAAGCCACAGTTCTGTACATTTGTGGTATTGACTGCTAGACTTCCACTTCAAGTTTGTTATCTGAAAGACATTTTATTCAGTTAATGCTTCTTCTATCAAATAAATTTTGTCATTAACATGCCTAAGCATCAATATACAAATGTCTACTTTAAAACAAGGGTTTATAAGACCATCTACCTGAATGGAGAAAGAAGATATGGTATATATATATATATATACATATGTGTGTGTATATATATACATATGTGTGTGTATATATATACGTATATATACACGATGGAATATTACTCAGCCATCAGAAAGGATGAATACTTACCATTTACATCCATGTGGATGGAACTGGAGGGTATTATGCTCAACAAAATAAGTCAGTTATTCATCATATGGTTTCACTCATATGTGGAATATAAGAAACAGTGCAGAGGATCATAGGGGAAGGGAGGGAAAACTGAATGGGAAGTCATCAGAGAGGGAGAAAAATCATGAGAGACTCTTAACTATAGGAAATAAACTGAGGGTTGCTGGAGGGGAGGTGGGTGGGGGGATGGGGTAATTGGGTGATGGGCATTAAGGAGGGCATGTGATGTGATGAGCACTGGGTGTTATATGCAATTGATGAATTATTGCCCTCTACATTTAAACTAATGATGTACTAAATATGTTGGCTAATTGAATTTAAATAAAATAGGGGCACCTGGGTGGCTCAGTTGGTTAAGCGACTGCCTTCGGCTCAGGTCATGATCCTGAAGTCCCAGGATGGAGCCCCGCATCGGTCTCCCTGCTCAATGGGGAGTCTGCTTCTCCCTCTGACCCTCCCCCCTCTCATGCTCTCTTTCTCTCTCATTCTCTCTCTCTCAAATAAATTTTAAAAGAAAAATTTAAATAAAATAAATAAAATAAAAAATAAAATACCATCTACCTAAATAATATTTTCCTTACTTATATTTTACATCTCATGAATAATAATTACATCTTAATCTAATCCTGGGATTGCCCAGGACAGAGTAGTTCAAATGCAGTGCAGCACACTCCTAACAGAGTATCTCAAAATGTGTTCTTGACTCTCAACCAGGCACATTCACCAAGAAAGAACCCTGAGACAGAATAAATGAAAGTAAGAATAGTAAGAATGACTATAGGAAATATTTTTGGTTAAGAGGAAATATTAAACAGAAAAGTGATTTATTTTGCAAAAAAAAAAGAGTGAAAAATAGTTTCTTTTCAAAATAGTTATTAGCAGTATTAAACTTCATTAATTTTTTCAAATTATTACAAATTCTCAGTAAAAAAAGGTAAATCTTCAAGATTATATTGCAGTACACAGTATAGAGAACATAGCAATAATCAGGTGTACATCTTATTTCCTATAATAAAATTACTCTACATAATTATTTCAGAGGATGATATGGCATATTGGTTCAGAATACAGGCTCCAGAGCCAGATTATCTGAGTTCAAGTCTTTTTTTTTTTTTAAGATTTATTTATTTGAGAGAGAGAACGTGTGCTAACATGCATGAGTGGTGAGGGAGGAGTAGAGGGAGAGGGAGAGAAGCAGTCTCCACACTGAGTGTGGAGCCCGACGCAAAGCTTGATCCCAGAACCCTGAAATCATGACCTGAGCCGAAATCAAGAGTCCAATGCTTAACTAAGTAAGCCACCCAGGCGCCCCCTAAGTCCCAATCTTGACTTCACTTTCTAGCTGTGTGGCCTTGAGCCATTTACCTAACTCCCTGGGCCTCAGATTCCTCATCTAATAAATGGAGATGATCATAATCATAAATACCTCATAGGATTGTTACAAAGTTTAACGTAGTCATACTTAGAAAGCAACAGAACAGTAGTTAGCACATGGTAATTACTCAAAAAGCATTAACTACCCAGCCTTGCCAATTTTTCCATGCTGAAGTTGACTTATAAATTCCCCAGATTGTGTGTCCTAGTTTAGACATTCATATACTCTATTATGTGTACATATAATGTTTTTAAAGCTTCCTACCATTGAAAAAATGTGTATATAATATCTAGACATCAAAAGAAAAAATGAGGTGATTTTTTTTTTGAAAGCTTGGTATTATAAAGAATTGTGACCTACTTACTTTCGGTCTTTGAATAACCCAGCCTTTCATACCTGAAGTTTAGAACATAAGAAATGCCACACTGAGTTGCACCCTTGGCTTTTTCAGCTCATCATTCTTTCTTTTGACAATGGTACCTAGAAGAATCCTGCAGGGAAAATAAGGCTACCCTCCATATAACCAAGCTAAAACATTCAGGAATGTATACCAACAACATTGTATTCCTCCTCTTGGACACATCAAGGATCTATCATTCATTAATTTGTGCCAGTCCTTCTTAAATCACATTCCATTATTAATCTATTCCATTCTATGAGGATGGCAGGCTAAATAAGTGTATAGTTCTTTTTTACAATTATCCTGAAAACTCTATTCACAATCTTCACTAAGTACATTTTTGTTCTAGAATTCCACAAATAAGGAAATTAACATTAGAGTGATAAGAGGAGTCATATACATAACATATGAGTTGAAAGACATTCTGGATATTTTGAACTTAATTCCTAGAGAACTTAACATCTGATGAGGCCTATAGGAATGTTTGTTTCAAGAAAACCCAGTTACAGTCACAATCCACCTTATGCAGATCAATGAACTCTCCATCTGGCCAAAAAAATATTAAGACATTTGCAGTTGATAGAAGCAGTGGATCTTTCCTGAACATAGTTTCTTATTTTATTTGCTCTAAATTCTCTATCTGCTCATCAATATATACTAATTAGCTTTATGTTTCTGTACTTGAGAGATGTTACATAAATAAGTATATAAAATGGCTTATTTTTACTTCCTTAAGGTATAGGATAATTACATCCATAAATCTAAATTTTTTAAAGATTTTATTTATTTGAGAGAGAGAGTGAGAGAGAGTGTGTGTGGACAGATGGAGAGGGACAAGCAGACTCCCCGCTGAGCAGGGAGCCTGATGCAGGGCTCAATCCCAGGACACTGGGATCATGACCTGAGCCCAAGGCAGATGTTTAACTGACTGAGTCACCCAGGCGCCCCCATAAATCTAAATTTTTAAAATTAGTTTCAACATAGGTTCAAATATTCCTATAAGTAAATAATGTTGGGTGATAATTAAGTGTTTAATGCCTATAGTTGCACTTTATATCAGTAATGGACTAGAGTACTATATATCCCTCAAATTTAAATGTGTGCTTTTTTTTTTGTATTTGTAACTTTCCTAATTTTATAAACCAAAATAAGCAGCCCATCTTCTACCTTTTTTCTTCAAATGCATAAATCAAGAAAATAGACCTTTAATAAATACTATTTATAAAGAACATTGTTAGGCTCTAATTTTTTTTTCAAAATCTTGTCCTAAAGATAGTGTGACAAAAGTTAACTTAAATTTATCATATGACCTTGCACTTGTACCCCTGCCAGGAATTTACTCAAGAGAAATGAAAATATATGTCCACTCTAAGATTTGATGTGCATATTCATGGCAGCATTACTTTTATTAAACAAAAAGTGGAAACAAACCAAATGTTGGTAAACTGGTGAACGGTGATACACCCATACAATGGCACATTGTTCAGCAATAAAAAGGAATAAAGTACAAATACGTGCTACAACATGGATGAGCCTCAAAAATATTATGCTAAGTAAAAAAAAGCCATATGCAAAAGACTACATATTCCATATGATTCCATATTCACCTGACTCCACTTACATGAAATGCCCACAAAAGGGAAATCTACAAGATAGGAATAGATTAGGGATCTGTTGTCTGGGGTAAGGGTGAGAATGAGGAATGACGACAAATGGGCACTAAGGGGTCTTTATGGGGTACTGGGAATATTCTGAAACTGAACTGTGGTGTTAGTTACTCAAGCCTATACACATTTAACTGAGAAATCACTGAATTATGCAGTTTAGTAAATTTATGGTATATGGATTTCATCTCTATAAAGCTATTTAAAAAAAAAAAGTAACACATAACACACCTGAAAATATAAAAGGGCCTGGCTGACTCTGTCCCCATCAATCTATGCCTGGATAGGCCTCCAAACTGCCTGCAAGGGTAGAGCAATGCACTAGTTGCTTTTGGTTAAATGCTTGATTGAGTAGGAAGAAATGCACATGGGTTTCAAGTCCATAATGACCCAGTACTGCTCTTTTCCCTAATATTGTGATAACAATCAGTTACAGCAGTCCAACCTCAGGAACTAGCCCTACCACTTGTCACCTCTAAATTTATCAAACGCCAAACACCTACATGCAAAACTCTCAATTTAGTATAAATAACCCAATTAGTTTGACACAGGTGCAAACCGCAGGTGCATTCCCAAAGGGAACTTTTCCCTCCCTGCCTCCCTCCCTTCCTTTCTTCTTTACTTCCTGTGAATATTTATTGAACACCTCTATATTCCAGACACATTAATAGGTGCTGGGGATACAGACAAAATTATTTGCAATCATGAACTCACATTTTAGCAAATCCTTGTATTGGTTATCTATTGCTGTGCAACAATATTACCCCACATATGGCACCATTAGAAAACACACATTTATCATCTCACAGATTCTTTGGGTCAGGAGTGTGAGCAGAGTTTAGCTGGGTCTTTTGCCAAGCTGCAAGCAAGGTGTTGGTCAAGGCTGCACTCTCATCTGAGATTCAAGTAGGGAAGGATCTGCTTCCTTGCCCCTGCGATTGTGGGCAGCACGCAGTTCCTTGTCGGCTGCTGGACTAAGGCCTGTTTCTCATCGTCTGTTCACCGGAGGCTGCACTCAGTTTCTTGCCATGTGACTCCCTTCGTGGGCAGCGTACAGCATGGCAGCTTGCGTCTTCAAAGCCAGTAAAGGTGACAGAATTTCCTCACAGGATAGGATTGCAGTTTTATATAATCACATCCATGTAATCATGTTCATCCATCACTTTTGCCATATGCCACTGAATAGAAGAAAGTCACAGATCCCACCTACACTTAAGGGTAAGTGACCACATAAAGTCATAAAAACTGGGAGATGAGGATCATGGGGGGGCACCCTACAATCTATCTGCCACATTCCACCCTCTGGTCCCCAAAGATTTATGTTTTTTCCATGCCTAAAATACACTTATCCTATCACAAGTCCCTCTGGAGTCCCATCCCATCTGCACAAAGTTTAGAATCTCATCATCTAAATCTAGTATAGGTGATGCTGAGGCTCTTTAGGTGCATCTGTCAATCCATAAAACTAAAGGGACAAGATATCTGCCCTCCCCTACAGGCATTACAACCTTATGTAATGCAAGAACATGTACATAATTACATATATCCCATCACCTTTTCCATATTCTATTGGTTAGAAACAAGTCATGGGTTATGCCCACACTCAAGGGGAGGAGACTTGGTATTCTTGGTAAATACCAAGAGATGGGAATCTTGGAATGGTCCTAGAAGCTGTCCTCCACATACCAGAACAAGGCTACCCCAACAGAATCAGTGAAACTTTAACCAGAATCTACTTTCCATTTCTTCTCAATCCTCATTCTATGGTGTTTAGCATGTTATTTAAAGTTTCTCAAATCAGTTTCCATGTTTGTGAAATAACCCTTCTTCCCATTTCCACCTCACAGATACATCAAGGAGGATGATAAGAATAGTAAAAAATGTAATGGTATTGTAGAAATTAAACTACCAAGAAAAAATCACAAATTATATTTCAGAGATTTGAGCCTAATGAAAATGGGAAGAAATTCACCAGGATGAAGCAGGTATAAAAAATGGGCTAAGGGGGCACCTGGGTGGCTCAGTCGTTAGGCGTCTGTCTGCCTTCGGCTCAGGTCATGATCTCAGGGTCCTGGGATCAAGTCCCACATCGGGCTCCCTACTCGGCGGGAAGCCTGCTTCTCCCTCTCCCACTCCCCCTGTTTGTGTTCCCTCTCTCACTGTCTCTCTCTCTCTCTCTGTCAAATAAATAAATAAAATCTTTAAAAAAAAAAAAATGGGCTAAGGACATGTATATGCAAAAGTGTCATTTTGGCTTTCCTTATTTTAAAATCAATTCAATTGAGAAAATTCTTAAGATTAACAATAAGCATAAAGATATTTTATATAATTATCTTAGAAGTGCATTGTTTTTTAAAAAATGTTTAGTGTTAGTAAAATTATAAATGATAAAATAGATACTATGATAATGATGCCTATATACTTGTGCTTTCACTATTTTATTATTCATGCCTTTCCATGTTGCCTGAGGAAAAATGTTTTAATTAAACAATTTCCTACAGTTGAGATAATGCAGGTAACATCCAGCATGATTTAAGTCTATATACCACTACATGAAATAGTGATGACTTTAGTGTGGTATTTTGCTGTTAACTATTAAACTAAATTGCTTCTTAGTGTTCTTTTTAATGTTAAAAATATTAAATACCATGAGATAAATTTTGCTTGAGTTTGGTTTTAAACATTATTTACCAACCATAAACAATAACTGTGTCCCATGCACTATTCTAATTGCTTTACATATATCAGCTCATTTAATCCCCACAACAACTAAATAAAGGGACATGCTATTTAACAGCCATTTTCCAGATGAGGTAACCATATACAGAGGGATTAAAGAACTTGCTCAATTTCACACAGCTGATAAGTGGTGAATTTGGATGCAAACCCAGGGATCTCATTTCAAAGTCCATGCTCTTAACCCTGTCACAGCTGTCACTCTTAAAAGGGGTTGCATAAGGATTAATTAATATTTGACGTATGTTAGGAAGATGAAAAGTGCTGTAAATAATCACATAGTTTTGTATTACCTATTCAGTTTCAAATGAATGAATGAACCAGGGTACAAGTGCAGTAATTTATTTAAATAAGCCAGAAAAACAATATAAAATATTATTCACTGAGACATTGAGAAAAGGTTGCTTAAATTGGGACATTGAGAAAAGGTTGCTTAAATTGGGGATCTTACTGCTCTTGCTATCTCTCTCTCTCTCTCTAATAAATAAATAAAATCTTTAAAAAAAAATTGGGGATCCTAGATGGCAGTCCTAGAGGAGACTTTGAAGGAAAAATAATGACTAAGTTTACTCTTGGGAAGAGGAGAGAATCTCACCACACAAAAAGAAAAGATCATTATCTGGCTAAAAAAAATTTTTTTAAGATTTTATTTATTTATTTGAGAGAGAGAATGAGAGAGAGAGAGCACAAGAGGAGGGGAGCAGGAGAGGGAGAAGCAGACTCCCCGCTGAGCAGGGAGCCCGAGGTGGGACTCGATCCCGAGACTCCAGGATCATGACCTGAGCCGAAGGCAGTCGCTTAACCAACTGAGCCACCCAGGCACCCTCTGGCTAAGAATTTTTAATACCAAGATTTAATTTAGGGCATCCTCAAAGAAATACATAACAAAAGCATTACATTAAAAAAATATACATTTTAAATGATATTTCTTAAAATGGGATTGTATTATTTCCATTTAACTTAGAGTATGATGGAAACTTTCTTTAATCTTATTATGTTGATTGTCCATTGATAACTTCAACAGAAAAGTGAACACAAGTCCTGGAGGCAGATGCAATGATTGCTCCTAGAATCTAGCAAATACCACAGGTCATTTTACCTCCTGCTGCTGTGGCTAGACCCCATATCCTGCTACAATGAGTTACTCTATTTGTCCCTCAATTTCTCAGTCTTCTTATACCAGTGAGATTATTTGCAAAGCCTACAACATGCTCGTTATGAATTGCAAACACCTTGTAAGAAGTCCACTTGCTATGTGTAAAGATTTCTACCCACCTGTGCATATAACCCCCCAAATATGAAAAAAGGAAAAAAAGAAGAAAGAAGGAAAGCAAAAAAGCAATCTAGCAGTTTCTGTTTCTTATCAGGGCATTAACTGTCAACTTGACAATGTAGTAAGTTATTACTTCAGAGCTACTGAGGTTAACTACAGAAATATTTTTTGTCATCTTATTCATTTTTATTTTATTTTATTTTTATTCAGGTATAATTAACATATAGTTTTATATTAGTTTCAGGGATACAATACAATGATTCATCAATTCTATACATTACTCAGTGCACATCAACATAAGTGTGCTCTTAATACCCTTGATCTATTTCACCCGTCCCCCTTCCCTCTGGCAATCACCACTTTGTTCTCCATATTTAAGAGTCCGTTTTTCTGTTTGTCTCTTTTTTTCTTTGTTCATTTGTTTAGTTTCTTATATTCCACATACAAGTCAAATCACAGGATATTTGTCTTTCTTTGTCTGACTTATTTCACCTACCCTCTAGGTCCATTCATGTTGTTGCAAATAACAAGATCTCATTCTTTTTTATGGCTGAGTAATATTCCATTGTACATATACATCATATCTTCTACCCAAAATGGTGAAACAAAAAAGCAAAACTAGTATGAAAGTCACTTAAATCAAATGTCCCTAAATCTCCCAGCCCCCTTCACAGAATGACCAATTCCTTTAGGTTCTAGTCCCCATTCCACCTTCTATGGTAAGTCCAGTGTCCTAATACTGCTAAGGATTCTCAGAGCAGAGCAGAATGGGATCTGGAAGAAAAGTAAAATCTCCCTTACCTCTCCTTTTATATTGCTGCCTCTGCTTAATTTGTGATTGCTACTCACTCTCTAGGCTTCATCTAGCTAGCCCCTTTCTTTACGATTTTGCCCCACCTTAGACATTACCCAAATTAAAAGCAACACAAGGATATTATGTGTAAAAAATTTAACTGAATATTTAATGATAAAAAAACAATAATTATAACATAGAATAGGAAACAACTTTAAATTTTATACCATACAATACTGATCCAAAATTTTGCCTCCAGTACTGATCACAGGATATCTCTTACTAATAAATCCATCCTTACTTGGACTTTGCTTCCATTCTGCTAGGGCCCTCCTCTCATGAAAACTTTATTCTCATTTTCCAGTTCCAGTGACAAGCAAGGAAAGAGCACACATTTTTAAAATATGGTTCTCTCTAAACTGTCAAAGATCATATTCTTAGACCTCCATCCCCTATCAATTTTTGCAAATAGAATACTGGAAAGTATAAAGTAATGAGTTCAACTCATACTAAAATTTATTTTCTTTCCTCTTCAAAACAAATGTAAGTTATATGGATGTTTTTCTTTACATTAGAATGTAAGAATGAGAATTCTCACCAGATGCTCATCCACTCACACATGTGCAAACACACACACACACACACACACAGACACCCCAGTATCCTATGGTGGGAAAAATCTTCCTTCTGTAGAAAAAAAGCACAATATCTGGGAAAAGATAAATCTGTGTTCAAACCCAGCCTTTGTCACTTGCTAGCTATATGGCCTTGTTCAAACTCCTAGTATCATTGACTCTCAGGTAGAAAAACCTCTCCCTCACAGTGTTGGCTTGAGGATTTTAAAAGACAATGTATGATAAGTGAATTTCCTAAGACATTTAAGCAATAAATATTAGTCGCCTTTAGCTTTTAGGAGAAAAAGTATTAAAATGTGTGCGGTGTTTGTATTATTTTCAAAGTGATTTTCCTTTCTTCTTTATTTTTTTAAGTTCCTTTGATCAAGGCCATTGCAAAATACTATCAGAAATTTCTTAGTAATCCTAAACCTTGCTTTTGAAAACATTATGCCTCATTCCACCGGATGGATATCAATTTCAAAAAACCTGAAATTCACAAATAAGGATAAATATGAATCCCAAAGTTTTTGCAATGTATGGTCACCAGACCAGAACCCATTTGTGGTATTCATTTATGTCAAACTACTGGATACCGCCAGCCAAATATGAATTGAAGTGTTCTTCTGAAACATCTACAAGGCAATGCAGTGAGGCTGAAAAGACATATTGGCTTGGTTCTGGGCTGTTCTTTGCCAAGAGAAGCTGCTGTAGAGGCTGCTTTTGTGGACTTTTTAAAGCCTTCCCACTTTATCTTGACCAAAATTTATGATCTACATGTGCCAATTGGAATGGCCAAGAATTCCAGAATATTTAGTAAATAAAATAAAAACCCCAAAGTAGTCACAGATGTTTAATATCAAATATAAAATAAGTGTGGCTGATACTAATATTTTTAGTTGGACAAAGAATTCTACTTAAAACTTCTACTTCAAGGGTGCTGATTATATAAATTATAAAACCTGCACATAAGGGAATATTTTGCATCAATTAAAAAGATCATTAGAAATATAAAAGCTAATAGAGAAATTTCTTCAAAATATGTTAATAAAAAAAGCAAGTGCAAAGCAGTGGGTATAATACTCTCATATAAATTTTCCAAAGTTTAGTTAAATATATATGTGAAAGAGAAAATTTTATAATGTTTGAAATTTTATCTTGTGCCACTATTTTTAAATATAATAAAAATTCATCAGAAATGACCTATTACAGTTACAGATATTGTTACACCATAAATCAAATGGGATTTCTCATACTGGAAACTAAGAGTAATGAGGAGTTGGATAATTTGTGGAAACTACTGATTCAGTATTTTTTCAAGAAGAATTTGTGTAATTCACATAAGGTAGGGCCTTTCTAGAACTGACCAAAAAAGAAATATCCAGCATCCAACAATATAAAATTGCAATGTCTAGCATCCAATCAAAAATTATGAACAACTATATGCCCAGAAATCAGACAATGTTGATGAAATGGACAAACTCCATGAAAGGTACCAACTACAAAACTCACTCAAGAAAAATAAATAAGTCCTATGGATCTGAAGATTCGACTTTGTGAAGCTATCTACCCTCCCCAAATTAATCTATATATTCACTGCACTCCAATAAAAATTTCAGCAGGTTTTTCTTAAAGAAATTGACAAGTTGTCTCTAAAATTCATATAGAAATTATAAAGAACCCAGAATATCCAAAAACAACTTTGAAAAGGAAGAACAAAGTGGAAATACTAACTCTACATGATTTTGATTTCAAAATATATGATAATGTTACTATTGGGGCCAGCTTCATGGAGTTGTACCAGGCCTCTCTCTTAGAAGGGCCCTGTGCTGGGTGTTAATGCTCTGCTGTTACTGCCTTGAAATTCTTAATAAGTTTTGAACAAAGGGACCCATGTTTTTATTTTATACTGAACCCCATAAATGTGGCTGGTCCACCTACAGAAATCAAGACAGTGTGGTATTTATGTAAAAATAGAGAAATAGGTCATTAGATCAGTATAGAGTCCAGAAATAAACCCCACCCACAACTATTTTTGACAAAGGTGCAAAAGCACGTTAGTGAGGAAAGGATAATCTTTTTAAACAAAGAATGCTAAAAAATTGGATATTCATATGCCAAAAAAATGACTTTTGATCCAAATAATACTACATACAAAATTAACACAAATAAGCATAGTCATAATGTAAAACCTAAAACCATAAAACCTCTAGAAAAAGAAGTTCAGAGAAAATCTGTATAACCTTGAATCAAGAAAAGATTTCTTAGCAACAACACAAAAAACATGATCCATAAAAGAAAAAAAATTGATAAAGAAGACCTCATCAAAACTAAAAACTTTCACTCTTTGAAAAAAAATGAGTCTAGAAGAGGAGTTAAGATGGCAGACTAGTAGGGGGACCCTGGGCTTGCCTCATCCATCAAACTCAGCAAGATCAACATCAAATCATTTCGAACAACTAGGAAATCGATCTGAGGATTAAGAAAACAATCTGCACAATTGGAGGGAGAGAAAATGGCAGATGTGAGCTTCAGAGATGTGAACTGGGGCAGAGAAAAGCCAGCATGCCACGGAGGGGAGGGAGCCCTTTTTGGGGAGAGAAGTCAGGGAAAGAGGGAGAGGGTGGGTGACAGAGCAGCATGTAGGGTTCATGCAAGAGCCATGGTATGGGGATCCCCTGGGTTGCACTGGGAGAAAGTGTTCCCCCTCCTGGAGTACATTTGGAAGAGGGTTTATTGCCTCTCTGAGGACAAAAGGCCTGCCGGGCGCCACTGAGCAACCATTTAACAGGAGGGGACAGAGGGGACATGCAAGGCAGATAATCTGGTCACAGCTTTTCACGGTGCTTTACCATAGACTCCAGGCACCTGCACAGGCATGCAACTGCTTTCCTGGGACAGAAAGGTGCAGGGTGCAGTGCTGGGAGACTTTCTTCTGGTGGAGGGGAGTGGGCCCACACCTTGCCGGGTCCTTTAAGATTTAGAGTTTTGAATCCCAGCCACTGGCCAGAGAAAAAACACAGGAGAACTGTGGTGCTGGGCATGCCGATGGCCTCAGCACAGACAGGTTGAGGGCAGGGATCTGTTTAAAGCCTGGGACAGAGGAGGGGAGAGTGTTCACTCGTCTGTGAGGGCCTCCTGAGAAGCTGTGGCTGCGAGTTCCTTTCCCCAGGAATGACAGGCTGGGGTGACACCAACTTCCACCCCCTACCCACCAGCACCATGGGACTTCAGAGAGACATACAGTGCCTCCAGTGGAGGCTGGAGTCACCTACACCAAACGCCAACCCCCTGCACCCAGCAGGGACATCTTTACTGACCGTGAGCCAGTGCAGCAGGCCTCTCACTCAGAAGACCAACACAACCAAGTCTATTGATCATAGAGTGCTACAAAGTGTCAGCTTCAGGTCTGATAGAAATAGGACCACTCATTATATTTTTTTTTCTTTTTTCTTTGGAATCAGGCATATAGCTTTTATTCATTTGTTGGTTTGTTTGTTTCCTTTTCATGTTTTTTGGATCAGGCCTTTTTTTCTTTTCTTTTTTCCTTCTTTCTTTTTCTTTGGAGTCAGGCTTATAGTTTTTTGTTCGTCTATTTTCCTGCTTTTTTGTTCCTTTTCCTTTCCTCTTTTCTTGGATCAGGCTTTTTTTTCTTTTTTTAAAATCAGGCTTATCTTAACAAACAAACCAAATCATACCTACATAAAGGTCTAAGCACTCCCCACTGCAAGGAAGGAGGAACTCTGCAGAGGACTGTCCTGTGGGAAAGAGCAAACAAAACACAACAGCAGAGTGCACACAACATACACCAGAAACACTTCCTGAAGGGCCAGGCCCTGGACAGTGTAGGACCCCTTCTTGACATAGTATTACTCTCAGGAGCAGGAAATATCACAAGTTTTCATAACATGCAAAAGACAGAAACCTAGACATAATGACAAGATGGAGGAATTCTCCCCCAAAAAGAAAGATCAAGAAGAAACCACAGCCAGGGATTTGCTCAAAGCAGATATAAGCAATATATCTGAACAAGAATTTAGAACAACAGTCATAAGAATACTAGCTGGGCATGAAAGAAGTATGGAAGACACCAGAAAAACCCTGGCTGCAGAGATAAAAGATCTAAAAACTAGGCAGGCTAAAATAAACAATGCTATGACTGAGATGCAAAACTGACTGGACGTAATCACAATGAGAATGGAAGAAGCAGAAGAACGAATAGGTAATATAGAAAATAAAATTATGGTAAATAATGAAGCAGAAAAGAAGAGGGAAAGAAAACTATTAGATCATGAATATAGAGTTAGGGAACTCAGCGATTCCACACAGCACAATATTTATCCATATCATAGGACTTCCAGAAGAATAAGGGCAGGAAAAGGGGGCAGAAGGCTTATTTGAACAAATTATAGCTGAGAACTTCCCTAATCTGGGGAAGGAAATAGGTGTTCAAGTCCAAGAGGCACAGAGAACTCCCCTTAAAATCAAGACATAGCATAGTGAAACTTGGAAAATGCAAAGATAAAGAGAGAATTCTGAAAACAGCTAGAGACAAAAGTCCTTAACCAACAAGGGTAGACACATAAGGTTAGTAGCATACTGTCCACAGAAATTTGGCAGGCCAGAAGAAAGTGGCATAATATATTCAACATGCTAAATGGGAAAAATATGCAGCCAAGAATATTATATCCAGTAAGGCTGTTATTCAGAATAGGAGAGAGAAAGAGTTTCCAAGACAAGCAAAAACTAAAGCAGTTCATGAACACTAAACCAGCTCTGCAAGAAATATTAAAGGGGATCTTTGGGCAGGAAAGAGAGACCAAAAGCAAGAAAGACTAGAAAGGAACAGAGATAACCTACAGGAACAGTGACTTTGCAGATAATACAATGGCACTAAATTGATATCTATCAATAATTACTCTGAATGTAAATGGACTAAACGCTCCAATCAAAAGACAGAGGGTATCAGAATGGATTAAAAAATAAGACCTATTGGTATGCTGCTTACAAGAGACTAATTTTGGCCCCCAGGACACCTCCAGATTGAAAGTAAAGGGGTGGAAAACCATCTATCATGCTAATGGACATCAAAAGAAAGATGAAGTAGCCATCCTTGTATCAGACAAACTAGATTTTAAACCACAGACTTTAATAAGAGATGAAGAAGGGCACTATATCATAATAAAGGGGTCTATCCAACAAGAAGATCTAACAATTATAAATATTTATGCTCCCAACTTGGGAGCAACCAAATATAAAAATCTATTAATAACAAACTTAAAGAAACTCATTGTTAATAATACAATAATAGTAAGGGACTTTAATACCCCACTCACAGCAATGGACAGATCATCTAAGCAGAAGATCAACAAGGAAACAATGGCTTTGAATGATACACTGGACCAGATGGACTTAACAGATATATTCAGAACATTTCATCCTAAAGCAGCAGAATACACATTCTTTTCAAGTGCACGTGGAACATTCTCCAGAATGGATCACATACTGGGTCACAAATCAAGCCTCAACCAGTACCAAAAGATTGAGATCATACCATGCTTATTTTCAGACCACAACGCTATGAAACTTGACAAGAAAAAATTTGGAAAGACCACAAATATATGGAGGTTAAAGAACATCCTACTAAAGAATTAACCAGGGGTTAACCAGGAAATTAAAGAAGAAATTAAAAAATACATGGAAGCAAATGAAAATGAAAACACAACAGTCCAGAACCTTTGGGACACAGCAAAGGCGGTCCTAAGAGGGAAGTATATAGCAATACAAGGGTACCTCAAAAAGCAAGAAAAGTCTCAAATACACAACCTAATCTTACACCTAAAGGAGCTGGAAAAAGAAGAGCAAATAAAGCCTAAAATCAGCAGAAGAAGGGAAATAATTAGGACTAGAGCAGAAATAAAATATAGATGGGCCCCTGGGTGGCTCAGTCAGTAAGAAGGTTAAGACTGACTCTTGGTTTCAGCTCAGGTCCTGATATCAGGTCATGAGATCAAGGCCCACATCAGGCTCTGTGCTTAGCACGGAATCCACTTGAGACTCTCTCTCCCTCTCCCCCCTTCCCGCTCCCCTCTGCTCTCTCTCTCTCTCTAAAATAAATAAAAATAAAATCTTTTTTTAAAAAAAGAAATGATCTAGAAGTAAAAAAACAAACAAACAAACAAAAAAAAACAGAACAAATCAATGAAACTAGGAGCTGGTTCTTTGAAAGAATTAACAAAATTGATAAACCCCTAGCCAGACTTATCAAAAAGAAAAGAGAAAGAACCCAAATAAATAAAATCATGAATGAAAGAGGAGAGATCACAACCAACACCACAGAAATTCAAACAATTATAAGAGAATATTATGAAAAATTATATGTCAACAAACTGGATAATCTGGGAGAAATGGATAAATTCCTAGAAACATATAAACTACCAAAACCAAAACAGTAAGGAATAGAAAACCTGAACAGACCCATAACAAGCAAAGAAATTGAATCAGTAATAAAAAATCTCCCAACAAACAGGAGTCCAGGGCCAGATGGCTTCTCAGGTGCATTCTACCAAACATTTTTTTTTTCTGAAGATCTTATTTATTTGTCAGAGTGAGAGAGAGAGAGAAAGTGCACAAGCTGGGGGAGCAGCAGGCAGAGGGAGAAGCAGGCTCCCCACTGAGCAAGGGGCCTGATGCGGGACTCGATCCCAGGACTCTGGGATCATGACCTGAGCCGAAGGCAGATGTTTAACAGACTGAGCCACCCAGGCATCCCATCTACCAAACATTTAAAGAAGAATTAATACCTATTCTTCTGAAGCTGTTCCAAAAAATAGAAATGGAAGGAAAACTTCCAAACTCATTCTATGAGGCCAGCCTTACCTTGATTCCAAAACCAAAGACCCCACTGAAAAGGAGAATTACAGACCTATATTCCTGATGAACATGGATGCCAAAATTCTCACCAAGATGCTAGGTAATCAAATCCAACAGTACATTAAAAGGATTATTCACCATGACCAAGTGGGATTTATTCCTGGTCTGCAGGAGTGGTTCAATATCTGCAAATCAATCAAAGTGATACACCACATTAATAAAAGAAAGTATAAGAACCATTTGATCCTCTCAATAGATGCAGAAAAGGCATTTGACAAAATACAGCATCATTTCTTGATAAAAACCTTCAAGAAAGTATGGATAGAAGGAACATACCTCAACATCATAAAGGCCATATACAAAAGACCCACAGTTAAAATCATCAAATGGGGAAAAACTGAGAGCTTTCTCCCTAAGGTCAGAACATGACAGGGATGTCCACTGTCACTGCTGTTGTTCAGCATAGTACTGGAAGTCCTAACCTCAGCAATCAGACCACAAAAAGAAATAAAAGGCATCCAAATCAGCAAGGAGGAAGTCTAACTTTCACTCTTCACAAGTAACATGATACTCTATGTAAAAAACCCAAAAGACTCCACCAAAAAATTGCTAGAACTGATATACAAGTTCAGCAAAGTTACAGGATATAAAATCAATGCACAGAAATTTGTTGCATTTCTATACACCAATAATGCAGAAGCAGAAAGAGAAATCAAGGAATTGATCCCATTTACAATTGCACCAAAACCCATAAGATACCTAGGAATAAACCTAACCAAAGAGGTAAAAGTTCTGTACACTGAAAATTATAGAACACTTAAGAAAGAAATTGAAGAAGACACAAAGAAATGGAAAAACATTCCATGCTCATGGACTGGAAGAACAGATATGGTTAAAATGTCTATACTACCCAAAGCAATCTACACATTCAATGCAATCCCACTTAAAATAATACCAGCATTTATCACAGAACTAGAACAAACAATCCTAGAATTTGTGGGGAACCAGAAAAGACCCCCAAATAGGCAAAGTAACATTGAAAAAGAAAACCAAAGCTGGAGGCATCACAATTGCAGACTTAAAGCTGTATTACAAAGCTGTAATCATCAAGACAGTATGGTACTGGGGGGAAAAAAAAACATACACATAGATCAATGGAACAGAATAGAGAATCCAGAAATGTACCCACAACTATATGGTCAACTAATCTTCAACAAAGCAGGAAAGAATGTCCAAAGGAAAAAAGACAGTCTCTTCAACACATGGTGTTGGGAAAACTGGACAGCAATATGCAGAAGAATGAAACTGAACCACTTTCTTACACCATACACAAAAATAAACTCAAAATGGATGAAAGACCTCAATGTGAGACAGGAACCCATCAAAATCCTAGAGGAGAAAATAGTCAGCAACCTCTGGACCTCAGCCACAAAAACTTCTTACTAGACAGGTCTCCAAAGGCAAGGGAAACAAAAGCAAAAATGAACTATTGGGACTTCATCAAGATAAAAGGCTTATGCACAGTGAAAAAACAATCAACAAAACTAAAAGGCAACTGATGGAAAAGGAGAACATATTTGCAAATGACATAACAGATAAAGAGCTAGTATCCAGATTCTGTAAAGAAGGCATCAGAATCAACACCCAAAAAATAATCCAGTTAAGAAATTGGCAGAAGATTTGAACAGACATTTCTCCAAAGAAGACATACAAAATAGCTAACAGACACACGAAAAAATGCACAACATCACTCATCATCAGGGAAATACAAATCAAAACCACAGTGAGATATCACTTCACACCAGTCAGAATGGCTAAAACTAACAACTCAGGAAACAACAAATGTTGTCAAGGATGTGAAGAAAGGGGAACCCTTTTGCCATGTTGGTGGGAATGCAAGCTGGTGCAGCCACTCTGGAAAACAGTATGGAGGCTCCTCAAAAAGTTAAAAATAGAGCTACCCTACAACCCAGCAACTGCACTAGTAGGTATTTGTCCAAAGGATACAAAAATGCTGATCCTGAAGGGGCACATGCACCCCAATGTTTATAGCAGCACTATCGACAATAGCCAAATTATGAAAAGAGCCCAAATGTTCAACAACTGATGAATGGATAAAGAAATTGTGGTATCTACATACAGTGGAATATTACTCAGACATCAAAAGGAACAAAATCTTGCCATTTGCAACAACATGGATGGAGCTAGAGTGTATTATGCTAAGCGAAATAAGTCAGAGAAAGACAAATATCATATGATTTCACTTACGTGTGGAATTTAAGAAACCAAACAGATGAACACAGGGGAAGTGAAGGAAAAATAAACTAAAAACAGAGAAGGAGGCAAACCATAAGAGACCCTTAACTATAGAGAACAAATGGAGGGTTGCTGGAGGGGAGGTAGGTGGGGGGATGGGCTAAATGGGTGATGGGCATTAAGGAGAGCACTTGTTGGGATGAGCACTGGGTGTTATATGTAAGTGATGAATCACTAAATTCTACTCCTGAAATTAAGAAAAAGAAAATGAACATGAAGCCACAGACTGGGAGAAAATATTTGCAAAGTGTAAATCTGATAAAGGATTTGTATCTTTAAATATGAAGAACTCTCAAAATTCAGTTAAAAAAAAACGCAACCCAATTAAAAATTGGCCAGCTATTTGAATGAAAACTTCTCCAAAAAAGCTCTATGGATGTCACAGAAACACATGAAAATATACAACATATCATTAGTCATTAGGGAAATGCAAATTAAAGCCATTATGCATGGCTAAAATGAAAAACACTCACTATAGCAAGTATTGGTGAAGTTTGGAGGATTTGGAATTTTCTTTTTTTCTTTTTTTTTTAAGATTTTATTTATTTATTAGAGAGACAGAGTGAGAGAACGAACGGGGTGGGGGGAGGGACAGAGGCAGAGGGAGAAACAGGCTCCCCACTGAGCAGGGAGCCTGATGTGGAACTTGATCCCA